>NW_027411866.1:8350448-8712948 GCF_047663935.1 Musca autumnalis | reverse complement strand
TATTTGTTTTTAAGGGGATTTTCAATGTGGTAATATATAATTTTGAGTTTTCAATTTGTTGTTTTCAGTATACATGCGTTTTCAAAAATTTAGTTTCAAGTATACTTGTTGTTGTTGTTGTTATTACATTACTAAATACTAATAGAAAAATTAGTAAAATACCAAAAATGTTGTATTCTGGAAAAATACATTACGTATATGCGGCGTATGTGTTGTTGCTTGCTTATCAATTAGTAATTGAAAATTATTCAAAAAAAACTGAAAATTTAATTTAGTTTAAAAAAAGCAAAAATAAGAAAACTATTGCAGTTTTAGAAGAAACGGGCCTTTTAAAGACTTGAAGCAAGTCCTGTTTAAGGGTCCACCATTCTTCCTTTACACTTAAATACTAAAATGCTAAAAACTAAACCCAAATAAAAAATAAAAGGGGATAGCAAATGAATAGACAAAAAAAATAATACACCTATTAGAAAATAGAATTACATTACTCTCTTTTTGCATTACAATAAAGCAAGAATTTTCTTTAAGTAAGGAAGAGAAAAAAATACTAAAAAACAAAGTGCGTTAGTTTAGAAATTGTTTTTATATAGGTGAGGAGGAGAACGAGGGACTTGACTACTACTAAAGTCCTTTTGTCCTTCTAATATTTGTTGTCAAAATAACGTCCTCAAGGGCTAAGGTCTTGGTGTAGAGTAGGATCGTAGCCGCCCATGCTGTTGTCGTAGGGTTGTTGTTGATCATAGCCACCCGAACCCATGGAATAACCCATTGAATCTTGGGGTGGGGCGGGTGACATCATTGGTGTTGTGGTACCGCTGGGAGGTCCTGCCATGGAATAGGGTGAGGCACCAGCTGCCTTTTTGGCTGCATACAAATTGGCCTCCTCTTGGGCCTTGCCAATATTCTTCTTGTAACGAATACGTTTATTGCCAAACCAATTTGAAACTTGTGAGACCTATAAAAGGGGGGGAGAAAATAAGAAAAAAATTTATCATTATCTTCTTTTCATAACAAATCACAACAATTATTTATTTTCATTTTCCAATCTCTTTAACATCTCTTATTATAATTATAACATGAATCCATCTTTTTTAATTTTTATGAAAAAAAAACAATTTCTTATTATAATTATAATAGTGCATCTTTAGCGAACAGATGCAACAAAGTCACTGCATTTCTATATCATTGTGAAATGCCTTCATCACTAAAATTCTGCTAAACGTTTTTCAGTCAGAAGCAGTATTTTACTGATGATGTGTTATTCCCTTTTTTCGGTTTCGTTGTTTTTGAAATCTTTCTATGCAACAAGACTTACAGTTATGCCACATTTACGTGCCAATTCCTCTTTGGCCTCCTCGGATGGATAGGGATTACTCAAGTGACTATAGAAATACTCATTAAGTATTTCTGATGCCTGTTTGCTAAAGTTACGACGTTTGCGACGTGCATCTAGGAACCGTGAACGCAATATCATAACCGCCTCACAGGTTGACTGTTTCAATTGCATTTGAATGGAACTGAATTTTTTGTGAATAATTTGTACCATACGCTCAATCTCTTTAGGAGTAATGGGCCTGTAAAGAAAATGAAAAAAAAAATTAATAAAAATTGTTATAACAAGTGCAAACAAAGCCCCAAGTGCGAAATTGTAATAAATTATGCTGAAAAAATACTAAAAACTAGAAGGTACACTAAAATGTTGCACCTATTGAGACCTATTTCCTATTGGGACCTGTTGTGAGGGATTTCCTTTGCAAATGATATTGAGAAGCACCATTTCCTTTTGAAATGGTCTGGAGAAGTACCCTTTCCTTTGGAAATGATCTTGAGAAGCACCCTTTCCTTTGGAAATGATCTGGAGAAGCACTATTTCCTTTGGAAATGATCTTGAGAAGCACTATTTCCTTTGGAAATGATATCGAGGAACACCATTTCTTTTGGAAATAATCTTGAGAAATACCCTTTCCTTTGGAAATGATCTTGAGAAGCACCCTTTCCTTTGGCAATGGTCTTTAGAAGCACCCTTTCCTTGGCAATGGTCTTTAGAAGCACCGTTTCCTTTGGAAATGGTTTTAAAAGCACCGCTTCCTTTGGAAATGGTTTTTAGAATCATCGTTTCCTTTGGAAATGGTCTTTAGAATCGTCGTTTCATTTGGAAATGGTCTTTAGAAGCACCGTTTCTTTTGGAAAGTCCTTTCCTTTGGAAAAAGTAATTTCGTTTGGAAAAAGTCCTTTCCTTTGGAAACGGTCCTTTTCTTTGGAAAGGGTCCTTTCTTTGGAAAGTGCCTTTTCCTTTGGAAAAGGTCCTTTCCTTTGGAAAGGTTATTTTCCTTTGGAAAGGGTCTTTTCCTTTGGAAAGGGTCTTTTCCTTTGGAAAGGGTATTTTCCTTTGGAAAGGGTCTTTTCCTTTGGAAAGGGTATTTTCCTTTGGAAAGGGTCTTTTCCTTTGGAAAGGGTCATTTCCTTGGGACAGGGTCCTTTCCTTTGGAAATGGACCTTTACTTTGGGAAGGGATCTTTCCTTTGAAAATGGAAAGGGTCTTCTGGAAAGGGTCCTATGGTAAAGGTCGTTTCCTTTGGGTCCTTTCCTTTGGATAGGAAAGAAAACTTCTAAAGGCCTTTTCCAAAGGAAAGAGTTCTTCTAAAGGCATTTCCAAAGGAAAGAGTTCTTCTAAAGGCCATTTCCAAAGGTCCATTCCAAAGTAATGTGTCTTTAGAAGCACGCTTTCCAAAGGTATGTGTAGTAGGCGCACCCTTTCCTTTGGAAAAGGCCTTTAGAAGCCCCACCTCCCGCGGAAAGGGTCTTGAGAAGAACCTTTCCTTTTTAAATGGTCTTGAGAAGAACCTTTCCTTTTTAAATGTTCTTGAGGAGCACCTTTCTTTTCAAAGGGATATTTAGAAGCAACTCTTCCTTTATAAAGGGGCTTGAAAAGCGTCTTTTCCTTTTCAAAGGGTCTTTAAAAACACCCTATCCTTTTCAAAGGGTCTTTAAAAACACCCTATCCTTTTTGAATGGTCTTTAGGGACACCCTTTCCTTTTTAAAGGATCTTTAGGAACTTCATTTCCTTTTTAAAGGATCTTTAGGAACTTCCTTTACTTTTAAAAGGATCTGTAGAAGCACTCTTTCCTTTGAAAAGGTCCTTAGAAGCACCCTTTCACGGTACCCAACACCTATAAAACTCTAGAATTAGTATAGACATCTGTAAAACGGTGGTTTAACCGAAGATTCCGTTATTGAATTAGAATACTAATAAGCTCACCGTGAGAGACTATTCCCAACCTTAAACAAACAAAAATGGATGACCCTTTAATAGATGTTCTAACGCAAAACAAACCAACCCTCCTTACAGCTTAACATGTGGGTTAGGATTTCTTAATTACTCCAAATCCAAAACATATTAAATATTAATTTTCTTTAAGCTCGGTTCACTAAGACCTATTAGAATATTTTATATAAACATCTCTCTCTTCTTCCCCAACTCACCTTGTACGACTCTGTTCACGCAACAGATTCATTACGTGTGTGGTAAACTCATTGCACGCCTGTTCATATTTCTCCAATTCCTGATGATAGATTTGACGAATTTGCGCCAACTTGGCACGATAATCCGAATGTTCAATGGCATTGTCGGCACCATCTATTGACAGGGAAGAGCCTACTTTAATAGAGAAATGGAAGAGAGAGAAAAAGAATAAAACGCCAATCAGTTAAAACTTTCTGTAATCTCAAACTAACCTTGACTGGCCGCAGCTGCTGAAGCAGCAGCAGCGCCACCACCACCTTTTTCTGGGCCTGCAACACCCTCAGCGATCAGCATGTTATCCAAACGCATCAATTGTGGATCTGGAGGTTCCTCTTCCTGGGTATTGCGAATGGAGAGGACTGTAAAGAGAGAGAAAAATAAAAAATTATTAATCAAGGAATTTCTAAAAATCATAATTTAATTTATAAAAATCTGTTTCCTGATTAAATTCTAGAAATTCTCAGCATCTATCTATAATTCAAACAATTTCCATGCTGACTGAATGCTTAAGTTTGTTTGCTTTATTTCCCAAATAGAAAAGAATAACAAATCCATGTGAATGGGGTATTATATTATTAAAAACAAGAGCAACAACAAAAACAACAATAATAATGGCATAATACAGCCTTCATCACATTGGCGTGAGACGGACGGACGAGTTATGGCGTCGGCAAATGAAGCATAAGCGTTGAAATGAAAAACATTTTCCTACACACAATGTTGTTGTTGTTGTTGCTTGAGCCATTGCTACTTCTATTAATGTCGTTCTTGTTGTTGCTTGTTTGATCCATCTAAGATTCTTTCTTTTTTCCTGTTATAGACCATCATAAAATTTTATTTGTGTACGAGAATGAAAAACAAAATGAGCAGCCAAATCAAAGTTTTAAAAGAGTGAGGCGTCAACGGCAAACTCCAGCATCAAATCGTTCGTTGTAGAACCCATAGGAAATGAAGCAAAAGAAAAACATTTCCAAAGATGACGCCAACTGTGGCGCAAATAATACAACAAAACAACAGCATGTATTTTAGCAGCTACTTTTTAGTAAAACAAATCAGGAACCAAAACTCCTCAAGGAGTTACAGAGGAATGGCTGATCAACAAAAAACAAGAAAATAGCAAATACCACAGTTCAACGCCAATGCTGACAACAAACATATTGAAAAAGGAGAGAACAAAGTTTGTGGCACAAAAAAATTTAACTGCCTTTGCCACTAAGATTCTTTTATACATTCTATAGACGACTTCCTCTTTGAATTCATGAACCAACAGCAACAACAACAACCGAAAAGCCACGCAGAACTGCTGGCAAACATTATAAATGTCTTGGGAATCACTTAAGTTTCTGGTTGTTGCTGTTGTTTTTTTTTTTTCTTTTGCCTTACTTTAATCGAATAACTTTAATATGAATTAAGATGTGCTGCTGAACACAAAACAAAAGAAAAGCATACGCCGCTTAATGTTTTGTTTTCCAAATGAACTGTTTTTCGTTGAAGGAAACGAGGACACCATGAGGCAACATGACTCTATAGAGATTTGAATTTTTGTCTTTTAAGTTTTTTATCTCCAAGTCAGCTACTTGTACTCGTTCATTGTCTCTACTTATTTTCTTTACAATTAAACTAAATTAATCATATTGAAATTTATTGGCGAAAGGTTACGCTGGAAGGAAGTTCTTCTTCTTAATTCTTATCTTTTGAGACTTATTGCATATTTTATAAGTTCGAAGATAGGGCATCATGTAAAATTCATACAAAACGTATACCAATCTAACTGAAAATGTGGAGATATAAGATTAAAATATGGAAAAAAAATTTGTTTTCATCTAAAGATTCATTGAGAAAGAGTTGTTGGTACGATAGCGGATTTAACGTAAGACGAAATGATGGAAAATTGAAGGAAGACCAACTAAGAATTAACTAAATCTTCTCCTTAAACCTAACCTTAAATCGTTAGATGAGAATTACAGATGACTTTTCAGAGGTAAGCAGGAGGAAGTTGAAGTAGTTCTACTGGCAAAAAATCTTTTCCATTCCATTCCATTTATCTGACCATCTACCTATAGAGATATTCATCACAATCTCTGCCGACTTTATAACCCCTGAAAAGGCTTAGAATTAGAAGAATTGTCCCAACTGTCGTGTAACAACAAACTGGCGCAAATGGTCTTAGTTAATCAACTGGAGGGGTCTCAACAAGTTCGCCAGCAAGGAAAAATATTTCTGAAGAAAATCCCAGATGATACAGGGGATACAATTGGACCTCGATGTAAGAGGTCCTCGTTGTTGTCATCCAGTTCGAACAGCTGTTCGGGCACCGAGGCTGCATTACTTCATCGATAAACTCAATAAGTTATACTCGAACAAAGTTTACTGATTCTGGCCTGTCATCAACTCCCTCTCTTGATTAGCTTCCGCTTCCCCAAGTAGTGAAAGTGGCTCTGGGGAGAACAATAGAATTGTGAGCCTATATACCAAAACTGTGCCTAACTTGCCTTTATTTCACAAATACCTCTTCAGCTATCAGCCTTTCCTATGCATATTCTTTGACTATGTACAGTTGGTCATCCTAAAACATAACCTAACCTAAGTTTTTGGTAACCACGGGAGTTGCCAATCTTCTACTGGGCGCGTCTTCCCTGGTGGCGGATGGGAAGGGGTCTCTGAGGTATGTGGAGTCAGCACTGCTTGAGGGAAACCGAAGGCGAAGCAGTCTTCACATATCTCATAGACCCATGGGGTTTTTCTTTTTAAACCCCCGTGGACCAAAATTGGATCGGGGTAGTTTCCTTAAACAAATCAACTAAGATGGGTAAAAGACATAAAAGGAGTAAAGTTACGGTGCAGGGAGTTAATAACCCAGTACCGGCGGTAAACGTTAGTGAGATCACAAGCCACGCACTGCCGAGATCAAGCGATTGTGCTCCGGCTGTCTTAGGTGTGGATGCCTTGGCACCTACTGCCGTAACTGCTAAAAGTGCAGAAAATTCAATCCAAACTATTGTTGACGAACCGGAAATTTCAAAGGACAATGCTTTAGCCATAACTGGTGTAAATCAGTCCACGGCTGACAGGACCGGAGTTTTGGGCGGGGACGACCTACACGGAAATCTCAAAGTGAATGGAGACAGTCTTGGGAGACAGAGTAGGGAACTCCTTGACCAACTGGAGAGACTTGTTCCGACCATGCCACCGGAGGACTTGTTAAATAATCTTACCCTCACTGACGGCGACTGGACATTACGGTGATCCCAGCTGAGTCAACAAGGAGGTCTGACGATGACATGTCCAGCGACGGTGATGTGGTCGAAGAGGATGTGGACCTAGGTTCACAACCCCAGACAAATCGAATCCAGTCTGGTCCTGTATCGGTACTACCCGACACCAAGCTTCGGAGGCAGATTGCTACTTAGTCAATGGATGTTGATGGAGAATCTAAAGAGGATCCATCAACAGCCACTGACTCTAAGTCGATGACCAACGAGGAGGAATCAACGGAAACTCCAACAATAGCCACTGACTCTGAGTCTCCGGCCTGCGTTGGAGAATCCAAGGAAACCTCATCGACGGACACCGACGTAACTGCAATTTCCGCCAAAGAGGCTGCAGATACGAGGCACTATAAACGTGCGGCTTCGTATCTGCGCAAGTTCGTGGGAAGGGACGCGAACTGGCATACAAAGATTGAGATTATGTTCATCAAGAGTAAGCTCAAGTATATCAGGAAATTCGAATGAACTCACCCTAATGCACCCAGATGTGAGCTCTTGGTGCACAAAATCTTTCTCCCAAACCCTGTTGCTGATTCAGCCAAAGACTCGAAAGAGATTGCGGTGACAAGCAAAAACGTGGAGGTGAAGCCTGCTGCTTCTGGCAGTAAGGTAGAACCTAAAGCTGTTCCGAAGCCAAACCCGGATCAGAAAGGACTGCAGAAGGATAACGGACATAATCCGACACCAAAAGACTCTCGTTAGGGTAGCCAACTGGGGAAGGCAACTGTCCCAACTCCGGATCCTAACCCAACTGACGAAGGTAAAGCTGAAGAACAAAAGGCTTCTGAGACCCGTGCAAGCTGTTCGGGAGTCATGACGGGAGGATCGCCCGGAAAACCATCGACCTCTGATAAGGCGAACAATTCCTCACAGCCAAAAACTGTGAAGCGGGTTCGCTCTTCAGAAGGCCATGGTTATACTGATACAGCTGTATTTCAATGAAGTCATCGACTTTACAGAGTTGACCCAGGGGACCAGGACTCCTCGACATGTTACTTTTTAACACATTTTTCGTATATTTTACTCGAAAAAGCTCAAAATTCGTGCAAGGTGAGGTCCATCTGTAGTCTGGAAAATCGACAGAATGATCCCGCTACTGAGGTTAGGAAACCATCGAAGCAAAAGTGAAGTTTCGACATTTCTCACCTGTCGATAGCCATATTCATTCACCCCGAAGTCTTTAATATAGGCAGGCAGAGGTGAATCATGGTTTCCATTGATTTCCTTAAGTAACAGAGTACAGTGCCGTGCCACAGAAGTTTTGTTAGAGCGTGACACCGTCAATTGAGGAGTTTGGAATATGGGCAGAATCGCTGTTGGTGTCAGGAACGGATCCCAGCAAAGGTGAAGTTTAGTAACCTCTCACCTGTCGATAACCATCCCCATCGCCGCTGAATTCTTGAAGAGTTGCAGAAGAAGTAAATCGTACAAGCCGATTTCACTTTGAATTACCCGATTCCCATGGTTTCCTTAAGTAACAGAGTACAGTGCCGTGCCACAGAAGTTTTGTTAGAGCGTGACCCCGTCAATTGAGGAGTTTGGAAAATGGGCAGAATGATCTCGCTGCTGGTGTCAGAAACGGATCCGAGCAAAGGTGAAGTCTAGTAACCTCTCACCTGTCGATAACCATCCCCATCGCCGCTGAATTCTTGAATAGTTACAGAGAAGTAAATCGTACACGCCGATTTCACTTTGAGCTACCCGATTGCCGATTATCGGCATGGTTTTGTTGGGGCTTGACGCCGTCAATTCACTCTCTCCAGAGGCATGAGTGCCCACAAAAACCTTCGGGCTTTTTCGTTGAAGTCATTTGTGAATGAAAAAACACAATAGTCCAAATTTTCTAGAAAATATACAATCTTTATATCTACGACCACGATGTTAATCAGATGGTCCGAGTCGTAATTTACTTGGAGCATCATAAACGGAACAACATCAGTTTTTAAAAAAGAAGATGATAACTTTCGCCAAGTAAGCAATTTTGAACAAAGTCCTCTATGGGCAAAGGCAGCACTTGGTCTGCTTGAATAAAAAATCTTTGAAAGATTTTAAATAGTCCCTCAAAAAATCTATTAATTCATCAGCCGCCACATTTGTTTTTCCTTTTCACCTCAAGCACATTTTAATAAAAATCAAAACTTATTTTCCCATGAATAAAATGTTTCAACCTTCCCTCATCTGTTGTTTCCATAATTTATATGCCACATATATGCTGCCTATACTTCAATATACATATTTACTTTTCTTGTTTCTTTTTTTTGGAAAATGTTTTTTTATCAGAAAATTTTTAAATCTCCATATAACACACTGGGGAATATTTGACTACTTTTTATCCCAAATATGGTCATTTTAATACATTTTAAAGTAAAAGAAAAATCTTTGGCTAAGAAATTCAAGATGCTATTACAAGCAAACTCCCTTAACTTAAAAAATAATAGTTGTTCCAAGACGACGACAACAACAACAGAAAACAACAATTTTAAAGGGAGGATACAAATTATGCCACATGCTTCTAAGAAAATTGTAGTAAAGGTATTAGCCAAGTTATCTTATCAGCAAGGTTTAAAGTAAACGCCACAGCATTACCACCACCACCACCAATGTCATGTTCATAGATTGTCAACAAATACAATGGTAGATGATGGCAATAGCACAGATCACAGAAGAATGAAAAAAACTACCCTTTTTGTTATAAGAAACGTGTAACAAACTGCCTTACTGGCTGGTCTGCCAGTGCAAAATAAAGAGACAAAAGGCAAGTAGTGAGATGTTGCTGAGGTGTTATTATGCTGGAGTATACTTCAATATTGGATATTTTCTATGGTCGCTGCTGTTAACTTAAGTTACTCAACAAACATTGCACGTTCCTTGGGTGGTTCTTATTGTGCAACACCAGCAACCAACAGCAGAACAAAAGTTGATTAGATTAAGAAAAGAAACTTTTTTCTACTTTCGCTATAAACGCATCAGCAAAATACAATGATATTAAACTAAAGGAGAATAAGAAAGAAGGGGACAGGGGGAGGAGAAGGTAGTGCTGTACACATTCTAAGAGTCTGTGTGTATTACAATAATGTCGAACCTCATGTACGGAAGTTGAATATTTAAAAAAACAAAAGCATTCAAGCAACTGAACACACAGAACCTTTACAGAATACCGATTATATTAGAACAAGAAATTGAGTTCCTCCTCCTAGCAGCAGTGTTGTTTGGTTGTGCCATGTTGCCTGTGTTCTTGTTCAGGCCGTTTAGAAAAGGCTTTAATTAAAGCATTTTTAAATTAAATCCTTTTGATCGCCTGCTTCTTTATCCCTTTCTCATCCACCACTTAGACAACCTACCACCTACCTACCTTTCATTCTTATTAGAAGCTCTTTTCTGTATTAATTAGGAATTAAGAGTTAAATTTGAAATTAATTCAATTTCATTGTTGGAACTCTAATTAATGTGCATAGACTCTGTGCAAGCGATGGTCTGGGTGATATCTTTATTCATTGAGAAATTGAGCCCCCCCAACAACAACATCTTCAAAGAATCCATAATTTATTCAAAAATAATTTTAATTTAAACTTTAAATGAAAATTAACTAAGTTCCAATGGATAACATATTAAAAGGATTTAAATTCCTTAGCCTGATTAATAGGCAAGACATGAAGTTGGAATGATTGAAGAAATGAGAGATTCTACACACTAGAAGAACTAGTTGGCCCATGAAAAAAGTCTCCCTTGTCTCTTCAGAAGTGTTTACTATATAAAATACGGACTGAACTTTAAGAATATTACCAATATTCAAGAATGGTTCAAATGCTTTAAGAATAAATTTGAAATACAATTAGACAAAGCTTTTAAAAAAACGTATTTCGTACTCTATGTAATTCTTATTGCATATATGCCAGTCCAAGCTTGGATTCTTTTCATGATTTAAAAAAAATATTTTAGATACTATTAGACATTTTCTTTTAAAAACGTAATCTGAACGAAATTATTTAGTGCCCAGTGCACAATATATAGACATATTTACAGAAAAAAAGAAAATCACCTGTTATGACAACTAGTTAATCAATAATCCTTTGGGAAACAAAAACTAATAAATTTTCTTAACCTTACTCCAAGGATTCAATTAATGTAATTTAAGATTGTAATTTAAAGAAGCTTGAGGTGGTGTTTTTGTTGTTGTTTCTGGCGTGTTAATAAAACCACAAAGTAAACAAAACAACAACGGCAAAAGATACATTAACGGCAGATGTTATGAAGTAATATTAAAAATCCGTAGACCAAAAGGGAAACAAGTGTAAATAACAACGACAACGTTGAATGATAAAATGGTGGTTTGTTTAATCTGCTATAGTGGGCACAGAGATGCCATCCCCCAGAAAATAGCTTTGATATCAAAAACTGCAGTTTGTAATTCGACCAAAAAATTTTTGAGATTTGGAAAGGTTAGGTTTAAGGATGGGCGGCCATAATATATCATAGCCGCTTCACTCGGTGACCATAGGTCCATTGTGTTCATCCTGAAATTAGAAAGAAATAAAGGGATAGATACGAAGGGTTCGTAGTAGAAGAAGAATATAGTGTGTGGTAGATAGCGTGAATAATACAGATTGAAGCGAATGAAAATTGAAAGTTTGTAAAACAACCAATAAAAACGATACTCTCAATTTTGTATGGGTATAGCACTGTTTTCCCAAAGCCATTTGCACGACTTTGAGAAACGGACAAGGGTTGCACGATCTGCTGATAAGACTTCGGTGAGAGTAGAGAATTCGTAGTCACCCAATAGTCTCTGTCTGGTATATCTAAGCACTGGACAGCGACATAGCAGATGCTCAATCGTCTCCAGCTCTTCCTCATCCTCACAAAGCCTACAGAAGTCAATGCGTTCTTGACCTGATGCGACAGTGTCCAGTAATTACACCTATCGCGATTCTGATCTCGGACTTACTAAGCAACATTAGTGATAAGGTTCTACGTGTCGCTATAACTGGCCATATAAGTTTAGCCACCCGACACATCGATTCCTCATGCCAAGCTCGACCGGATATATCCGAGTAGAACTTTACGAGCTCACCAATGAAATGACACAAATGACAGATTTAGAGCCTGTGCGAGCCAATTCGTCAGCGATTACATTACCCACAATGTTGCAGTGTCCGGGTACCCAGCAAAAGACAACTGTGTTTTGAATGTTGCCAAGTATACGTCTACACTTGTGAACAATTTCTGATTTTATTGTGCAGCATTTAAGAGGTTTTAGCGCAGCCTGGCTGTCAAATGGCTGGAAAAATACTCCAGGACATAAGGCTTTGTGGATTGCCCTACGCAATCCACAAATACATATATTCATAATTCCCATACATCAGATATGTCGGCACAACTAGTGAGAGGTTTAACTATTGCAGAAAACGGGATAAACTTCTTGTCAGGGATTGAATCCATAACATATAACTACTTGTCCTAGATCCATATACGTGATAAAAATAGAAATCTTTTGGCCACCTTGAACTCCAAAATCCAAATTACATCCAGTTTGGCTTGTGTAGTTTAAAATTAAAAAATGCCTGTAATAGGGGGTTCCGTTAAATGGGGCTATTCCAGAACGTGGACCTATGTACACAATTTTTGTTGAAGATATTTTTAAACAATGGGAATCCTAATTGCCAAATTATAGCAAATTCAGCCAGAAAGTGTAGCTAAAAGCTTCAAAATATATGAACCTATGCCCACAATTGTTGGTAGAAGTTTTTTGATCACTGGGAAACCTAAATGCCAAATTTTAAATAATTCGGTCAACAAATGTAGCTAAAATCGTTCAATAACCAAAAATACCAAATTATGGCTAATTTAGTCAGAAAATTTAGCTAAAAATTCCTGAAATCGGGCGGTACTATTATATGGGGGCTATTCCAAAACTTTTGCCGATATCAGGAAATGCTTCTCATAATGGGCGTGACTTCCCGGGTGACAGATGGGAAGAACTTCATCGGAACTGTGTAAGGCTAGCCTCCGACAGACCTGATCGAACATGTCTCTTCAAGATTGGCGATCTCCTGGACCTTCAGTCTGCTAGGGAAGTGGCATATATCAAAGAATAACCTTCAATAGAAGTCTGCTCCTCTCTCCTCTGCCCTTTGCGCTAAAATAAACTACTACGATGAGGAGGACAAATATACAGAATAAAGTTGCGGTGCCGGACCTAAATAACCCAGTACCGGCAGAAAGCGTTAGTGAGACCATGTGTCGTCGAGATCAAGCGGTTGTGATCCGGCTGTTATAGGTGTGGATGACTTGGCACGAAACATTAACGAGAGGAAAGTTGACGATCCGGCTATCACTAAGGACAACGATAAAGCCGAGGTGGGTGCATGCGACTCTATGGACGTCAGAACCGATAGATATCTTAGTGAGACAACGTAGGGAGCTCCCCGACCAACTACAATGACTTGTTCCAGAAGAGCAGAACGAGGACATACCCCTAATTGACGATAAGTTGGATGCCAGCCTAGTCTAGGAAGGTGAGAATAAGATGGATGGACATAGCAGTACAATTCCTAGCCTCTGGGAGTGCAACAAGGCTCAACGAGATTCAGGCTTAGCGTCCTTCACAACTGGGGCATGCCAGCATCCTTCAAGTAACCAATTGTTGAGTCGGATTTAAAGTTAGTGACTATATTACACCTATCCTTAATTTCAACAGTGCGGTCTACCGGAGAAGAATGATTGGAGAAATGGTCAACCTTTCTCAGACAGGCTAGCCATTTTCACAGATAGCTCGAAAATGGAGGAGGGAACGGGTTCCGGAATATGTTGTGAGGAGCTCAGCATCCGGCATGCATATAAATTGGACAACAACTGTAGTGTCTTCCAGGCGGAGATCTTCGCCATAGTGAAGGCTCTGGATCTGATCGGCAGCGATGAAGTGGACGCAGACAGATAAATAGTTGTTTTTGTCGATAGTCAGGCTGCCCTAAAGGCACTTAGGTCATACACAATAAAGTCTGAGATCGTTGGCAAATGTAGACATCAACTTGAGATCATTCAAAATTCAATCGAATTCTGTTGGGTGCCCGGACATTGTAATATAGAAGGAAACGAAATCGCGGATGAACTGGCACGTACAGGCTCACAGTCTGAAAGCATTCGTGCAGAAAGCCTTGTGAAACCGCCGCTGTGTCATTTTATTGGTAAGCTCACGAGATTTTTCTCTGATAAAGCTGGTCAAATTTGGTCTAACGAACCCAAATGTAGGATAGCGAAACTAACCTGGCCAACTATATAGCCATCTGGCCATCCCCCGCCGGAGATAACAATCTTGAAGCGATGCGGGGGCTAGACGTCACAATCTTCTCATTTAACTTCTTGTAGTGTTGAACTGGGAGGCTGTGATCGACCAAAGGTTATCCACTCTCTGTCACGCACCAATTTAGTGCACTGGAATTCAAAGTGTATCTCCGGATTGAGTGACATATATTTGGTAGCGATCTCCTACCAAAGTAATTGTGAGATTCCCTAACACCGGGGTGTTAGCGACCTCGTGCTCATCGGTGTTCCCAAGGTTTGCAGTTAGGGTACCAACTGTATTCGAACGGAGCCTCGCTGATACCTGGGCACCTCAGCGAGTAGTTAGCGCCCTAGTCATGGTAGTGGAGGGCTATGCCATGTCTGTCCTCAGTTCCCCCATAAACTCATCTATTTATGGATAAACAATTAAATACTAAAACAAAAAACCCCAATTACGATTCACCCTCATCATCGACCTTTGCAATCCCTGGGCGGGGACGTTAATAGAACGACACTGGACAGTGTTAGCGACGCCATAAACAAGCAGAGCAGGGAATTGCTCGAGCTCCTGAGGAATAGCGATAGTCTCCGACTAAGTCAGGAGAGCCCCCCTCCATGGGACTGGGAGAGTTGGGAGGATGATGAGATGGATATTACAATTATCCCATCTCAATCATCCACCGCTACTCTCTCTCGTGCACTGGAGAGCTTCAACCTTACGGTCGGGGATCCGGCTCCCTCAGGGGCTGAAGTGTCGGTCGGTTCCGACAAACCCCCCTAAACAGGCAGGATGCCTTGGTGGAGGGTGCTGTGGAGGAGGATACGACGACGGCCTCCCCCATGTCTCCCTCAACCAAAGCCAATAAATCTCGGCAGAAGAAAGATAGATACAACTATCGTAGAGCTATTTTCTACTGTCAGAGGTTTATTGGCAAAGACCCCTCCGAGGTGACCCAGTCGGAATTTAGGGAAATTGGCCTGAAGATCCGATTTGTGAGGCGTTTCTAACGGAAATACCCTCACATTGAAAAGATCTTCTTGCCAATTGACCAAATTCCGACCCCTGTCGAGGCTGCTGTCTCCAGCCCAGCGGCTGAGACAAGGGCAACCTCTACACGGAAAAATGTAAATCCGGTGCTGTCAAACTACTCGAGCCCTTTGCGGACGTCTTAGACGACCGCGGTAGGATCGAGCTGGTTGGCTCCACTGGCCCCGAAGACGACGGAACGCAAGGGAAACCCTGGTGTGATCCCTTCCGTTTCGAAGTTGGCGCAGGGAAGGTCGCAGCCACAAGCTAGACAGCCGCTAAAGGTACCGCCTATGTCGACTGTCTCGTCGGTGGCTGTCATCGAACCTGCCGGGGTAAAGAAAGGTGCAGATCTAGTAGGGGCGACTGTGCAGAGGACTGGGCAACAGACCACTGTAAAGCCATCGTCACCTACTAGACCTCACCCTTCTGATGTGAAGGGCGGTGCTGGCACTGTGAAAGGCCATGGGGTGGTGGCGGGAGATGGACCATCGACCTCTAAGCAGAGCGGATACTCAAGGACATCTGCGCAGGAATGCGTTAAGAGGGTCAAGCACCATAAAAGTGCTGTGTATTCGTTTTCAGTTGATAGACTATCAAGCATCTCCGGATAAAACATCCCTGTTTGATTGATGGCCTAATTAACCGCATCACATTGCAAACGTGGACCTACCAATGCATTGGTAGTATGAAGTAAAAAAGTCATACTTACAGTTGCAACAATCGATCGCGATCCATTTACAATGTCTAACAAGGAATTCATGGAAAATTGGACTGAAATTCAATTTATTTCCGAAGAAATCCATCCAAAATGACCTAAATACGGTAGCACCATTATAGAGGAAGGGGGACAATCAAGCTTGCGTAGGTACAATTGAATTCGGCTTCAGCTGATAGACTACCCAGAATCTCCAGACAAAACATCATTGTTTGATTGATTGAGTACCTAATACGGATCGGTTCGGATCTGTAAAATGCTCTAAATTCAGTAGCACTGCGACCAATGTTTGGGTAAGTTGGAAATGGAAAGAAAAATTAAAATATGTGGTCTGTTTCTCTAAGACGATTAGAAACCAAATTCGTTCGAACATCTAACATCGAACATCTTCTGCTTTCAAAAAGATATTGCATTTATTTTTGTTTTCAATCAAACAAAAATTTTCTACAACAACTTTTAATTAGTAGTACTTGAAACGAATTTAGTTTCGAATCGTCTTAAAACAAGTAAAAAAGAATCAGTCGGCTTTGCCGACAGAGATATACCCTCAGCATGTGTATATTGAAACAATTTTTCCCAAAATACGTATGTATTTAGGGGGTTTTAAAAATTTTGAACCGACAAAAATGTTGATTAGGATTAAAGATCAAAAGTTTTGCGGAGGAGATACTAAAAGGAATGGATCGACATTCACCGTTATGGAAGTGGATATCAAACCACAACATATGGCGTCATAGGGGGTTTTTACACTATACGGGCTGTTTGCTCAAGAAGTATGGACTTGCCCCTAAAAAACATTTACCATCGTAATTGAGGCAGCGAATGCAAGTTGCTTCAACAAACATCAAAGTGAACTTATCCGAAATTTTGTGTGGGAGGTACCGGATGGAGTGGACAAATATAGTCCATATTTGAACCGGATCTGTATCTGGTAGATAAATTAGGATGTGTAAAGTATAGACCAATTCGACCACTCCCTTTTCAAGAGTTACCGTACAAACAACTTTTCCGAACATTTTTGAACTTTTGTGGGGGAGGTTCCTGAATGAGTAGACCGATATGGCTTATCTTCAAACTTAAACTCTGTTTGGACAAAATATTACTAAGGCCATATTTTGGACCGAATAGGCAGATCCGTTCGAGAGTTATCTTGCGCTCCAACCACCTCACACGGTGTCATAGGGGTTTTTTTGCAACTTTCATGCTATTTTCTCAGGAAGTATGGACTTGCCCCTGATGAAACTTGTACCGTCGTATGGAGGGCAGTGAATACAAGTTGATAAACCAAAAATCAAAGCGATTCGAGAGATGGCCCTAAACTGAACTTTTCCGAAATTTTGTGTGGGAGGTACCCGAAGGAGTGGACCTATTTAGAACATATTGGAACCTCATAGTACTCTGGTAGAATATTTACGCTATACAAAGTATGGACCAAGTCGGTCACTCCCTTCAAGAGTTATGGCGCGCACAAAGTTTCCGAACATTTTCGAACTTTTGTGTGGTAGGTACCGGAAGGAGTGGACCGATGTAGCTCATCTTCGAACTTATACTAAGTTTGGGTAAAATATTACGAAAGCCAAAATTTGAACCGAATCGGTTCATCCGTTCGAGAGTTATCGTGTGCTCCAGCCAGCAGGACAGACAGACAGACAGACGGACGGACATGGCTAGATCGACTCAAAATTGTCTGAAACACATTTCGTCCAAACATACTTGGGGTCTAAAACCATTATTTCGATGAGGCACATTTTCATCGTATCAAAGTGTATATACCCTCCTTAGCCTAAAGGCTGAGGGTATAAAAACATCACATAAAAATTCTTGTGGAGAAGGAGGCACATGAAACGCAATTTTTTATATTTAAGAAAAATTGACCATTTTTCTTCAATGTCTCGAAACGGCAACCCTGCTACTTAGGAAGCTGTGGTTTGGTTTTGTGGCTCTATTTAAGTTTTAATGAGTATCACACCCTCTCCCACTACTACAACAACAACATCAACAACGATGTGGTACAAAGAAACATTTACAAAAATTTCCCACCCCTTAATTATTGTTGGGGTTTTTACGGAGTAAGGTGTGTGTGGACAACCCTCAAGCAAATAGGCACAATGTGTCTTTAATGATAAAAATGGCAAAACTATGTTAGAGGCTTTGACAATTATTTGCATTCTTGTTAACATTTACAACACACTGTGTTGGTGTTGTTGTTTTACATACAAAACTGCTAAATATATTAACAACAATAAATCTATTTTATGATAAGAAAAATCGAAAAGAAACAAGAGACAGATACCATCATAAAACGTAAGATAAGCTATTGTGTGGAAAATTCAAATGTTTTATTTTAAGAAGAGGAAAAGCGTTTTCAGTACCAATGTCCCCCATGGTATATGTAACTCATTAGAATTTATGTTATTGAATTGTATTGGCAGCAAAACGAATGACATTTTACCCTTTTGAAGGATAATATTTGCTTTCAACTGGAAAGAAAATATGATGAACATGGAAAGTGGCAGCTGCAAAGAAGCAATTTCTATTTCTACTCCTATACACAACAACCGTAGCAAGGGTTATTTGTTCCCTTTTTCGCTTTTTACAGCACAAAGAAGAAGAAAATCATTTGACTGCCTAATGAAGCATTTTAATGTTATCAATGAATGGCAAGGCGAAGCAGCAGCACACGTCAAGAGCAACAACAGCTGGGTAACCATATAAAAGATTCCTGGCAATTTCAAATATAAAATGGAAATCCTTTATATTTCTTCTTTCGTACTTTCTTGACGAGCAGCAAGCAATTGCTCTCTTGTTACGTATCATAAACTTAAACAACCTTTTACTTTTTACATGAATGGCATGCAAAAAAAAACGAAGAAAGCACAAAAAAGTAAAATGGCAAAACGTAATAATGGCAGTATAGTCGCCCCGATACTACATCGACAACAACAATATCCCAATTTACATACATATTGAAATCTGAAAATTGTAAGCTCAAAAAGCATTGCTACTCATCCGTTTGATAGCTTTGTTGATGTTGTTTTACATTTTGCTCTACTAAACAACAAATGTTTCTTCCTTAACGAATCATCAGCCGTCGAGTTGTATCGTCGTCATCCTCAAGACCAACCAACCGACCGACCGACCTTAGATGTGATAAAAAATAAATACAAAAAATTTACATAAGAAACCTTTTGGCATTTCTTTTCACATGGGACAGTAAAAACGTGTTATAGAGAATAGAGTTCCAGGCTCGGGTGATTTCTTTAGAGAAGAAAATGGCAAATGGAAGTCTGCAATTCAAAATGAATTTGAGTATTCACGTTGTTTAAAACCTTTAAAACAACTAAAACTGGTGGTTATGGCATATTTGCCGTTAAAACAATCGAGCAGCTAAAACCGCACACTAAAAAATCCTTGTTCAACTATTAAAAAGTCGTCTTTCTGAATAACTGAAATTTCCCCAACTGGATTGCAGGTTTCTCTTTTGAAAACTTTGTCTATATTTTGTTATTTTTTATACTATAATTTCATCGTTTAGTCTTACTTAGGGGTCGATTATGGATTGCAAGATGAGAAAATCATACAATTAACGTGAGTGAAACGACAGAAATTGTTATCAAAATCATTCAATATCAGTGTTTTGAACCTTCAGATATTAATTTAATTGTAAAAGTATGAATTTCAATGCAGAAACGGAATTTTTTATTATGAAAATAAATGTCGGCAACGCAACTGTAGTTGGTTGCTATCCATCCACAATCGACCCTTTATTTTCTGTAACGTAAAAATTCTCGAAAGCAGGCTAATCAATCCAAACATTGGAGAGAGTTCCGTGAAGAAGTCACTAGATGCATCTCTCAGGGATTATTATACCCTCAGCATTTATGCTAACGAGGGTATATACACTTTCATACGGGCAAAATGTGCCTCATCGAAATAATGGATTTAGACCCCAAGTATGTTTGGACGAAATGTGTTTCAGACAATTTGGAGTCGATTGAGCAATGTCCGTCCGTCTGTCTGGCTGGCTGGAGCGCGCGATAACTCTCGAACGGATGAACCGATTCGGTTCAAATTTTGGCTTTCGTAATATTTTGCCCAAACTTAGTTTAAGTTCGAAGATGGGCTATATCGGTCCACTCCTTCCGGTACCTCCCCCACAAAAGTTCGAAAATGTTTGGACAATTTGTGCGCACGATAACTCTTGCAGGGAGTAACCGATTTGGTCCATACTTTGCCCATCATAAAATGTGTACCAGATTTAGTTAAGGTTAATGGATAATATGGACTCAATCGGACCACTCCTTCGGGTACCTCTCACACAAAATTTCGGAAAAGTTCAGTTTAGGGCCACCTCGCGAATCGCTTTGATTTTTGTTTTAGCAACTTGTATTCACTGCCCCCCATACGACGGTAGAAGTTTCATCAGGGGCAAGTCCATACTTCCTGAGAAAGTTGTAAAAACCCCCTATGACACCGTGTGAGGTGGTTGGAGCGCAAGATAACTCTCGAACGGATCTGTCGATTCGATTCAAAATTTGGCCTTAGTAATATTTTGTGCAAACTTAGTTTAAGTTCGAAGATAAGCCCCATCGGTCCACTCCTTTAGGTAGCTCCCCCACAAAAGTTCAAAAATGTTCGGAAAAATTGTTCGCACGGTAACTCTTGAAGGGAGTGGCCGAATTGGTCCATACTTTACACATCCTAATATATCTACCAGATATAGATCAGGTTCAAATATGGACTATAGTTGTCCACTCCATCCGGTACCTCCCACACAAAATTTCGGATAAGTTCACTTTAAGACCTGATATGGAATCACTTTTATTTTTGTTGAAGCAACTTGCATTCGCAGCCTCAATTACGATGGTAAAAGTTTTTTCAGGGGCAAGTCCATACTTCTTGAGCAAACAGCCCGAAGGGTGTAAAAACCTCTATGGCGCCATATGTAGTGGCTGGAGATCCATTCTTTTTAGTATCTCCCCCGCAAAACTTATGATCTTTAATCCTAATTAACATTTTTGTCGGTTAAAACGCTAAAAATTTAAAAACCCCCTGAATACATTCCTTTTTTTAGAAAAAATCGTTTCAATATACACAGGCTGAGGGTATATCTCTGTCGGCAAAGTCGACTGATACTTTTTTACTTGTTCTTATTACCTTTGCCATAGCTTCTGGTGGTGAACGGGATATTCAAGGAATTTTATATACTAAGAACAAGGATCTAATCAGTGGGAAATTTTTGTCTACGTATTTTGAATTGATAGAAGGTGCCCTAGAAAAACTCTCTCGTTGGGCTCATAATAAGATTGGTGAGAATCCAGCAAAGACAAAGTTGATACTATTCACCAGGAAAAGAAATATTGCCGACTTCGTGCTTCCAATACTAGAAGGTTTGCAATAGAATCTCTCTACGGAGCGAACACTGGGGGCTATCGGCTAAGATGGAAGAGGAACACTGAGGAACCTAATTGCAATTTATTACTGTAAGAACCCCATAGGCAAAAGCTGTGGTCTCAAGCCAATCCTGGACTTTAACACACATAGAAGTGGGCGCAGGGTAGACCACTTCTATCAATTTGCATTGATAGATCGATGATAGAAGATGGTGCTGATGTGTATTGTTAAGAACTGAGCATCCGGCGTTCGTATAAACATAACGCCAACTGCAGTGGTTTTCAGGCAGAAGTTTTTGCAGTGCTGAAAAGCTATAGAATTACTAGTGGGAATAACCGACTTTGCAGATAGGATAGTCACGGTATACGTGGATAGCCAGGCTGCTCTCAATACTATTCAAAATTGTGGGTCTATCATAAAAACTTGTAATATAGCCGTTGATGAATTGACAATATCATGGCGTAAAGCTGCTTCCCTTCTCTCACTACCTAAATCAGAGATCGAAATTGCTGTAGGGTTCATCACTGGTCATTGCAGCATTAGATGTTAGTGTCTATGTCAGGTATCGGCACCAATACAAACGCATTGTTTGCGGCCTCACGCATACGACTCTCTCTCGCTCTCTCCACAAACAGCGTGTGCGTTAATGCATTGCTAAAATAAAAAATCATTGAAACAACCGACAACAGAACCTTCTTCATTGACTTCTGAATGAAGACTGAGTGGTGGTTGTTCTGTTGTTATTCTCATCAAGGGCACGTGTGCCCCTTTTTGCCCGATGTTGGTCTATATGATCATCCTATACTCAAAAAGTTCAACTAACCCTTTTTTTTTCTCCC
This sequence comes from Musca autumnalis, assembly GCF_047663935.1. Taxonomy (NCBI): domain Eukaryota; kingdom Metazoa; phylum Arthropoda; class Insecta; order Diptera; family Muscidae; genus Musca; species Musca autumnalis. Next base: position 8,690,896 of record NW_027411866.1, on the reverse strand, counting down.
CTATCTCACTGTTAAATCTATACTCCTACATATTTCCCGTCCATTTCCTTCCCATCCCCCCATACCCTTTCTATCCCTTTTCAGGATGAGTGCAATGGGGCCACTGGTTTTCGAATAACGTAACTGGCCACAATCAACGGCAGTTACGCATCCTATAACCTAAGAGTTCCCTTTAAAGTGACAACAAAAGTGTTTCGGTAATTCCTTCACACATTTATTACCCTTTAGTATCTTCAAAAACATCTAAAATCCTCCAAATTGTCTTAGGATCCTTTGGTACCTCAGTTCTTCTTAGAGTCAAAAGAAACTCCTATGGGTAATTTCTTCTCTGACTCATTTTAAAGTCCCGAGATATTCACGTTTATTACCTTATATGCTATAAATTGCTCCTCATTGCATTTTGAGGTCTCCAACAAATCTCAAGAAATTGAAATTGATACTCTCTATTCTTGAACATTTGACTAAACTTCCACTGTTTAGTTAAACAAGCGTAGATTTTGCTATCATAAAAGCGCCAGGCAGTGACTAACTTAAAGACTTAACTAACTTAAAGATATGTTAAATGTGTTAGGTTCTCCCCTCCTCCCATTAAGCTGGAAATCGTTTGCATTTGCTCGAGAAACTAAAAAAAAAACTAAACACGATTTAATCAAAAGCAGGTTTAGAATACAGTTGTTGGCTGGCTAGCTTGCTAAGACTGTCTGTTAGCTTGTCTGGTGGTGATGTGCTTGGTTGCTTGCTTGCTGGTGGCAAGAAAGTTGAGTTGTGAATGACGGCGATTGAGACGACTTGACTATCTGGGCTTACTAACTGAATATTGTGTTGTTGTTGTTTTTTATTACTGTTTCCCCTTCTTCTCGATTCGATTGTGGATTGTGTTGACGATGACTAAAACTGTCGGTTGGCATTATCCAATGCCAGCGTTATACAAAAAGAGGTATGAAATGCTCATAAACATTTATAAAATATGGAAATTAATTACAACAATTAAATGCATAAATTTTCACACACTACAACAACACTTTGACATTATTATGTGCGTAAAATACGATGCATTATTTAAGAAGAAAAACAAAAACAGCAACAAAACACTCATCTTTTTACAGACAACTTAGTCGAGACTTGTTAACTGGAAGAAAAATAGAATACAATTCCAAATAACCATTTGACCCAATATGAAAGTGAAAGAAAAAATAGGCAAAAAAAACTGCAGCAGCAGTAGAAAAAACATTGTTGCCGCCCCGCAGCAGCCACCTAGTCAAATAAACCAAACACATAAACAAACAATTAATCTTCGAAAATGCCGGCCGAAATACAACAAGAACAAACACACTCATGTGCACCCAAGAAATCTCAGTACCCATTTATCAATTTGTAAACACCTTTAAAAACGAAAAAAAGAATTTGAAGAACGAAATGAAATGCCCCATGTTTATATGGAACTTGTTGATTCTCTTCCCACTATATTTGTTGGAAGCAAATGAACATACACAATTACACATTTTATCTTTGGCAAATATTTAATCAATTTATTTTACTATAAAAAAAACGAACAAACGAAACAAGAAAGCAAATTAAGCGGCTAATTTTCTTTTCTATTTGTTGTACATTTTTATCTAAAGCCAATGTAAATGTCGGCCGGCCACTACTGCTTATTAGTAGCATTAGTAGGTATCTAATTGTTTAAATTGTTGTTGGTAATCGTACACTCACTAATTGGAATTCTCCTTTTTGTTTACAGTTGTTGTTGTTTGCATTTGTTTATAGTAAATATTCATTTAATGATATTGTGGAGATTTGGTCATTAGGTAGAATGTGAATGTGAGTATTTGGGGAAGTGTTTCAAGGATGTGGATTATCTTTATTTAAGCAGCATGCCGAGGAAGACTTCAAAAAGTGTCCACCATGACATATTTTAAACCACCAACGAAATTCAAGGTCACACTGTCTACCACATGGTGATTAGTGATAAAAATTCCACTATGACGAATGAATAATAGCTTCAAGCAAAACTACGCAAGATTCTAGGGGTCAAAGGATCAAAACTTCGTTCACACAAATCAGGTTGAAAATCGTTTTTATAAATATTTTAGAAGAGACTTATTGTTTCTATTCGTAGCTCAAAAGCCTCTGTGACGATGAACATATGGGCATGGTCAATGTTTTTTTCTCACATTGTAAACATTACGAACCGAAGCTATTGCAAAGCAACCCTAAAATAAGGAAAATTTAGTGGTTACAGTATTCTTTCCAACAACTTTAGCAATTTAATGATGAAATGGATACCAGTTAACTCATCGCGAGGTCATAAGCAACTCTTAATATGATTATGATGAAGAGAAATCTTCAGTAATAGCGTTACAAGAGGTTGTAGGTTATATAGAAAAGAATATGGATAACTCGAATCACACCTTGAAATCGACTACATTTCGCCAATCTTGGACTTTGACACAGCGAGATAATAATCCCTAATAGGAGTGAATGGACGCAGAGCAGACCACTTCCTGATAACCAATCCATATTCAGTGATGTGTCAAAGATGAAATAAGACGCAAAAGCTGGTGTGTATTGTGGAGAACTGAACATTAGGTGCTCGTGAAACTTTACGACAACTTCATTGTTTTCCAGGCAGATGTTTTCGCAGTACTGAAAGATTTAGAACTATAAGTGTGAATGGCAGACTTTGCAGATAGGATAGTCACGTTATACGTGGATAGCTAGGCTGCTCTAATGGCTTAAATTAAATTTAAGTTGTAAGTCTACCTTAAAAAATTGTAATACAGCCGTTAAGTCTTGTTGGGTCACCAGGCCACACCAATGTTAAAAGAAATAAGACATTGATGAATTGACAAGACGAGGTTCCCAGTTCTCTGACATTCGGGTGGAGGACTATGTGTCAAGCCACAACTTTGTTTCTTCCTTAATAAACTCCACAAGCTACACGCCGAGAAAACCGCAAGGATTTGACAATCTCACAGCGTAGAACTGCGTCTCTTTTCACACTCCGTAAAACAGAGATCGGGCCATTACTGCTTACTGCAGCTTAGATCTATGACAAGTAAGTGGGAGTAAACCAACTTTTATTATTACAGGTTATCTGAGGATGTGGAAGTGACTGCAACAATCACTTTCTTATTTTGTTCTCCATTGACGCCGCAGCACTGTCCACTTAATGCAGGAGCCTATATGTCGTATGTATTCTCCTCCTACCTCTTTAATGCGCTTCTCCCCTTCCTCTTGGCAGGATGAGCACGATGGAAAGCTGGTCTTGGAGTAAACCTTCTAGGCACTCTATAACCTAACCTACTCTATTCTGTCAAAATGTATACATATTGCTCATTTACTCAAAGAGTGGCATAACTCAAAAATACGTTTTCTGAGTTAGCAATTTCCATTTTTTCTTCGATTTCTTTTTGTAAAATATGGTTCACAAGTTATTTTTATACCCGTCACCATATGGAGGGTATAATTAAATTTGTCATTCCGTTTGTAACACATCGAAATATTCGTCAGAGACCCTATAAAGTATATATTATTGATCAGCATAAAATTCTTTGTCGATTTGACCATGTCTGTCTGTTGAAATCAAGATACAGCTCGCAATTTTAAAGATAGAGAGTCAAAATTTGGTACAGAAGTTTTTATTACTTGCAGGATGGTAGGTATTGAAAATGGGATATATCGGTCCACGTTTTGATATAGCCCCCATAGAACGGTACCTCCAGATTTTCGGTATTTTGAAGGTTTTAGCTTCATTATCCTACCAAAATGGCTGAAATTTGGTACGTAGTCTTTAATAGGGGTATAAAACTTTCCCCCAGAATTTTGTCGGTATCGGTCCACACCTTCATATAGCCCCCATAGAACGGTACCTCCCGATTTTCGATATTTTGAAGGTTTTAGCTTCATTATCCTACCAAAATGGCTGAAATTAGGTACGTAGTCTTCTTTAGGGGTATAAAACTTTCCCCCAGAATTTTGTCAGTATCGGTCCACACCTTCATATAGCCCCCATAGAACGGTACCTCCCGATTTTCGGTATTTTGAAGGTTTTAGCTTCATTATCACATCGAAATGGCTGAAATTTGGTACTTAGTCTACGTTGGTGGTATAAAACTTTCGCCCAAAACTTAGTCTGTATCGGTCCATGCCTTCATATAGCCCCCATAGAACGGTACCTTCCGATTTTCGGCATTTTGAACGTTGTGGCCTCAATATTCCACCGAAATGGCTGAAATTTGGTATTTACACTTCGTTGGGGGTACTCAAACTTCCCCTTCAAATTTGTCGGTATAGGTCCCCGCCTTCATATAGCCCCCATGGAAAGGTACCTCCCGATTTTTCGTATTTTGAAGGTTGTGTCTTCAATATTCCACCAAAATGGCTGAAATTTGGTATTTAGTCTTCAATGTGATATAAAACTGTTCGCCAGAAATACGTCTGTACAGGTCCACGCTTTCATATTGCCCCATTTCTGACTAAAATTCGTCGGAATAGGTCCACGTTTCCATATAGCCCCCTTAGAACGGTACCTCCGGATTTTCGTAATACTGAAGATTGTGACGTCAATATCCAAACGAAATGGCTGAAATTCGTTATTTCGTTTTCCAAGAGTTATAAAATATTCCAGAAGAGTATTATCAGTATAGGTCCACGTCTTCCTATATCCCCATAGCAGCGTACTTCTTGATTTTCGGTATTTTTTAAAGTTTTAGCCACATTCTCTTACCGAAATATATGAAATTTGGTATTTAGTCTTCTTTGAGCCTAAAAACTTTCCGTCAGAAATTTGTCGGTATAGATCGACGTTTTAAATAGCCCCCATAGAATGATGCCTCACATTGTTTTACCGAAATTGCTGAAATTTAATATTAAGTCTTCTTCATACACGAAAGGAAACTATTTCTTCCATTTTACTTCAATACAACTTGTGGCGGAGGATATAACAAGTTCGGCCCGGCCGAACTTAACGCCGTTCTTACTTTTTTTGTGTAATAATCTTTTTAAGTTGTGAAGACAAATTTCATGGGAGACTTTTCCCACAAACATCGCTGACCGGACATGAGATTCACCGCAATTCTTTTTGGTCCAATGATATGGAACCATCTTTTTACAGCCGACTTCGAATGGCATGTCTGACGACACCACTTGTAGAGCAGTTATACATGGCTGGAATATTCAGGAAATATCGCCAACATTACTCTGAGGGGTATTTTTGACAGCGTTGATGAGATATTGGCTAAGTATACTTTTTATACAGAACGGGATCAGATTCTTTTTCACAATTTAGCTTTTAACGCGTTTTCTCATTTTATGGGACATTTCGTAATGTAATAGTGATTTGATGTACACCGTAATTGTGTTATTGGAAGCAAAGGAAGATTATAAATTAAAAAATATGAGCCTATGTAAATTGTAATGTGTGGAATATGAACCTTAAGTTCCGAAAATTCAAAATCTCCAATGAAAATGTTGTGCATGTGCAAAATTTTGAAGTTGCCCATAAAACGCTTTTTATTTCTATATTTTGATGGGCAAGCTTAAGAGGTTTTAAAATATTGTTGACCCTTTGAGCCCATCTTTAAACATCCATGATATATTTTATCCTCTGAAAATTCCACTATAATTCCACATAATTTTATACTGTCTGCAAAAAATTAATTTTTCTGACTTGTTTGTGAATTAAAACTTCTGTTTCTGGCATAAATATTGTTTTGCCGTCGGTGGTTTTGTTTGAGAACTTCTTCCGTGAATACCTGTTTATGTCAATCAAAATAAGATCTATTGGGTTTCAAAAACATGTACACCATGGAACAAACAGCTATCATTCCCATATTTGATAAACACTATTCATACCAATTGCTAACATTGTTCATCTGTACAATCCTATAATTTTTAATAATAAATACTTTAAAAAATCTCCAAAAAATTTTGAATATACATCTTTAATTCTAATTAAAAAAAAAAACTATTATTAGACTTACCGGTTTTTTCTTTAATTTCACACAACACCGAAAACAGTGCCGGTTTCATGCGATGACAATTTAATGTATGTTTACGGGCTTGGGCCTCATCTAATGATTGCTCCGAAATACTCATGATTTGTTGTAAAATTTCACCAATATCCTTTTGTTTGCGTACTTCATTTTCATTGCCGGGATTTTGGCCATCATCTTGGCCGGGCATACCATATCCTTGGGGTGCCATCATACCGCCCGTATGGGCCATCATACGATTAGGATCCTCCATGCTGTGTGCTGCTGTGTTATTCACTTAAGCACACACTCCACAATGCTGCTGAGCTGATGGTGGCAAGACGAGTGCAATTTGGACAACAGCAAAACACGGCTAAACAAAGAGAAACATGTTTTGGATAAAATTAAACTTTGGCAATTAATTCGTCTTCTTTTTCTTTGTATTTAAAAAAATCTTGTTTTTCTTAATTAATTTTATTTTGCAGAACACTTAAGCAAAGACACGCACTTAACACAAAAACACATACACGCCTATATTTCACACTCAATGGCAGCAGTTGTAATTTATACAACGTCCAACCCCGTCAATGGAACAAAATAAACTGTGGTGACAAATTTTGCTCCAAATGAAGTGCACAAAACAAAAATCATCCCAACTAAACGGACAGAACAAACAGCTGAGCGCAACATCAAAACCAACCAAGTAAACATTGACATGATAAAACCTCTCTCTCGCAATGTACACACAAATCATTGGGAGAGAGTGTAACAATGCCACCCACCATTTATCTAAAGATTTGACAAGAGAGAGTGACACAGAAGTAAACCAGTGATATAAAGAGCTTAATATTTTTCTTTTCCAAAAATGAAAAACTACAACAGGTCATGGGTAAGAAATAGTAACCATGGATTAAAATAAATTATAAATCCAAAAAATAATACATACTTCATTCTACCTGCCGTAACTTATTTAAATCTCTTTGTGCGAACCAAGATTAACTCACTAATCTGCTGTTTAATGTTAAGTTACTTCAATGATGCACAAGAAGAGATGAGTTACTTGCATGTCATCTTGTTGTTGTAGATAATCTTAGGGATTTGTTTACTTTGGACAAATGTGCCATATCATTTGCTTTGATTGTCCATCACACAACATGGGCAAAACATATCAGCGCACATCATATGAGATGATGGCGCGTGTGTGTCTTTTGACAGGACACATATCCTTTATGCCGTATTATCTTCCCTGTTTTCAAGTGTCTCTGATAATAATTATTGAAAACAATTTCAACAAAAAAAGAGAAAGCAACTTTCTCCTTGTAGGACCTTGAAAATTTATGTTTTTTAAACAATTGTAAAAAATTAAAAACTAAAAAGCGGAAGAGAAAGTAGAAAGTTGGTATGGGGGGACATTGAAAGATTTGTTTATATCTATAAATGGATATGAGGGATAAAAATATATTTGCAGGACTATATGAACTTTCTCTTACAAATTTGTTTACAAAGAAAATAAAATCGAAGAATCGAAATATTATTTCGGCTAATGTTTCCATTAGGCACTGCTTTCAGAAAAAATTTTAACATTTTGTGTTTTTTTGAACTGATTTATTTTTTATTTAATATTTGGACTGTTCTAGAAATGCAATAGTTCTACAAGTTTTTACTATTTTTTCAATAACATAAAAGAAAAATTGTTGCGGTAGTAAAAATTAGTAGATTCTCGCAATTTCTGGAACAGAATTTATTAATCATTTTTTTTTTTTATTTTAATTTAATAATTAATAATTGTAATGCAAATAAGTCTTCCAGACCAAATTCAGCAACGACATATTTTTTTGGGTAATGTATAATTCCTGTGATATGATATGGTAATCTGAAGTTCCGAAAATGCCCTTGTTTCAAAGACAATGGGGTTTATCATGAACGGCAATTCCCCGTGAATTTTTTCATTTTCTCCCTTAAGTTGCAACGGCGGAAAAACAAAACTCAGGGGGAAATTTCATTCATTATAACCCCCTATATCTCGGGAAGGATATATTTCCAGAACAAAATAATATATCGTTGAAATCAACACAAACAAGTAGAAAAGTATCAGTCGGCTTTGCCGACAGAGATATACCCTCAGCCTGTGTATATTGAAACAATTTTTTTCCCAAAAAACGTATGTATTTAGGGGGTTTTAAAAATTTTAGGCCTTTGAACCGACAAAAATGTTGATTAGGATTAAAGATCAAAAGTTTTGCGGAGGATATACTAAAAGGAATGGATCGACATTGACCATTATGGATCTCCAGCCACTACATATTGTGCCATAGGGGTTTTTACACCCTTCGGGCTGTTTGCTCAAGAAGTGTGGATTTGCCCCTGAAAAAACTGTTACCATCGTAATTGAGGCAGCGAATGCAAGTTGCTTCAAAAAAAATCAAAGTGATTCGATATCAGGTCTTAAAGTGAACTTATGTGAAATTTTGTATGTGATATACCGGATGGAGTGGACTAATATAGTCCATATTTGAACCTGATTTATATCTTGTATAAATATTAAGATGTGTAAAGTATGGGCCAATTCGGCCACTCTCTTCAGGAGTTACCGTACGAACAATTTTTCCGAACATTTTTGAACTTTTACCTGAAGGAGTGGACCGATATGGCTTATCTTCGAACTTAAACTATGTTTGGACAAAATACTACTAAGGCCAAATTTTGGACCGAATCGGCAGATCCGTTCGAGAGTTATCTTGCGCTCCAAACACCTCACACGGGGTCATAGGAGTTTTTTTGCAACTTTCAGGCTATTTTCTCAGGAAGTATGGACTTGCCCCTGATAAAACTTGTACCGTCGTATGGGGGGCATTGAATAAAAAGTTGCTAAAACAAATATCAAAGCGATTCGAGAGATGGCCCTAAACTGAACTTATCCGAAATTTTGTGTGGGAGGTACCAGAAGGAGTGGACCGATTGGGTCCATATTGAAACCTTATTCAAGTATGGTACACATTTCACGCTGGGCAAAGTATGAACCAAATTGAGTTATCGTGCACACAAATTTTCCGATCATTTTCGAACTTTTGTGGGGGAGGTACCGGAAGGAGTGGACCGATATAGCCCATCTTCGAACTTAAACTAAGTTTGGACAAAATATTACGAAAGCCAAATTTTGGATCGAATCGGTTGATCCGTTCGAGAGTTATCGTGCGCTCCAGGCAGCCAGACGGACGGACATTGCTCAATCAACTCCAAATTGTTTGAAACACATTTCGTCCAAACATACTTGGGGTCTAAAACCATTATTTCGATGAGGCCCGTATGAAAGTGTATATACCCTCGTTGGCATAAATGTTGAGGGTATAAAAACGCAACATGTGGAAAAATTTTCAAATTTCCGAGAGATGTTACTTAAAGAATGAATTTCCCAAATAATTAATATCGAAGAATCAAAATATTATTTCTAGATTTTTTGCCAGTCACAGAACGCAAACATGTGGACAATTTTTCAAATTTTCGAGAGGGATTACTTAAAAAAAAGTATTTTCCAAATTTGTTTACAAAGAAGGTAATATCAAAGAACCGCTGATGATAAACCCTGCTATTGACGTTAATAATGATAGAAATCCTGACAGAAGTGCTAGATGTGCTGATACAGTCACAAGGAACAGCGTGGTCGTCATGAAAGTCAAGTCTATGATTCGAAGGCCCCCAACCTAATAATAGTTTATAATTTAGAGTTTTTGCGCAATTTTCTTGCCATGAAAATCATAATATCGATGTAAATTGGGTCACAAGAAGTACCTTCGGTAAAAATTTCCAAATAATCCTCGAACAGACCTTCAACTACACTTAAACAAATATTTGAACTTTTGTGAGCGAGGTACCCTAAGGATTAAATCCATATGGCCCATTTTCGAAAATAAACCAGGAACCAGTTCAGCGAAAATTTTTGAGCTTTTGGGGGCCACATGGGCATCGAAGTTTCCTTCCTTAAATTCTAACAAAACTAAACATTTTAGGGTGGTGCCGCATAAAAAAAATCCGACATCGATTTTTATACCCTCAGCATTTATGCTAACAAGGGTATATACACTTTCATACGGGCAAAATGTGCCTCATCGAAATAACGGATTTAGACCCCAAGTATGTTTGGACGAAATGTGTTTCAGACAATTTGGAGTTGATTTTGCCATGTCCGTCCGTCTGTCTGTCTGGCTGGCTCTCGAACGGATGAGCCGATGAAAATTTGGCTTTCGTAATATTTTGTCCAAACTTAGTTTAAGTTCGAAGATGGGTTATATCAGTCCACTCCTTCTGGTACCTCCCCCACAAATGTTCGAAAATGTTCAGTAAATTTGTGCGTGAAGGGAGTAACCGATTTGGTCCATACTTTGCAAATCGTAAAATGTCTACCAGACTTAGATAAGATTCCAATATGGACTCAATCGGTCCACAACTTCGGGTACCTCCCACACAAAATTTCGGATAAGTTCAGTTTAGGGCCTGCTCTCGAATCGCTTTAATTTTTGTTGTAACAACTTGTATTCACTTCCCCCCATACGATGGTACAAGTTTCACCGGGGCAAGTCGATACTTTCTGAGAAAATAACCTGAAAGTTGCAAGAAATCCCTTTGATACCTTGTGTAGTGGTTGGAGCTCACCATAACTCTCGAACGGATCTACCGATTGGGTCTAAAATTTGGCCTTCGTAATATTTTGATCAAACAAAGTTTAAGTTCGAAGATAAGCCACATCCACTCCTTCAGGTACCTACCTCTCCAACAAAAGTTCTAAAATATACGGAGAATTTTGCGCACGATAACTTTGGAGGAGAGTGTCAGATTTGGTCCGTACTTTGATAACCGTAATATTTCTACAAGCCATAGATCAGGTTCGAATATGGACTACACATGTCAACTCCTTCGGGTACCTCCCACACAAAATTTCGAAAAAATGCAGTTTACGGCCTTCTCTCAAATCACTTTGATCCTTGTTGTAATAACTTGCATTCTCTGCCGCCATTACGACGGTACAAGTTTTTTTAGGGCGCAAATCCATTATTCCTGAGAAAGTAGCCCCAAAGCTATAAAAACTCCTATGGAACCATGTACAGTGGCTAAATGAAGAGCACGATAACTCTCAATCGGATCAGCTGTTTTGGTCCAAAATTTGAGTTCCGTAACATTTTTCCAAGCTTAGTTTAATTTCTAAGATGGTGCGCAACTACCGGTAAAGCTTCCATGTCATTTTCTAAGGAAGTATGGATTTGCCCCTGAAAAAAGTTGTAATATTGTTCAGCTAAATCGACTCCAAATTATCTGAAAGGGATTTCGTCCAAACATACTTGGGGTCTCTAAAACCATTATTTCAATATGATACATTTTGTTCGTATAAAAATGTATGTAATATGACCTCTTTAGGCAAAAGCCCTATACCTCGGCCGAGTTTGTGCTGTTGTTGTTGTAGCAAGTCAAACTTCTTTAGTGAAAATTCGTTACAGAATATGTATTTTGAGTGAGAACTCATATTTGAACTTTTCAAAACACTTCGCTACAGAGAGATTTTCATTATAAAGTTCGAGCGATCTGCTCCTGACCACCCTTAGTCCAAACTCAAAAATTTCCCAATCTACAACGGCTGCTTACTTGAATAATGAGAACGTCAGAGGATTCAGGATTTCGGCAACTGATAGTGCACAAGATTTGATTTTAGCACTTTTAACATACGTACAAATAGTGGGTGCAACAATTATTCCGCCAGAAGGATGATGTTTGACATCAATTCAGCGGTATCTCAAGCTGAACCAACATATTTATAGCTCCTATATTTGGACAGATGTAAAACTCATCAACACTTATCTTGTAATCGGAACAAATCAAAATCTCTTTGAGAGACTTGAGAAGTATGTTCTTTCGAATATTTGAACTTGAAGTTCGGAGGCATTCAGGTGGGTGACTCTAAACTCTACTTAAGTCAAAAACTATTTAAGGACTTATTAACATCTTTAAGAACGTTGTATATTTTTCCACTCCTCACATCCTAGGAATATACGAGATTCCAATTGGGAAAAAATGCCTATAAAATTCGTTGTACCTTTCTTATTGGAAAATTTTAAATAACCATGATTTTAAGAACGTTAATTTTGCCGTTTTTTAAACAAACAAAACAACAAGGCGTGAAACGGTGGCAAAGTTAGAGCAAAGCTACAATCTCGAGAAGTAAGAAGAACATTTCAAAGCTGCTCACCAGAAGAATAACTAAAAAGGATTAATTTCTCCTATAATTTCTTCTACTTTTATCGGTTAATTTTTTGGATATATAATCTATCAATACCTTAAAAGTATTACAACATAAGTATTTCAAAATATGTCATCACATCTTTGGATGCTTAGGTGGTGCAGAATGTACCACGCCCTTTTCCTAAGATCTCGAGACCTCAATGGCCATTATCTTTTCCAAATAATGGAAATAAGAAAAATGAAATCGTATAGATAATTACTTTACAATCCCTCATCAAATATCGGTATCAGAAAAATAATTAAAATCTCAAACAAAATCCCGGCATATACCTCTAATAAAAGAGCGTTAACATTCATTTTCCTTTGAGGAACCGACCGGGCACCAATATAACACCCCATTAACTTTTAATTAGTTCTTAACGGGTAGCACCATTATAAAAGTCAGTTTACCAACATATTTCCACAATGCCGCCGAAAAGGTAAACAAAAAAATAAACCACAGAAAAAATATAAACAAATCATATAAAAGCTATTAAAACTCGCAAAGGCCATAAAACAGAAAAATATGTCGCAATAAAACACACACACACACCGCATTCGGAATGGAGAATAATGGGAATAATGGGGGAGCCAAGCCAAACAAACAATAGTCGAGCTGAAGGCAGGCATAAAGAAGACATACCCACCGCATCACACAGACGCACAAACTCATACACCTTCGATTCAGACTTGACTTGTAAACACAAGAACCATGTTGGAATTAAACGAAATCATATTTGAAATTTGTAGAGGACCAATAAAACAATGCAAAATAAGTTATTTGTCAGACACATACAAATATAACTAAATTACAAATTAATAACCAAATCCAAGCATTAAACAAAGAAAATATACAACATGAAAAAACTCAGTTAAGTTCCACCAGAATTTTTTCTTGAGAATAGAGAAAAAGTGATGTTGTGCTGTGTGAACTTCACATTTTGTCAACAGGGATTTTAATTGCTTTTTAACACGTTTCTTTGTTTACATTTACACATTTTTTATATCACAGACACTTGGTATTGTTTTTTGTATATTTTTGTTAATAATTTATTAATAATTACCACAATTTCTTAGTAAATTTATTAAAAAACGCTTCCAAAAAACTTTTTTGTGGCTCTTTTTTAAGTTTTTCTCTGTATGTATTATTTTTCTTCGTCAAGCTGCTGAAACAAGTATGGCGAAAACTTAACGAACATGTTAATGATTTGGTTGATTGAAATACAACTCTGCAATGGGTGTGACTTCAAATAAGATGTATGCCATGTGGCAAACTGGTAGAAATAATGCATTTCGGTCAAATTTAAATGTAGAAACAGCATTAACACGTGTTTTATGCTAGGTTCACATTTACGAAATCCATTCGATTTCAACTGTCAATTCCATTGGTTAAACGTCAAATGAAATCCAATGGATTTCAATTCCATTGCTCATTTGACGTTTGAGCAATGGAATTGACAGTTGAAATCGAGTGGATTTCGTAAATGTAAACCTAGCATTAGTTTTAGTTTTACAATCGCACTGAATGTTCTTCAAATAAAAGTCACACTCTTCAAAAACTCGTTTTTAAAGTGAGGTACACACGATAAGTTTTGAATGTCAGTTTTGCTCAAAAAATCGTTTGCTTGCCAGTGTGGCCGTTCATTTTTGTTAGTCATCAGGCAACCACAAATTATTTTGTGGTTGCTGGTAAAGCTGGCAAACCATCGATATTCACAACATTAGATATTTTCGATATAATAGTTTAAAAATCGATTGCTATCGATATTATCGTTAATTTGCTACCGCCATTAATTTGGAAATGAAAACGGTGGAAATGTCTACGCTTTTGTTGACATTTTACACAAATAGTTCACAGAAATCAAAAAGTAAAAAAACAATTGCTTTTATTTAATAAAAATACATTTTACTTTTTCGAAAAAAATTGTACATGTGACTACCAACTTAACTTACTTTCTTACATCCACAAAACCGAAAAGCCGCGAATTTCTATTAATTTCAATGAATTTTAGGTTAGGAATTTTTAATCCGATAATATCGATAAACAAAACTCTCTATCGATATTGTATTTTTAAAAAATAATCGATATTATCGATGGTGCCATCGCTTTTTTGCCAGCTCTAATGAGTAGTAGCTTCTTGCAGGTTCACCCTGCGTTTACAAAAGACAGGACAGTTGACTTCATGTATTGATTGTCAAAAACCCAAAACTTTCCTCTGTGACGTAGGCGTCCAGAAAACTGCAAAAACAGTTGTAAAATTATGAATGAAAATCATAGATCTCTTTTTGTTTTCCGTTCACATATTTTGTTTTTGTACCTATTCTTTTGTTTTCAACACATATTTAAATTATCATCTCACTTCTTTTTTCACAAAATGTAAAAAATTTGTTAAAAAAAAATGATGGACAGCTGGGATGCAAACGACAAATGTATGTATAGCTTCGTTCCAGTACTTTTTTAATGGTAAAATGTTCAAAAGAGAAAACTGTCAAAAATGAGTTCAACGCACACATTTTTCTAAAATGTACGGGAACGGAAAATGGCAGAAACGTCAAAAAATCTGGAGCAAATGTCAAAGACGGCGTGTCAGCGAATCGGAAGCCGGCAAACATGTTGCACATTTTTGCTCGCTCAAATTTGTCGTGTAAAAAGTTTCTAAAGAGAAAGCCATTCAGCGCCATTTTTGTTCAAAGAGAAGTAAACATTTTTCAACTTTTTTGGTGTACGGGAACGCATTTTGGGGAAAAATGTTTAAAATGTGTTAAATGTGTAAAAACTTTTTAGTTCTGGAACGAAGCTTATGTGTTACCCTGCGTTTACATATGACAGGACAGTTGACTTCATGTATTGATTGTCAAAATCCGACAACTTGCCTCTGTGACGTAGGCGTCCAGTCATCTTCGAAAACAGTTGTAAAATTATGAATGAAAATCGTCGATTTCTTTTTGTTTTCCGAAGAAGGCCGAGGAAATTTCGAACTGGGTTGCCCTTTTCTTTTTTATTCTTTTATCAGAAGTAAGCAAGGTAAGCGGCAAGGCAGCTTATGTACGTAGGCCTTTACTTTCTCACACACACAAAACCGAAAAGCAGCGAAATTTCAATTTATTTCAATGAATTTTAGGTTGCGGATTTTTTTTCCGATAATATCGATAGGCAAAACTATATATAAATAATCGATTTTATCGATAGTGCCATCGATTTGTTGCCAGCTCTAGGCTGAATTCTGTTTCTATGAAAATGTGAAATGAAAACTTCTATAATGGAAAAAACTGTCAAATGAAAAAAAATTATAAAGGAAATATTTTTCATTTCAAATTTTCATAGAACAAGTATCCAGCCCCTGGAACAGAGCAATGGAAACGTACTGTTATCGTTAGTATTAAATGACTATCGATCATGACAGAACTACCAGGTAGTGGTATCACACCAGCTGATCGAATACGAAAAGTCAAATCCCTTATTATTTTTGTTGTAATTTCTCCAACAACATAAGTCTGTGTTTAGACACACAAATTTCTCGGGAAAGTAAATTGAGTTTTTGGGAGATAGCGGAGAGGAAAGAGCTCCTCAATACTCTTTCCTACCCCCTATTGCCTAAAAACTGAATTTACTTTCCCGTGTGTGTAAACACGGACTAAAGAAAGTTTTGACATAACATATTCAAAATTTTACGATGCCACTACCTGGGTAATTGTGCCATGCTATCGATATTGCGACGAAATAATTGATACTATCGATTGTTTTCCATCTCTAATTTGTCATGTTTTTGTGACATTTTTATTTTATTATTTACAAAACTCGCAAGCTTTAGTTTTAATTTGACAATCGCACTGAATGTTCTTCAAATAAAAGTCACGCTCTTCAAAAACTCGTTATTAAAGTGGGGTACACACAATCAGTTTTGCTCAAATAATCAGTTGCTTGCCAGTGTGGCCGTTCATTTTTGTCAGTCATCAGACAACCACAAAATATTTTGTGTTTGCTGGGCTGTTTGACAGTTATCGATAATTCCAAAAAATCGACAGTCAAAACTCATAATGCGTACCCCGCTTTTGTGCTAGTGTAAAATCCTGGAATTAAGTGCAAAATAGAATGCCTGTTCCAGAACTAACACTATGTTTACATTTACGAAATCCACTCGATTTCAAATGTAAATTTCATTGCTCAAACGTCAAATGAAATCCAATCGATTTCAGATGAGTTTTCATTTGACGTATACACAAAGGAATTGACAGATGAAATCGAGTGGATTTCGTAAATGTAAACATAGTATAAAGCTGGCAAAAAATCGATGGCACTATCGATTATTTTTTAATCATTCAATATAGATAGATAGGTTTTGTCTATCGATATTATCGGACTAAAAACCCTAACTTATGCTAATGCTAAGTTTACATTTACGAAATCCACTCGATTTCAACTGTCAATTCCATAGCTCAAACGTCAAATGAAATCTCATCTGGACGTTTAACCTATGGATTTGACAGTTGAAATCGAGTGGATTTCGTAAATGTAAACTTAGCATTATAGTACGTTTATATATAACCGGATTTAACAAGCTCACTGGGTTTCAAATGTCAATTACTTTGCGTATACATACGTCAAATAAATGCACATTAAGAAGGATAACCCTACAAAAGACTATAATATAAACATGTCCTTAAAAACCCTAGCTTTAGCAATTTTCCGATTTTGTGGATAAGCCTTTAGCGACAGTACACATTTTTCAGCAAAGTTATTTGTATTTTTGTGTTTTTTATTGAAATGAAATGAGTTGTTTTCTCTTCTTTATATTTCTGTGAAGTACTTGTTTAAAATGTCAACAAAATCATTGACATTTCCGCCATTTGTATTTCCAAATTAATAGTGATGACAAATTAAAGAAATGAGTACATAAGCTGCCTTGCCTGCCTACCTTGCTTACTTCTGATAAAAGAATAAAAAAGAAAAGGGCAGCCCAGTTCGAAATTTGCTCGGCCTTCTTTATTCTTTTATATTTGTTATATCAGAAATGAAGCAGAAAAGCAAGGCAACCAGGCGAAGCAGCTTATGTAACAAGGCCTTCACGATAATATAGGTACCTATCGGTTTTTTGTTTTTATTACGAAACACAATCAGGTCGTTGCTTGCTTTCTTCGTTTTGCTCTAGTAAAAGAGCTCCAATGTAAATGGCATTTTAACTTCCTTTATCATGATTTATTCGACCTTTGCAAGAATCTACTATTTTTTACTATTTTTTCGATATCATGAAGGAAAAAATTTTAGTAAAAAATAGTAGCTTCTTGCAGGTTCTGGAACAGGCATTAAATTTGGTTACATGTGGTCTGTTCCAGAACTATGAAAACCTACTAAGAGGTAGTTTACACTATCTATCAATGTCATATGACACGAAATAAAAACCTTCCATATCTACCCACGGAGGCAATGTGGAGACGTAATTTTATTATATTTTTGTTGGGGTGGACGCACAGAATAAATGGCGTAAGGAAAATCTCCAATATTCCACATATTTGTGAATATTTAACGATGGAAAATTTCATGTCATATGACATTTACATATAGTGTAAACTACCCCTAAGTTATAGCCCGTTTCCACGGTACGTCGTCCGTTCTCTATTCGTTGTTCAACCCTCGAATAAATTACAAAATTCTGCGAATGAACGTGAATAAAAATTACCTACGAGAGTTCTGAATGCGTTATACCCCGGTTACACTTAACCGGATTAACCCAGTGGGTTTGGATTTAAAATGTCAAACGCAAACGGCAAATAAATCCTCTCGAAGTGGGTTAATAGTACGTTTATATATAACCGAATTTAACAAACCCACTGGTTTTTAAATGTCAATTCCATTGGTTATATGTCAAACAAATCTTCACAAAGAAGGTTAACCCGGCAAAAAGGCTCTAGTGTAAAACGCCATACACATTAGAGCTTTTTTGCCGGGTTAACCTTCTTTGTGAGGATTTATTTGACATATAGCCAATGGAATTGACATTTGAAACCCAGTGGGTTTGTTAAATCCGGTTATATATAAACGTACTATTACGTACTATTTATTATAGCTCTGTTCCAGAACTAAAAAGTTTTTACAATTTTTACCACTTTTACACATTTTGCGTTCCCGTACACAAAATTTATATGAAAATCGTTTACGACTTTTACCACTTTATAAAGTACGGGAACAGGCCATGTATTTACATTTGATTCAAATTTGTTCTATTTTAGAGGACTCTCAAAACGTATTTACGTTTTCCCTGAAAAAAAATTGGAACGACCCTGTTATTCAATATTTATTTTTGACAATTAATTTTCAATAACAACAATGTTGTTTTTGTAAACTTTTTAGTTGTTGTGATTCAAGTTGTTGTAACAGAGCAATGGAAATGAACTGTTATCGTTAGTATTAAATGACTATCGATATTGCGACGAAACAATTGATACTATCGATTGTTTTCCATCTCTAATTTGTCATGTTTTTGTGACATTTTTATTTTATTATTTACAAAACTCGCAAGCATTGCCAATTTCTCGCTGATTCCCTTGAAAAAATACAACAAAAAATCGAAGAATTAAAATAATATTTTTAAAAGATAAAATTAAATTTATAAAACTGTAATAATCCCGTGTCTTCCTGTTTCATAAAGCAAACTAAAATGCTACGGAGCTGAGTGGAAAAATAATAATTTCGAATTTCTTTTTATTTACATAAAAGCCAGCCATATAGAACAAAAGAAAAGTGGGAATATGTCATTGTCGTCGAAAAAAGATCCCTCTTTGCGAGTGGCAGCCAATGAACCACATTTAGTTAGTTTGGGAGGTGGACGTTTAAGTACTGCAGTAACCATACACAATATTCCAGTTGGAGACACCACAATTGGTTCATCATTGCACAGTAATATATCCTTGTCGGGCGCTGGAGTGCGACCGTTGCATTGCCTGATATATCGTAGTGAGGAAAATCAAGTAACTTTGGTACCCGAAAGAGGAGCACGCATCTTAATTGATGGCCAATCTATCGATACGGAGGTGGATTTGAAACAGGGAGCCATGATTACCTTGGGAGACTCTTATTATTTGCGTTACAATAATCCCATTGAAGCAGAACAAATGAGAACAGCTATTGGCAATAGACTGGAAGATTTTGAGAAGGATGAAAATGCAATGTTGGATTATTTCTATGAAACAAATATCAATCCTAATCGCAGGCGGAAGTCGGAGGAAAAGGAAGGAGTATTTGACAAAACGTATAATAATTTAAAGCCATTAGATATCAATGGTTGGCAATGTCCCAAGGTTTTCTCATCGGATTTGGTGACAGTAAATATGCCCGCGAAAGATGTTCTGGGTCAAAAATATGCCAATTTTGCCAAGAATTTAGCTGAGAATCATCGCAAAGATAAGAATATCAATGAAAAACATAACGAAAACTTATTTGCGAACAACATTCCGACCAGTACAGCAGCAAAATCAAATCATAACGAAAGTATGGAATTCTTATCGAAAGTTCAAAATACCTCCACACCGCAGAAATCAAGCGAAGAAGAATCAGAAAGGCAAGCATTTGATAATAGCGACTATTTAGAAGATATGCTACAGATTTGTACGGAATATGCAGAACGCCAAGATCGCAGTGGTGGCGGTAGTTTGAGTTCCTCCCCAATTATTCAAAATCGCATTAAAACTAATGGCTCCTTGCCCAGAGAAAAGAAATCTCCATTTCAAAAGGCTGCCAATGAGATTTCGGCTTCTCCAGGAGGAAAATCAAGCGGTTATGAGAATGTTAGAATTGTGGGCGATAAATGTGTCGAAATTGAGCAACATACACAGTGCAAAAGTAGTGGAGGTTATGAAAATGTAAGATATGTGCCACAAAGTCCAAGGTCTAAAATACGTACCAATTGTTTATCTTCACCCAAAAAGGAAATATCCGCACCATTTAACCAAGACTTTAGTAGAACAACGAATTATGAAGACCTCATCAGGAATTTTGAGGAAAAGTTCCAAAAGGAGATTGAGGCCATTGAAGAAAGTTCTAGAAATGTTAATAAGACCTTGTCGGCCAATAATACTCCACTGGGCACAAGGAGAAGTAATAAAAACATAAACAATTTAACTATAGATATAAAATCCTTGGTATCACCGCACAATTCTCCCAAGCTAATGAAGAAACCCACACCAGCTCCGAGGAATATTACGAAACCGAACACCACCGGCCTGAAGACAAAATCAAGAGGAAGTTTGTCTAGTTTGAAGAATAAAAATTTAGATCAAGAAAAGCTACATATCGAAAGGGAAGACTTGCTGAGACGCCTGAATAATTTAAAAGAAGAGATTTCAGCCCTCCAGCACCAGGATAATGAGGCCTTAATTGAAATGGATATGGAAAACGCCTTGGTTTTGGGTGAAATACAGGCCCTCAATGATGCAAAACACAAGTTGGAACAAGATTATAAGACCTTGCAACAAAGGATCCATCGCCTGGAGGCTCAACGTAATGCCACTAGGGTTATGGAAGAGAATCAACAGGCCAAATTAAAGCAATCCATAGAAATGAAACAGGATCAGGTGGAAAAATTAAAGGCAATGCTCAAACAGAAACCTGATAATCAATGTCTCAAAGAAGAATTGGCAAATGTGTGCGAGTCCTTGGAGAATGACCGTAAAGCCTTTGAAGATTTGGAATTTCAATATCTGGAAGGAGAGTCCGATTGGCAGGCTCAGTGTGAAGACTTACATAATGAAGAGTCCATCTTGCTCAAGCAGATTGAAGAAACTAAAGTGGCCATGGAAAAGATCGAACAACAAGAAACTACCTCCTCGGAGACACAAAAGAATTTAAGAAAACGTTTGGTCTGTTTGCTCAACGATTTACAGGATTGTGAGCAGAAATTTAAGGACCTCGAAGAGAAATTAGCAACACAAATTTTGAGCAATAAAACTGCAGGTTCTTCGCAATCCATTATGTCACAATCTTTGTTTGGCTCCACGGAAATTCTGTGTCCCAAAACAAGTCACAATAACAGCGAGGATTTAATGTCAAAATCTTTTAATGAAAATATGTTTTACAATAACAAAATTGAGATACCACAAAATTCCTTGAGGTTACTGAATACAAGCAATACCAGCAGTCGCAGAGCCTCACAAGACAGTATAGATAGGGATGAGGTAGATGAAGTGGTGTCCAGCAACAACAAAGCTTCCAAGGAAGCCAGCAATAGAATTATGGAATCCATTAAGGAAATTGAAAGAAATCGCAAATTATTAGCTTCCAAACATGAACAAAAGGCATTGGAGCAAGAACGCCACAAAATCGAAGAAATCCTTAGAAAACTAAACAACGAAACTTCTGTCGAACAACAACAAAAGTACTTAAATACCCTAAAAGGCCAAGGCGGATTAATTAAGGAAAACAAGGAGAATGTTGAACAAAAACGCATTTCAGTTACTTCCATTGAAAGAAAGGTTTCCGAACCTTTACCTCAAACACACCAACAAAAGTCACAAAATTCTTATGAGAAACAAAATTCTGTCCCCTCCAGCAGTAATCAAAGGCCTCTGTCTGAATCGAATTCAGAGACAGCTGATGATTTGACACCAGGACCCAAAAGGAAATCTTTTATGGAGAATCCTTCGCTGCGGACTGCAAGTCCCGAAAGTCCCCGTAGTTGCAGTTTAGAAAAACGCTGCAGCAGTGTATTGTCTTCCAGTGAGGGTAGTGAAAGGCGTAAAATTCTCATGGCCAAACATCAAAGACCCTTAACCCGTTATATGCCCATATTTGCCCAAGATTTAGATTTGCGCAGACACATTATTTCGGCAGGACATCAAATTGATTTATGCCCTCACATATTTATCGATGAATATTCCTGTCGTGGTTATTTACATAAATTGGGTTCAACATTCCACACCTGGTCGAAGCGATGGTTTGTCTTCGATCGTCAACGCAATGCATTTATCTATTATTCTGATAAAAGTGAGCGCAAACCAAGAGGAGGAGCTTATTTCTCTTCCATAGATGAAGTATATATGGATCATTTAAATGCCTCCAAAAGCAGTCGTCCCCATTGCACCTTCATTGTTAAGACAAAGAAAAGGAAATACTATTTGCAAGCAGCATCAGATGCTGCTGCCAGAATATGGATCGATGTTATCATTACCGGGGCTCAAGGGAACATAGACTATTAAGTAAAGAATTAGAGAAGCATTGTTTCTAAAAACAAAAATTCCATTTTATTACTAATTTTTTTATACATAAATAATTATACATATTTTTATACACAACACATTATCTAATTTTTTAAAAAAGGATATTGTTTTCTAGTTTTAAGTATTCAAAATTCCATTTTTTTTTTGTTTATCAAAGTGATTGGTATTTAGTTTTAAATCTATTATTTTTATTACAAAAAAAAAACTATAACTATTTGCTCAACAAAGGAATCCTTAATGAATCAAAATCAAAAAACAGAAAAGTCTAGGAAAAAAAGTATTACAATAATGTTTCTATATGCATGTGCCTCTTAAATACATACCATAACTTTATCGTGTTCACTATATACAGTTTTTCTGGTAGGAAATTTAAAAATATCTTGTTTTGTTTTTTAGCAATAAAGATAACAAAATATCACTATTTTAGATATAAGCATACCAGTCCATAATAGATAACAAAACAACGTTTACGTACACTCGGTGGAAGTGTATACACACATCATCAAACATACATATTTGCAAATATTGTAAAGGTATTTTTTTTATAAAAAAAGTAACAAATAAAAATGATGATTCAAATCATGTAAAGAACTGTTGTTTGTTTTTGAATAGATATTGTGGGTAATGTGTCATTACACTCTGATGAGTGTGAAGACTTAACGAGAAGATAAGTTTAGATATAGGATAGATGTCAATGAAATGTGCTTTCAAATTACATATAGTCACCATAAATGCCAAAAGTCGTAACTAACAAAATAATAATTTTACAGGGGAAACAAAAAACGTTATAAAATGAAAAACTGTTTTATGGTATATTAATCTTATGAAGGCGAGTATGGGATATTATCAATCATATACGAATGGGAGTAAGTAGTGAAACCAAAACCGCGGAAAAGCTTGGTTTTAGGATCCGTCATTACAACAAAATCTGCAATATTATCCCATTTTCCGAAATGCATTTTCTTGAAATTTTGCAAGAGCATACATACATTTTAGTCTTATTTTTTAGATTCAATCAAAAAACCAAATTAATCATGATTTTAACAAAACGCATAGATGAACATAGTAATGGGCCACACAGAAAGTATTATTTTTGTTTGTTGATTGAAATTCTTTTATCACATACATATATGTATATGGCCTGTTCCCGTACTTTATAAAGTGGTAAAAGTCGTAAAAGTTGTAAAAGCCGTAAACGATTTTCATATACATTTTGTGTAGGGGAACGCAAAATGTGTAAAAGTGGCAAAAATTGTAAAAACTTTTTAGTTCTGGAACAGAGCTATAATTTTATTTTTTAACTCTGCGTTTACGCATGACAGGACAGTTGAGTTCAAAATTGTCAAAAACCCAAAACTTGCCTGTGTGACGTAGGCGTCCAGACAACTGCAAAAACAGTTTTAAAATTATGAATGGAAATCGTCGATTTCTTTTTGTTTCCTTTCACATATTTTGTTTTTGTTCATGTTCATTTGTTTCATACACATTTCAATTACTATTTCACTTATTTTTTATAAAAAATGTCAAAAATTTGTTGCCCGACTGTCTGCGAAAAAATGATGGACAGCTGGGAGACAGCCGACAAATGTATGTATGTATGTGTTAGTAAATCAGAGTTGTATTTGCAGACAGTCTGTCTTGTGTAACCGCCTAGTAAATTATGTTTTTGAGACATTTTATTCGTGTCCCAATTTTTTCGTCATTTCCGTGCGTCAATGTGTTTATTAAGAAAAAAATGCTTTAAGCCGTTTTTTGTTTATAAGTAATCTGTCAAAGTAACGACAATTCCCGTTAGTTTTAAAAATAATCGACAGAAGTGAAAAATGTAGTCAGTTGCATGGTTCAATTATTAGAAGGTTGGGCAGGTTCATGAAATTATAAAAAAACAACTCTGATGCCGGTTTGCTTATAACTTCAAACGACTAATAACAAAAGCAACAAGTTTTTTTATTTGAAATATTTATTGCCATGGTTTGTTTTGTTTACATTCAATTGGAAATATTAATTGGTTTTTTATCATTTTTTAAAACGCTTTCATCTTTTTCTACAAAACGCTTTTTTATACACTTTTATCGCAAATCACGAGCTCATTTGAATAAAGTACTGTTTTAAGTAAATTTCTTGTTACGGATAATAATTAAGTTTTGATTCATCTCCCACAATGAAAACCGACATCAGCATGAAGTAAGACATATGTACCTCATTTCCATATTTATGGTGATAGAAATGCAATTAGTCTACAACAATGGTTTTTGATAAGCTTAATTTGTCTCCAAGGCTGCCCAAAAAATAAGATATAAACATGTTGTTTTTTGGTTCACCAGTCAACTAATTGGAGCGCATCGGAACATTTCCTTTACATGCATGTTGAAATCATTGTAAAACTTCGTCAATAACGTTGAAGTATGATTTGTTTCCAAACACCAAAATGTAAGAAACACTGGAATCTCAAAATGCTACTGAAGA
The DNA here is from genome assembly GCF_047663935.1 of Musca autumnalis. Classification (NCBI taxonomy): domain Eukaryota; kingdom Metazoa; phylum Arthropoda; class Insecta; order Diptera; family Muscidae; genus Musca; species Musca autumnalis. Next base: position 8,665,979 of record NW_027411866.1, on the reverse strand, counting down.
AAGGAACTATATCAACTTGTGATAAATTTTCTCGGAAAATTGAAACTTCCTCAGTTTGTACTTGATATGCAAATTTTTATTTATATGAATTGTTTCTCATACACATCTTTTGAAGAAAACTTAGAAATTTGCATAAACTAAATAATATGAATTATTTTTTATTTTATAATATGAATTAAAAACTAACAATGTATAGAATATGTTACATAAGTTAATAATTATAGAAACAATTTAATACAAGAATTAAATAACCAGCTAACTAGAGTTGAATTTTCATTAATTTCTTTCGATTAGACATTCTTTGTTTAGACTTTTCTATTTTTATGCGAAAATATATGCGACATTTGAAGAAAAACTTTTTTATGTTTTCTGATAGATCTATATTTGCGCTCATTTTGCACATTCTATCGTGCAATTGCACATTGTGGTCAATACCATTTCCGTTTACATAGTAAAAAATGTCTTCAAGTTCTTTTATTTTCAGAAGAAACTGCTTCGAAGGTTTTTTTAGGAACCCTTTAGAAATTTGGTCGATCCATGTTATGGTATTTTCATGGCTCAGGTACTGGTTAAGATGTAGTTCACGAATAATGTAGCCCGCAAAATATTCAAGAGCGTCGTCTTTAAGTCTTCCTACGTCTTTCAAATTGGCTGTCGGGAGGAAATAAACATCTTCTTTTTCATATTGATCAGTACCCAAGATGTCACTGCATTCAATTTGTATTTCTTCAAAATTACAGTTTTGCATTTCTTTCTCATCATTCTTTTGAAAATTATTCGACATTTGATCCGATCCAAGCCAAGGAGTGGAATCTTTGCACACATTACCAGTACCATCAAGAATTTCAGTGTTTCTAGCTAAAGGATAAATCACAAAGCGGTACAATATTTAAAAATTTAACATTAATACAAACCGAGAATATATTTTCGTATTCTATACATAAATTCTTTTGGAGACGGGTGGTCATTGAGGCCCCCTTTGCTTCGCATAGCCCCGAAAAAATGTTCCAATATGTCTTGGTTCAGCCGATTTGTTAGAACATACTTCATGTCATAATTTGTTTGAAGATATTCGTAAAGCATGAGAAGAGCCTTGTTAGTCATTAATATACCTTTCTGAAAAGGCAATAGACATTTCTTGCCCGGAATCATAGGCCGGCAAACGGCATCGGACATTTTTTTCAATACTTCGTTTTGTTGTTTGTAACGAATTTCATATGGCTCCTAGATGCAATTATTGTTGATTATTATTGTTACTAACATATCGCCCAGACGAAACCGCTGAAGCTAGAAATTTTGAGTGTGTGTTGTTTTGGTGTGTAGGGGTGAGATGAGGCTTCTACAATACGTTACAAAAGAAAAAACAACCATTATATATGGAGTTGGAGGTTATAAAAACAAAAGATTTAAGCCACAAACACACACATTGTACGATGAGAAAATCCCCTAATTAAATGGGCACGTTGTGTTTATGTTTACATATACAAATGTAGTTTGTATTTGTAATCTGCAGGTCGTCATTATATTGGAGAAAAATGAGGGCGTGTATTCTTACTTTTGTTGTATATGCTTAAAACATACCTTTCCTGGGTAAGAGAATGTGCTTAAATTTGAATTGTGCACATCGAACCAGTTATTTACCAACTGTATAAATTCGGCTGTTATATGAGGTTTATATACTTCTAAGCCATGAGCATCACATCGGATAATAGCGTTAGACGTTGTATTAGAAAAAAGTTGTGTCGCCAACTTCACTTTTTGTTTTCCTATGTATAAATAAATATATAAATATATACTATATTATGTAGCTCAGAAAAACCGACCTGGACCATCCACAGTTAAATGGTCTTTATTCAATTTAAAAGTTATTGATAAATCACTAGTTGATGTGTGTTTCATCACATCAACTATTGTCTGGGTAGTAATTACTTCACCTTTATATACCAGACCAGAGCTTAAGTAGTGGTTTCTCAATAACTTTATTAAGTGCGGCACATCTGCAAATGTGAAAATTTTTCCTTTTTCATTCGCAGGATTTTGAAACCAGGGTTTAACTTAAAATATAAGAGAAAATTACATGGAATAATTATATATTTATCATGGTTTAATAAGAAAGGTTAGCCAAAGCTTTATGTCAATTTAAATTTTTTTATTCGAGTATGCCTAAAACTTCAAAACAATATAAACAAACTGTGTATGTGTGTGTGGTGTTTGAATAATATGCCAAACAATTTTAAAAACAATCAAATTCAATGATTTTTAAAATTGTTTTTAAACCATTTGTATGGAAGAAATTGGTGAGATTTGCAGTGAAACAATTAGTTTATCATATTCACAGCTCGATTATGTGGAGAAAACTTAACTCTTTATTCATTTTTCGCGTTTTTTTATAAAATGCTCAAAAAATGCATTGTAAACAAATCCACTTGTTGCTTTTATTTTGAAGTTTTAGGAATTCAAGAAAAACAAGGGTTCTATAGATTTTTTTCATTTAAATCTACCTCTTTACTTATACCATGTATATTTATATTAAAAATTTTATACCATAGGAGACGTCCAAACTGTTCCACAACTTTTGGTTTGTGGGACCCATATCATTCACGATCGCTACGACTGTGTACCCAGCATCCTGCAATTCCCTTATTATTTCAAATAATATTTCTTTGCACATTTCCCGGTCGAAGTCAAAAAATAGTGGTTGCTTCCATGAGCAACGCAGGCCACGAGCCATTAACACCTGTACATTACTTGCAGGCTTTCGTACAATGTCTCGCACAGCGTCATACTCGAAGGTTTCCAAAACCTTCATTTCATCGAAAACCAATGTACAAAGTTTATCTTCCTCCGAGAGGTCACAACGCCTCATTACTTCCAATGCAGGTGACACAATACCTTCCCTTATATCGATTTTACGAGCCCATGCTTTTAGTGTAGATACGCTGGGGAGAGGATAACCATTATTGTACATATGTTTATAGGCACGTGGACCTGCTGCGTGAAGACGAATTGCTTGCGATATATCATTGCTCTTCCATTGCAATGCCCCAGGTGAAGTAATTTTTCGTACTTGGCCCTCTGTAAATATTTTTTTAAAGTGGGAAATGCATTTTTCTGATTCGGCAAGTTTAATTCGCAACTCATTTTCCAACTGCAATTTCTATAGTAAGTCTCTATTTTTAGAATTTTCTTTTTGCATTTCTTTATACAATAGTATATGGCTAGGAAATATAGAATACAACCACATCATACAATGTGCACAACAAAAGAACAAAGATAAATCGTATAAAATGAATTTTTCGTGTAAATACGTGTATGCATATACAAAGAATAATGATACATAGAGCAATTGTGAGGGTCTATATAAAAATAATTTGACCAAATATTCTACAATACGTAATAAAAACCACAGCTGTAAAATCACACCAACTTCGAGATTCACTGGGTCTACAACCAATATTTAAAATCGTTAGAAATGTTTGTTATAGTATTAATACTATTTTGTATTAAACATGTATACATTTCTGAAGCTCGAGGTCATGTTTAATACCAAATAGAAGGTCGAAAAAAACAAAATACAATAGGTTTTACTACATATTTATTTAATAAAACCACACTTACTCCGTCTGTACAGCTGAATCTGCCATTTGAACAGTATATTCAAACGATATGTCTCTGCAAATTGTACAAAAATTAAATACATATGTATGTAGCAATTGTTCATTTGCAATATTTATCACAAAATATTTCTACATATTTATTATGGAAGACGAAATCAGAAAACACGATATTCCGATTAGGCAAAATAAAGCAACAAATGCAGAGGAGGAATATAATCAAGATGTTTTAAAGAATATAAGAACTTACACTTTCTGAGTTTCAATTTCATGCTGATATTCTTCCAACTCCATTACATTGATGCTAATAAAGAAATGCAATTAGTGCAATTTTAACAAGAATGTTTACATCTACAACTTACTCAGTGCAGGTTTCCATTAAGCCTTCATCCTCGGCAGTGTTAGAAAGGATCATACTAAAATATATTTATATGTATTTCAATTCAAGTTTTTATGGTTTTACTTACTCTGTCTCGTTTGTAGAAACAATAAATGGTACAGCGGTTGGCATTAACGCATATCTTGTGTTTCGCACTATAATGTCTTCAGGAAGAAAGTGGTCTTCACAGACCACTTGATTTAATTTAAACGTTTTACCACATGCTGTTGACCACTTTGATCTCCGTGTATGGTCAACTGGTACTTTAAAGAAGTGCCCGTTTAGGGCGCAATAGAATTTCTTGCATAATACGCAAGTTTTCATTTTTATTTTTTGGTTTTAGTTTTTATTTGAGTTGAAGTTGATTTTGAATTAATTTATTTTGTCAGTTGTCAGTTTACAAAAAAAATGTATACACACAAACAAACTCAAATTTATTTGACACAATAGGCGGACCTCAGAAAAAAAATTGTAATCATATGTTTGCTGTGTCCTACCTTGTAATGATTGTACCATGGTCAGTTGTGGTAGAGCTGTTGAAGTGTTCAGTGTTTTATGTGCATGTTCCACAAATTTCGTCATTCCCGTGGTGAGTATATTTTCCGTTATTTATGTTATAATTTCCAAATTAATGGTATGTTTATACCCTACACCACTATGTGGAAAGGGTATTATAAGTTTGTTTTGGGAAAAATTCATGTAACATAGCGAAATATTCGCGGACCCCCAATGTGGTATACCAATCTTCATAGAGATACAGTGAATCACAGTCAAAAGTATCCACTTCAGTTTATTTCATTAAAACTGCGATTGCTAAGAATTGGTTAATGATAGCGATTTCATTCCTTTTTATATTTTTACAGTAGTGTCTTAACTTAAATATAATAAAATAAAATTAACGAAATTCAGGTAAATTTACATAAAAAAATAAAAATGGTTAAACAACATCGATTTCTACCTCACAGTCAAAAGTATGCACTCTAAAAGTTTTATGAAACCAAAAGGATTTCTTAGGAGTTTAGCACTTGGTATGACATCCTTTGTTATCCTTTACAGCTTTTAGCCTTTTGGCAAAGATTTAACTAAGTTATCGGGGCAAGATATCGGAATTTTTTCCCATTCTTCTTGCAAGGCATATTTCAGGGTTCCTATACTTTAGATGTTACGATTTTTTATATTTGTCTCCAAAATACTCCACAAATTATCTATAGGATTCAAATCCGGGGATCGGGGATCGGGGAGGTGTTTGAATCACTTTTGGACAGTTACATAGCATCCATTTTGGAAAAATATGTGATTTGTGTTCGGGTTCATATATACCCAGCAAAATTTGACGGAAGGTGTTCTTTGCGATGACGTGATTTCATGTCATCTTTTGCATTGGTTCAAAGGAAGTCGTGAAAGATCCGATCTTTTCATTAGGATTTGAACCAATGCAAAGGAAGTCGTGAAAGATCCGATCTTTTCATCAGCATTTGTACCCATTCCATCGATCCAATAGAGATGATGTTTGTGTTTTTATTTACACACCTGTTTATTTTCATTTTGGTACGTTCCAGTACTGCAAAAATCTACTAATTTTTACTATTTTTTCCGATAACATAAAGGAAAAATTGTTATCGTAGTAAAAATAAGTAGATTCTTGCAGTTTCTGGAACAGACCAAAGTTGATAGAACTGTCGTCGTGATGTTGTCTTACATTTCCTGCATATCAAACAACTAAAACTTCTAAACAATTGGTATTATATGACGTCCCATCGAGCTAAAAATAGAATCGGACTGCACACATTGCTATTTTAAAAGTTCCCTTGTCTGTTCTAAATCTGACATAGAACGAAATAAATCAAATCTCGCTTCTTGGAATTTGAAAAAAAGTCCGAAACGAAAAGGAACAAGAATCTGAAAATAAAGAAGAAACTACTTTTGGAAAGAAACAATTAAAAATAAATTAATTAAGCATAAATGGTATTTTCTATAAAAAGTCTCTCCTCCCCGTTCGTTACATTTTGTTCTTAGAGATCCCTAAAGTAAGCCGGGTTGTAGATCCCTACATATTTCCGTCACTAAACCAGAGTGAGGCAGAGAACATTTTTGGGTCTCTCTTGTGCTCTCAATGAGCGTAAATTTGTTGTTGTTCACAACGTGTTAGCATCTACACAGGCTGTGAGCGATAACAAATTTACGCTCACTTAGAGCACATGGGCTCTCTTGTGAGTCACAATGCCTCCGCCTGCACTAAACCATAGCCGACCAAGAAGAGCGAGCGCTTAAATTGTTTATGTGTGGGTAAAATTACACTGACAGAACAGAACAGGGTGATGATTTTCATATTGAGTATGAAATGAAAAACACAGGAAAAAAGTTGTCACGGCGTGTTAGCGTTCAGAGCCAAACATAGTGGTGGGTTCGAATCGTCGGCTTTCCTTTTTCATTTGCATTATAGATCATAAAAAAGCTCGATTAATAAATTAAAAAAAAAAATAATACTAAAAATGAGCTTCGCCTAAAAAGGCAAAATTTTCAAATAGAAAAAATATTTTGTTGGCGCGTTCGCTTTGTATGACTAAAATTAAAAATAATATACAGTGAATCACAGTCAAAAGTATCCACTTCAGTTTCTTTTATTAAAACTGCGATTGCTAAGAGTTAATTAATGATAGCGATTTAAACTTTAAAATTTCTTCAAATGCATTGAACAAATTGTCTGCGGTTCTAATATAAATTAGCATTTGACTTGTGTCCCTTATATCAGTGCTTTCATCAAAGCAAACAGATACATATACCGCATTTCGAATCCTCTCCTTTGTTTATATACATTTTTGATTGTTGCATTGCAGACGAGGCATTCTGCGTCATTAAAAATATTAATACAAAACAAAAAATCATTTTCAAATTCTTCCCTCCACATATTTGCTGTACAACTGCAAAATCTTTTCAGTGTACCCAAAAAAACAAATAAAGCGGCATCAACCTGCTTGCATGACATTCAGTACAAAATAGAGCTGGCAAACCATCGATGGAAATATCGATATTATCGATAATTAATTTTTTACGCCAATATCGACGAATAGTTTTTTATATCGATACTATCGGCCATTTTGACATCACTAAAGAAAAGCCATAGAAGCTATAGCCAGAAGTTTTTACACCCTCAGCCTTTAGGCTGACGAGGCGACGTCCGTCCGTCTGTCTGGCGATCACGATAACTCTCGAATGGATCGATCGATTCGAACCAAATTTTGCATTTCGTAATAATTTGCCCAAACTTAGTTTAAGTTCGAATATGAGCCACGACCGGTCCAATTCTTTGAGTACCTACCCCACAAAAGTTCAACATTTTTCTGTAAAATGGTGTGAACGATAACTATCGAAGAGATCAATAGATTTGTTTCAAACTTTGCACATCGTATTATTCCTTCCAGATATACATCCACTTCGAATATGGATTATCACGGCTTACTTCTTCGGGTAGCTCCCACAGAAAATTCGGAACATGTGAAGTTTAAAAGCTCCTCTCGGATCGTGTCGAAATTATTTTCTGCATTTTCTTATAATAGTCTTTTAAATCACTGCGATCGTAGTTTTTCGAAATTTCTTGCACCGATCAACGCGGGATCCGACGAGAAAACCCTCATTTCTTGCGCCAAGTGTTCATGCAATATCAAATGTTAGTTGGTGGAATAAATGTCCAAGGATGCCTTTATCTCACGGTACATAACATGGTGATCTTGCACTATCCGTTCACGCACGGCCTACCTCACGGACGACCCTCAGGAACATCGTTTTTTTTATTTTTGCTAATGTCGGCCACGATTGAATTCATTAAACCAGTTTTTCATAGTGCCATAGGATGGTTCTTTATTGACTTACAAAGATTTAATTTGATCGATGCACTCTTATCCACGTCTAAATTTGCGAAAAATTATCGAGGCGAGTAAATCGATCAAAAAAATTTGACAATTCGTGTGAGAACATAAAATTTTTTTACAAAAACTGCGGGTTAAAATTGTCACACTTTCCAAAAATTGTCAAATGACGACAGGCGACACTGCGTGTTGCTTAGACCGCAAACTTTTCTAATTCGCCTCGTATTTCACTGACATGCGAAATGTAAACAAACAAGTAAAAAGTATCGGTCGGCTCTGCCGACAGAGATATACCCTCAGCCTGTGTATATTGAGACAAATTTTCCCAAAAAACGTGCGTATTTAGAGGGTTTTAAAAATGTTGGGCGTTTGAACCGACAAAAATGTTGATTACGATTGAAGATCAAAAGTTTTGCCGAAGAGATAATAAAAAGAATGGATCTCCATCCACTACATATGGCGTCATAGGGGTTTTTGCACCCTTCGGGTTGTTTGCTCAAGAAGTTTGGACTTGCCCCTGAAAAAACTTGTACCATCGTAATTGAGGCAGCGAATGCAAGTTGCTTCAACAAAAATCAAAGTGATTCCATATCAGGTCTTAAAGTAAACTTATCCGAAATTCTGTCTGGGAGGTACCGGATGGAGTGGACAAATATAGTCCATATTTGAACCTGATCTATATCTGGTACATATATTAGGATGTGTAATGTATGGACCAATTCGGCCACTCCCTTCCAGAGTTACCGTACGAACAATTGTTCCGAACATTTTTGAACTTTTATGGGGGAGGTACCTGAAGGAGTGGACCGATGTGGCTTATCTTCGAACTTAAACTATGTTTGGACAAAATTTTACTAACGCCAAATTTTGAATCGAATCGGCAGATCCGTTCGAGAGTTATCTTGCGCTCCAACCACCTCACACGGTTTCATAGGGGTTTTTTACAACTTTCAACCTATTTTCTCAGGAAGTATGGACTTGCCCCAGATGAAACTTCTACTGTCGTATGGGGGGCAGTTAATACAACTTGTTACAACAAAAAACAAAGCGATTCGAGAGATGTCCCTAAACTGAACTTTTCCAAAATTGGAAATACTTGGGGTCGAAATAATGGTTTTATTTCGATGAGGCACATTTTTGGTCGTATCAAAGTGTAAATACCCTCTTTAGCCTAAAGGCTGAGGGTATAAACACATTTGTCGGTAATTTTAGATTCTAAAAAATAGCAGTAGGAAATGTACGATAGTATCGATTTGATCGATATTTTGAAACGGAAATATCGAAAAAATCGAATGGGGCCGATATCGATAGTTTGCCAGCTCTAGTACAAAACCGAAGTAAAAAAATCAAAACATTTGCTCTCTTACTTATAAAATAAAAGTAATTTACGAAATAAAAATACTTAAAGGAGTGCATTTGGAGTCCATTTCGAAATCTGAACTGGTGATGGGAAGATAATTGAAAAAACCTTTTGTAAGATGAAAGAATATCAGTTGCGGAGAAGGGAGGAAGTAATCTTTTGCGTTGCAGCGGTGGTGATTACATTGCAATTTTGGATGTAAACTTTTGAAAAACTAAACTGATAAATTAATTGTAGTTATTTCATGAATTCGTTTGAATTAATAAAGAGTTTTGTTTTTCATGAAAACCATATTTCAACACAGCATTTCCATTTTCCAAACAAGACATGAAAATTTCATGCCAAGGGGTTGGTGAAAATGACATGCCAAAGCATTGGTTAAAATGACATGTCAAAGCATGGGTGAAAATGACATGCTTAGGATCCAGAAAAGAACGTCATCTTTTGGGGTCCACGCTCATATAAAATTCATCGATGAAGATGCTAAAAAGATGACATGCTAGATCACTTGCACCCATGATTGAATGTCATCTTTGGCATCGAACATTTTGCTGGGTATATAAAATTGGAATGTTGTCCCAAATGTCACTTTTTCAGCGCCTAAATTTTATATTATCCTTTCAGAATGTTTAAATAATACATCTTATCCTTAATTCCTTCGATAAAGACTATGACATACCTTAATTGGTCCATATGACCAAAACAGGTTGCCAATGAAAGCAATGAAGACAACTTTAACCTTGTTTTGCTCATATGGACCAATTAAGGTATGTCATAGGGCAAATACTTGCAATTTGAGATGATGATCAGATAACATTTAGAGGGTTAAATGAACCACAACTTTTGTGTGAAAATTGTAAAAATTTTAATATACAGCTTCTATCTTTATTCTTGGAACACATATTCCGGCTAAGTAAGCTATACTTGGAAAATAAACTTTTGACCGTTCTATTGATGCCAATTGTGTTGGTGTACATGATAAGATAACAGAGTTACAGCCTTACATACATATATCCAATTATTTGTTTGTAGTGTAATAATAATCACGCTAGATGTCGCAATAATAACTTAATAGTCACGAAATTTTGCACGAGGTAAGACTTTAGGTCGAAGAAGATGCCTACAATTTTGCACCATTACTTTTGTATGAAAAATATAAACATTTTATATTTGGTCCATATTTTAATTTCTGGAGGGCATATACTGCCAAAGTAGTCTACATATGAAAAGAAAAACGACTGACTGATACAAATTGCAATAATGACTTTGGTAGATAACGGGGCAACTGCCTAATATAAAGTGGGGTTTCTGTAGAGAACCACATTTTCCTCCCATGCTATAATTGTCTCGATCATGCCAGAGAAATTCCCAGTTTGTGCATTATTGCGAATTACGTGGAGCCCAGGCGTATTAACCCAGCAAAATTTGACGGAATGGGTTCTTTGCGATGACGTGATTTCATGTCATCTTTTGCATTGGTTCAAAGGAAGTCGTGAAAGATCCGATCTTTTCATCAGCATTTGTACCCATTCCATCGCTCCAATAGAGATGATGTTTGTGTTTTTATTACACACCTGTTTATTTTCATTTTGGTGTGTTCCAGTACTGCAAAAATCTACTAATTTTTACTATTTTTTCCGATAACATAAAGGAAAAATTGTTATCGTAGTAAAAATAAGTAGATTCTTGCAGTTTCTGGAACAGACCAAAGTTGTTAGAACTGTCGTCGTGATGTTGTCTTACGTTTGCATATCAAACAACTAAAACTTCTAAACAATTGGTATTATATGAAGTCCCAACCATCGAGCTAAAAATAGAATCGGACTGCACACATTGCTATTTTAAAAGTTCCCTTGTCTGTTCTAAATCTGACATAGAATGAAATCAATCAAATCTCGCTTCTTGGAATTTGAAAAAAAAGTCGGAAACGAAAAGGAACAAGAATCTGAAAATAAAGAAGAAACTACTTTTGGAAAGAAACAATTAAAAATAAATTAATTAAGCATAAATGGTATTTTCGATAAAAAGTCTCTCCTCCCCGTTCGTTACATTTTGTGCTTAGAGATCCCTAAAGCAAGCCGGGTTGTAGATCCCTACATATTTCCGTCACTAAACAAAAGAGTATAAATTACCAAAATGTTGTTATAAAATAACAAAATTATAAAATAAAAGTAATTTACGAAAAAAACAATACTTAAAGGAGTGCATTTCAAGGCCATGTCGAAATCTGAACTGGTGATGGGAAGATAATTGAAAAAACCTTTTGTAAGATGAAAGAATATCAGTTGCGGAGAACGGAGGAAGTAATCTTTTGCGTTGCAGCGGTGGTGATTACATTGCAATTTTGGATGTAAACTTTTGAAAAAATAAACTGATAAATTCATTGTAGTTATTTCATGAATTCGTTTGAATTAATAAAGAGTTTTGTTTTTCATGAAAACCATATTTCAATACAGCATTTCCATTTTCCAAACAAGACATGCAAATTTCATGCCAAGGGGTTGGTGAAAATGACATGCCAAAGCATTGGTTAAAATGACATGTCAAAGCATGGGTGAAAATGACGTGTCAAAGCATTGGTGAAAATGACATGTCAAATCATTGGTGGAAATGACATGCCAAAGCATTGGTGGAAATGACATGTCAACGCATTGGTTAAAATGACATGCTTAGGATCCAGAAAAGAACGTCATCTTTTGGGGTCCACGCTCATATAAAATTCATCGATGAAGATGCTAAAAAGATGACATGCTAGATCACTTGCACCCATGATTGAATGTCATCTTTGGCATCGAACATTTTGCTGGGAATTTTCCCAATTGGATTTTTTATACATATCGCACCTGTTCAACAGAAGGGTAGTAACTAAAAATTGTAACTTTTTGTTAAGAAAATGAATTACTCTACCCACTGTAAAAATCTGCCATTTCTTTGTCTATTCTTTCGTCAAAAATACCGGTATTTCACTTTTCATACTACTACTTACATATGTACCAACAGTTTTTGTCTCTACTGAAAAATAGAAAGGATTGAGTTACTACCTTTTTGTTGAACAGGTGCGATATATTGCAGCATGGGGTCGCTTAGCCACGTTTTTTCAAAATGTACTCGGTGTCGCTACCGTTAACGTTTTTTTTTCTTTAATATTAATTTTGGTGAAGGTGAAGGCACCCACTAATTTTGGGATTTATACATACAACAATTTACCGCCAAGTCCGAACGACGTGCCCTAAGACACCACTTGTAGAGAAGTTTTTCATAGCTGAAATACTCAGGAAATGTCGTCAACATTACTAAGAGGTATGTATTTTGTCACCGTTGATCGATTCCCCGGCCAGGTAACTTCAAACGGTAGGAAAATACCACTCAGTAATGTTTGCGACATTTTCTGAGTATTTCAGTCATGTAAAACTTCTCTACAAGTGGTGCTTGGGGCAACGCCGTTCGGACTCGGCGATAAACTGTAGGTCCCCAATCAGGAAATATGAATCGGGGCGTACTCATTGATATGAGAGAAGTCTCCTTTGTCCCTTATGGGATGCTTGTGGAACAATTATTATATTATTATTTAAGCTTGAAGTGATAAGGTGGCAGAATGCACAAAGTTATTTCTTACAATAAGTTTATTTGTTCCAAAAATGAATATTAATTTGCTGAAAGCTAATTTCCAGGGGTAGTGGTGTAGGCTATCACATGGTCGGCCCCGTCCGACTATAGTCTTTGCTTACTTGTTTTAGTCGGTGTTTAATTATTTTAAATTTTATAAAAAAAATAAGATTTGAACATTCCCAGCAAAATGTTCGATGCCAAAGTTGACATTCAATCATGGGTGCAAGCGATCTAGCATGTCATCTTTTTAGCATCTTCATCGATGAATTTTATATGAGCGTGGACCCCAAAAGATGACGTTCTTTTCTGGATCCTAAGCATGTCATTTTAACCAATGCGTTGACATGTCATTTCCACCAATGCTTTGGCATGTCATTTCCACCAATGATTTGACATGTCATTTTCACCAATGCTTTGACACGTCATTTTCACCCATGCCTTGACATGTCATTTTAACCAATGCTTTGGCACATGGTAGAACAAATACAAGGTAAAGTTAATACTACAACAAATACAACTCGAACAACAACCACAAAGGAATTTGCTTTTGTTTGTAAACCTTAGTGTCAACGTAAATGTAAACAAAACAAGGAAATGTCTATAAATTATTGGAATTTAAAAAACTAATAATTTTTCACATTTGATTGAATATTTTGGAAAACATGAATGAAAACTCGTTAGATTTTCAATTTGAATGTTTCCATATCATTCCACTAAATTCATAATTTATCGCAGAAAGTAGAATACTTGCAAAAATGTTTCGGGTCGCTGGTAATTCATTGAAAAAAGAGAAGCTGTTTCAATCATTTGCTTTTGAAAACAAAAAAGCACATGTTTATTAGGGCTTTATTCTTTTCAAGTTGAACAAAATACCACACATATTAACAAATATTGTACCGCCTCTATAAGCGGTGTTTTAGTGTGCGGCATGTCGTTCGGACCTGGAGGAGGTTACATGTCAATGATATGAAGCCGTCTTTATGGGAAATAATTTTTTTCTGATGAATAAATTTGTTCTTCAAAAATATATATCCCTAATATACATCGAACATAGAAATAAATACATAAAATGTCGAATGGAATTTGACACTAACACTACAACCCAGTTCAGTCAGCTGGGTATTGCTGCTACCTTTTCTTGTTCTACCATGATTTTACCCCCTGTTTTTGTAAAAAAAAATTTATTGTTCTCACACGATTAGATGCAGAAGCATCCAAGTCTTACGAAATACAAGGGTCAGCTCTGTCAAATCAATCACATGTCCATATGAGAGCAAATATATCGTCAGCTAAAGAATCTACAGTCTCGTTTCTTACGACGTTTGTTAAGCAAACTTTGACACACAATCCATGCAATTTATATGATGATATCGAGTTCCGTATCAAAATTAGATGCAGAAGCATCCAAGTCTCACGAAATACAAGGGTCAGCTTTGTCAAATCAATCACATGTCCATATGAGAGCAAATATATCGTCACCTATAGAATCTACAGTCTCGTTTCTTACGTCGTTTGTTAAGCAAACTTTGACACACAATCCATGCAATTTATATGATGATGTCGAGTTCCGTTTCGAAGATAGATGCAGAAGCATCCAAGTCTCACGAAATACAAGGGTCAGCTTTGTCAAATCAATCACATGTCCATATGAGAGCAAATATATCGTGACCTATAGAATCTACAGTCTCGTTCCTTACGTCGTTTGTTAAGCAAACTTTGACACACAATCCATGCAATTTATATGATGATATCGAGTTCCGTATCGAAATTAGATGCAGAAGCATCCAAGTCTTACGAAATACAAGGGTCAGCTTTGTCAAATCAATCACATGTCCATATGAGAGCAAATATATCGTGACCTATAGAATCTACAGTCTCGTTCCTTACGTCGTTTGTTAAGCAAACTTTGACACACAATCCATGCAATTTATATGATGATATTGAGTTCCGTATCGAAATTAGATGCAGAAGCATACAAATCTCACGAAATACAAGGGTCAGCTTTGTCAAATCAATCACATGTCCATCTGAGAGCAAATATATCGTGACCTATACAATCTACAGTCTCGTTTCTTACGTCGTTTGTTAAGCAAACTTTGACAAACAATCCATGCAATTTATATGATGATATCGAGTTCCGTTTCGAAGATAGATGCAGAAGCATCCAAGTCTCACGAAATACAAGGGTCAGCTTTGTCAAATCAATCACATGTCCATATGAGAGCAAATATATCGTGACCTATAGAATCTACAGTCTCGTTCCTTACGTCGTTTGTTAAGCAAACTTTGACACACAATCCATGCAATTTATATGATGATATTGAGTTCCGTATCGAAATTAGATGCAGAAGCATACAAATCTCACGAAATACAAGGGTCAGCTTTGTCAAATCAATCACATGTCCATCTGAGAGCAAATATATCGTGACCTATACAATCTACAGTCTCGTTTCTTACGTCGTTTGTTAAGCAAACTTTGACAAACAATCCATGCAATTTATATGATGATATCGAGTTCCGTTTCGAAGATAGATGCAGAAGCATCCAAGTCTCACGAAATACAAGGGTCAGCATTGTCAAATCAATCACATGTCCATATGAGAGCAAGTATATCGTCAGCTAAAGAATCTACAGTCTCGTTTCTTACGTCGTTTGTTAAGCAAACTTTGACACACAATCCATGCAATTTATATGATGATATCGAGTTCCGTTTCGAAGATAGATGCAGAAGCATCCAAATCTCACGAAATACAAGGGTCAGCTTTGTCAAATCAATAACATGTCCATATGAGAGCAAATATATCGTGACCTATAGAATCTACAGTCTCGTTTCTTACGTCGTTTGTTAAGCAAACTTTGACACACAATCCATGCAATTTATATGATGATATCGAGTTCCGTTTCGAAGATAGATGCAGAAGCATCCAAGTCCCACGAAATACAAGGGTCAGCTTTGTCAAATCAATCACATGTCCATATGAGAGCAAATATATCGTCAGCTAAAGAATCTACAGTCTCGTTTCTTACGTCGTTTGTTAAGCAAACTTTGACACACAATCCATGCAATTTATATGATGATGTCGAGTTCCGTATCGAAATTAGATGCAGAAGCATCCAAGTCTCACGAAATACAAGGGTCAGCTTTGTCAAATCAATCACATGTCCATATGAGAGCAAATATATCGTGACCTATAGAATCTACAGTCTCGTTCCTTACGTCGTTTGTTAAGCAAACTTTGACACACAATCCATGCAATTTATATGATGATGTCGAGTTCCGTATCGAAATTAGATGCAGAAGCATCCAAGTCTCACGAAATACAAGGGTCAGCTTTGTCAAATCAATCACATGTCCATATGAGAGCAAATATATCGTGACCTATAGAATCTACAGTCTCGTTCCTTACGTCGTTTGTTAAGCAAACTTTGACACACAATCCATGCAATTTATATGATGATGTCGAGTTCCGTATCGAAATTAGATGCAGAAGCATCCAAGTCTCACGAAATACAAGGGTCAGCTTTGTCAAATCAATCACATGTCCATATGAGAGCAAATATATCGTGACCTATAGAATCTACAGTCTCGTTCCTTACGTCGTTTGTTAAGCAAACTTTGACACACAATCCATGCAATTTATATGATGATGTCGAGTTCCGTATCGAAATTAGATGCAGAAGCATCCAAGTCTCCCGAAATACAAGGGTCAGCTTTGTCAAATCAATCACATGTCCATATGAGAGCAAATATATCGTGACCTATAGAATCTACAGTCTCGTTTCTTACGTCGTTTGTTAAGCAAACTTTGACACACAATCCATGCAATTTATATGATGATATCGTGTTCCGTATCGAAATTAGATGCAGAAGCATCCAAGTCTCACGAAATACAAGGGTCAGCTTTGTCAAATCAATCACATGTCCATATGAGAGCAAATATATCGTGACCTATAGAATCTACAGTCTCGTTCCTTACGTCGTTTGTTAAGCAAACTTTGACACACAATCCATGCAATTTATATGATGATGTCGAGTTCCGTATCGAAATTAGATGCAGAAGCATCCAAATCTCACGAAATACAAGGGTCAGCATTGTCAAATCAAACACATGTCCATATGAGAGCAAATATATAGTGACCTAAAGAATCTACAGTCTCGTTTCTTACGTCGTTTGTGAGGCAAACTTTGACACACAATCCATGCAATTTATATGATGATATCGAGTTCCGTTTCGAAGATAGATGCAGAAGCATCCAAGTCTCACGAAATACAAGGGTCAGCTTTGTCAAATCAATCACATGTCCATATGAGAGCAAATATATCGTGACCTATAGAATCTACAGTCTCGTTTCTTACGTCGTTTGTTAAGCAAACTTTGACACACAATCCATGCAATTTATATGATGATATCGAGTTCCGTATCGAAATTAGATGCAGAAGCATCCAAGTCTCCCGAAATACAAGGGTCAGCTTTGTCAAATCAATCACATGTCCATATGAGAGCAAATATATCGTCAGCTAAAGAATCTACAGTCTCGTTTCTTGCGTCGTTCGTTAAGCAAACTTTGACACACAATCCATGCAATTTATATGATGATGTCGAGTTCCGTATCGAAATTAGATGCAGAAGCATCCAAGTCTCACGAAATACAAGGGTCACCTTTGTCAAATCAATCACATGTCCATATGAGAGCAAATATATCGTGACCTATAGAATCTACAGTCTCGTTCCTTACGTCGTTTGTTAAGCAAACTTTGACACACAATCCATGCAATTTATATGATGATGTCGAGTTCCGTATCGAAATTAGTTGCAGAAGCATCCAAATCTCACGAAATACAAGGGTCAGCATTGTCAAATCAAACACATGTCCATATGAGAGCAAGTATATCGTGACCTATAGAATCTACAGTCTCGTTTCTTACGTCGTTTGTTAAGCAAACTTTGACACACAATCCATGCAATTTATATGATGATATCGAGTTCCGTTTCGAAGATAGATGCAGAAGCATCCAAGTCTCACGAAATACAAGGGTCAGCTTTGTCAAATCAATCACATGTCCATATGAGAGCAAATATATCGTGACCTATAGAATCTACAGTCTCGTTCCTTACGTCGTTTGTTAAGCAAACTTTGACACACAATCCATGCAATTTATATGATGATGTCGAGTTCCGTATCGAAATTAGTTGCAGAAGCATCCAAATCTCACGAAATACAAGGGTCAGCATTGTCAAATCAAACACATGTCCATATGAGAGCAAGTATATCGTGACCTATAGAATCTACAGTCTCGTTTCTTACGTCGTTTGTTAAGCAAACTTTGACACACAATCCATGCAATTTATATGATGATGTCGAGTTCCGTATCGAAATTAGATGCAGAAGCATCCAAGTCTCACGAAATACAAGGGTCAGCTTTGTCAAATCAAACACATGTCCATATGAGAGCAAATATATCGTGACCTATAGAATCTACAGTCTAGTTTCTTACGTCGTTTGTTAAGCAAACATTGACACACAATCCATGCAATTTATATGATGATATCGAGTTCCGTATCGAAATTAGATGCAGAAGCATCCAAGTCTCACGAAATACAAGGGTCAGCTTTGTCAAATCAATCACATGTCCATATGAGAGTAAATATATCGTGACCTATAGAATCTACAGTCTCGTTTCTTACGTCGTTTGGTAAGCAAACTTTGACACACAATCCATGCAATTTATATGATGATATCGTGTTCCGTATCGAAATTAGATGCAGAAGCATCCAAGTCTCACGAAATACAAGGGTCAGCTTTGACAAATCAATCACATGTCCATATGAGAGCAAATATATCGTGACCTATTGAATCTACAGTCTCGTTTCTTACGTCGTTTGTTAAGCAAACTTTGACACACAATCCATGCAATTTATATGATGATGTCGAGTTCCGTTTCGAAGATAGATGCAGAAGCATCCAAGTCTCACGAAATACAAGGGTCAGCTTTGTCAAATCAATCACATGTCCATATGAGAGCAAATATATCGTGACCTATAGAATCTGCAGTCTCGTTTCTTACGTCGTTTGTTAAGCAAACTTTGACACACAATCCATGCAATTTATATGATGATATCGTGTTCCGTATCGAAATTAGATGCAGAAGCATCCAAGTCTCACGAAATACAAGGGTCAGCTTTGACAAATCAATCACATGTCCATATGAGAGCAAATATATCGTGACCTATTGAATCTACAGTCTCGTTTCTTACGTCGTTTGTTAAGCAAACTTTGACACACAATCCATGCAATTTATATGATGATGTCGAGTTCCGTTTCGAAGATAGATGCAGAAGCATCCAAGTCTCACGAAATACAAGGGTCAGCTTTGTCAAATCAATCACATGTCCATATGAGAGCAAATATATCGTGACCTATAGAATCTGCAGTCTCGTTTCTTACGTCGTTTGTTAAGCAAACTTTGACACACAATCCATGCAATTTATATGATGATATCGTGTTCCGTATCGAAATTAGATGCAGAAGCATCCAAGTCTTACGAAATACAAGGGTCAGCTTTGTCAAATCAATCACATGTCCATATGAGAGCAAATATATCGTGACCTATTGAATCTACAGTCTCGTTTCTTACGTCGTTTGTTAAGCAAACTTTGACACACAATCCATGCAATTTATATGATGATATCGTGTTCCGTATCGAAATTAGATGCAGAAGCATCCAAGTCTCACGAAATACAAGGGTCAGCTTTGACAAATCAATCACATGTCCATATGAGAGCAAATATATCGTGACCTATAGAATCTACAGTCTCGTTTCTTACGTCGTTTGTTAAGCAAACTTTGACACACAATCCATGCAATTTATATGATGATGTCGAGTTCCGTATCGAAATTAGATGCAGAAGCATCCAAGTCTCACGAAATACAAGGGTCAGCTTTGTCAAATCAATCACATGTCCATATGAGAGCAAATATATCGTGACCTATAGAATCTACAGTCTCGTTTCTTACGTCGTTTGTTAAGCAAACTTTGACACACAATCCATGCAATTTATATGATGATATCGAGTTCCGTATCGAAATTAGATGCAGAAGCATCCAAGTCTCCCGAAATACAAGGGTCAGCTTTGTCAAATCAATCACATGTCCATATGAGAGCCAATATATCGTCAGCTAAAGAATCTACAGTCTCGTTTCTTACGTCGTTTGTTAAGCAAACTTTGACACACAATCCATGCAATTTATATGATGATGTCGAGTTCCGTATCGAAATTAGATGCAGAAGCATCCAAGTCTCATGAAATACAAGGGTCAGCTTTGTCAAATCAAACACATGTCCATATGAGAGCAAATATATCGTGACCTATAGAATCTACAGTCTAGTTTCTTACGTCGTTTGTTAAGCAAACATTGACACACAATCCATGGAATTTATATAATGATATCGAGTTCCGTATCGAAATTAGATGCAGAAGCATCCAAGTCTTACGAAATACAAGGGTCAGCTTTGTCAAATCAATCACATGTCCATATGAGAGCAAATATATCGTGACCTATAGAATCTACAGTCTCGTTTCTTACGTCGTATGGTAAGCAAACTTTGACACACAATCCATGCAATTTATATGATGATATCGAGTTCCGTTTCGAAGATAGATGCAGAAGCATCCAAGTCTCACGAAATACAAGGGTCAGCTTTGTCAAATCAATCACATGTCCATATGAGAGCAAATATATCGTGACCTATAGAATCTACAGTCTCGTTTCTTACGTCGTTTGTTAAGCAAACTTTGACACACAATCCATGCAATTTATATGATGATGTCGAGTTCCGTATCGAAATTAGATGCAGAAGCATCCAAGTCTCACGAAATACAAGGGTCAGCTTTGTCAAATCAATCACATGTCCATATGAGAGTAAATATATCGTGACCTATAAAATCTACAGTCTCGTTTCTTACGTCGTTTGTTAAGCAAACTTTGACACACAATCCATGCAATTTATATGATGATGTCGAGTTCCGTATCGAAATTAGATGCAGAAGCATCCAAGTCTCACGAAATACAAGGGTCAGCTTTGTCAAATCAATCACATGTCCATATGAGAGTAAATATATCGTGACCTATAGAATCTACAGTCTCGTTCCTTACGTCGTTTGTTAAGCAAACTTTGACACACAATCCATGCAATTTATATGATGATATCGAGCTCCGTATCGAAATTAGATGCAGAAGCATCCAAGTCTCACGAAATACAAGGGTCAGCTTTGTCAAATCAATCACATGTCCATATGAGAGCAAATATATCGTGACCTATAGAATCTACAGTCTCGTTTCTTACGTCGTTTGTTAAGCAAACTTTGACACACAATCCATGCAATTTATATGATGATGTCGAGTTCCGTATCGAAATTAGATGCAGAAGCATCCAAGTCTCATGAAATACAAGGGTCAGCTTTGTCAAATCAAACACATGTCCATATGAGAGCAAATATATCGTGACCTATAGAATCTACAGTCTAGTTTCTTACGTCGTTTGTTAAGCAAACATTGACACACAATCCATGGAATTTATATAATGATATCGAGTTCCGTATCGAAATTAGATGCAGAAGCATCCAAGTCTTACGAAATACAAGGGTCAGCTTTGTCAAATCAATCACATGTCCATATGAGAGCAAATATATCGTGACCTATAGAATCTACAGTCTCGTTTCTTACGTCGTTTGGTAAGCAAACTTTGACACACAATCCATGCAATTTATATGATGATATCGAGTTCCGTTTCGAAGATAGATGCAGAAGCATCCAAGTCTCACGAAATACAAGGGTCAGCTTTGACAAATCAATCACATGTCCATATGAGAGCAAATATATCGTGACCTATAGAATCTACAGTCTCGTTTCTTACGTCGTTTGTTAAGCAAACTTTGACACACAATCCATGCAATTTATATGATGATATCGTGTTCCGTATCGAAATTAGATGCAGAAGCATCCAAGTCTCACGAAATACAAGGGTCAGCTTTGTCAAATCAATCACATGTCCATATGAGAGCAAATATATCGTGACCTATAGAATCTACAGTCTCGTTTCTTACGTCGTTTGTTAAGCAAACTTTGACACACAATCCATGCAATTTATATGATGATGTCGAGTTCCGTATCGAAATTAGATGCAGAAGCATCCAAGTCTCACGAAATACAAGGGTCAGCTTTGTCAAATCAATCACATGTCCATATGAGAGCAAATATATCGTGACCTATAGAATCTACAGTCTCGTTTCTTACGTCGTTTGTTAAGCAAACTTTGACACACAATCCATGCAATTTATATGATGATGTCGAGTTCCGTATCGAAATTAGATGCAGAAGCATCCAAGTCTCACAAAATACAAGGGTCAGCTTTGTCAAATCAATCACATGTCCATATGAGAGTAAATATATCGTGACCTATAAAATCTACAGTCTCGTTTCTTACGTCGTTTGTTAAGCAAACTTTGACACACAATCCATGCAATTTATATGATGATGTCGAGTTCCGTATCGAAATTAGATGCAGAAGCATCCAAGTCTCACGAAATACAAGGGTCAGCTTTGTCAAATCAATCACATGTCCATATGAGAGTAAATATATCGTGACCTATAAAATCTACAGTCTCGTTCCTTACGTCGTTTGTTAAGCAAACTTTGACACACAATCCATGCAATTTATATGATGATATCGAGCTCCGTATCGAAATTAGATGCAGAAGCATCCAAGTCTCACGAAATACAAGGGTCAGCTTTGTCAAATCAATCACATGTCCATATGAGAGCAAATATATCGTGACCTATAGAATCTACAGTCTCGTTTCTTACGTCGTTTGTTAAGCAAACTTTGACACACAATCCATGCAATTTATATGATGATGTCGAGTTCCGTATCGAAATTAGATGCAGAAGCATCCAAGTCTCACGAAATACAAGGGTCAGCTTTGTAAAATCAAACACATGTCCATATGAGAGCAAATATATCGTGACCTATAGAATCTACAGTCTCGTTTATTACGTCGTTTGTTAAGCAAACTTTGACACACAATCCACGCAATTTATATGATGATATCGTGTTCCGTATCGAAATTAGATGCAGAAGCATCCAAGTCTCACGAAATACAAGGGTCAGCTTTGTCAAATCAATCACATGTCCATATGAGAGCAAATATATCGTCAGCTAAAGAATCTACAGTCTCGTTTCTTACGTCGTTTGTTAAGCAAACTTTGACACACAATCCATGCAATTTATATGATGATGTCGAGTTCCGTATCGAAATTAGATGCAGAAGCATCCAAGTCTCACGAAATACAAGGGTCAGCTTTGTCAAATCAATCACATGTCCATATGAGAGCAAATATATCGTGACCTATAGAATCTACAGTCTCGTTCCTTACGTCGTTTGTTAAGCAAACTTTGACACACAATCCATGCAATTTATATGATGATGTCGAGTTCCGTATCGAAATTAGATGCAGAAGCATCCAAATCTCACGAAATACAAGGGTCAGCATTGTCAAATCAAACACATGTCCATATGAGAGCAAATATATCGTGACCTATAGAATCTACAGTCTCGTTTCTTACGTCGTTTGGTAAGCAAACTTTGACACACAATCCATGCAATTTATATGATGATATCGAGTTCCGTTTCGAAGATAGATGCAGAAGCATCCAAGTCTCACGAAATACAAGGGTCAGCTTTGTCAAATCAATCACATGTCCATATGAGAGCAAATATATCGTCAGCTAAAGAATCTACAGTCTCGTTTCTTACGTCGTTTGTTAAGCAAACTTTGACACACAATCCATGCAATTTATATGATGATGTCGAGTTCCGTATCGAAATTAGATGCAGAAGCATCCAAGTCTCACGAAATACAAGGGTCAGCTTTGTCAAATCAATCACATGTCCATATGAGAGCAAATATATCGTGACCTATAGAATCTACAGTCTCGTTCCTTACGTCGTTTGTTAAGCAAACTTTGACACACAATCCATGCAATTTATATGATGATGTCGAGTTCCGTATCGAAATTAGATGCAGAAGCATCCAAATCTCACGAAATACAAGGGTCAGCATTGTCAAATCAAACACATGTCCATATGAGAGCAAATATATCGTGACCTATAGAATCTACAGTCTCGTTTCTTACGTCGTTTGGTAAGCAAACTTTGACACACAATCCATGCAATTTATATGATGATATCGAGTTCCGTTTCGAAGATAGATGCAGAAGCATCCAAGTCTCACGAAATACAAGGGTCAGCTTTGTCAAATCAATCACATGTCCATATGAGAGCAAATATATCGTGACCTATAGAATCTACAGTCTCGTTTCTTACGTCGTTTGTTAAGCAAACTTTGACACACAATCCATGCAATTTATATGATGATATCGAGTTCCGTATCGAAATTAGATGCAGAAGCATCCAAGTCTCCCGAAATACAAGGGTCAGCTTTGTCAAATCAATCACATGTCCATATGAGAGCAAATATATCGTCAGCTAAAGAATCTACAGTCTCGTTTCTTACGTCGTTTGTTAAGCAAACTTTGACACACAATCCATGCAATTTATATGATGATGTCGAGTTCCGTATCGAAATTAGATGCAGAAGCATCCAAGTCTCACGAAATACAAGGGTCAGCTTTGTCAAATCAATCACATGTCCATATGAGAGCAAATATATCGTGACCTATAGAATCTACAGTCTCGTTCCTTACGTCGTTTGTTAAGCAAACTTTGACACACAATCCATGCAATTTATATGATGATGTCGAGTTCCGTATCGAAATTAGATGCAGAAGCATCCAAATCTCACGAAATACAAGGGTCAGCATTGTCAAATCAAACACATGTCCATATGAGAGCAAATATATCGTGACCTATAGAATCTACAGTCTCGTTTCTTACGTCGTTTGTTAAGCAAACTTTGACACACAATCTATGCAATTTATATGATGATATCTTGTTCCGTTTCGAAGATAGATGCAGAAGCATCCAAGTCTCACGAAATACAAGGGTCAGCTTTGTCAAATCAATCACATGTCCATATGAGAGCAAATATATCGTGACCTATAGAATCTACAGTCTCGTTTCTTACGTCGTTTGTTAAGCAAACTTTGACACACAATCCATGCAATTTATATGATGATATCGAGTTCCGTATCGAAATTAGATGCAGAAGCATCCAAGTCTCCCGAAATACAAGGGTCAGCTTTGTCAAATCAATCACATGTCCATATGAGAGCAAATATATCGTCAGCTAAAGAATCTACAGTCTCGTTTCTTACGTCGTTTGTTAAGCAAACTTTGACACACAATCCATGCAATTTATATGATGATGTCGAGTTCCGTATCGAAATTAGATGCAGAAGCATCCAAGTCTCACGAAATACAAGGGTCAGCTTTGTCAAATCAAACACATGTCCATATGAGAGCAAATATATCGTGACCTATAGAATCTACAGTCTAGTTTCTTACGTCGTTTGTTAATCAAACTTTGACACACAATCCATGCAATTTATATGATGATATCGAGTTCCGTATCGAAATTAGATGCAGAAGCATGCAAGTCTTACGAAATACAAGGGTCAGCTTTGTCAAATCAATCACATGTCCATATGAGAGCAAATATATCGTGACCTATAGAATCTACAGTCTCGTTTCTTACGTCGTTTGGTAAGCAAACTTTGACACACAATCCATGCAATTTATATGATGATATCGAGTTCCGTTTCGAAGATAGATGCAGAAGCATCCAAGTCTCACGAAATACAAGGGTCAGCTTTGTCAAATCAATCACATGTCCATATGAGAGCAAATATATCGTGACCTATAGAATCTACAGTCTCGTTTCTTACGTCGTTTGTTAAGCAAACTTTGACACACAATCTATGCAATTTATATGATGATATCGTGTTCCGTATCGAAATTAGATGCAGAAGCATCCAAGTCTTACGAAATACAAGGGTCAGCTTTGTCAAATCAATCACATGTCCATATGAGAGCAAATATATCGTGACCTATTGAATCTACAGTCTCGTTTCTTACGTCGTTTGTTAAGCAAACTTTGACACACAATCCATGCAATTTATATGATGATATCGTGTTCCGTATCGAAATTAGATGCAGAAGCATCCAAGTCTCACGAAATAAAAGGGTCAGCTTTGTCAAATCAATCACATGTCCATATGAGAGTAAATATATCGTGACCTATAGAATCTACAGTCTCGTTTCTTACGTCGTTTGTTAAGCAAACTTTGACACACAATCCATGCAATTTATATGATGATGTCGAGTTCCGTATCGAAATTAGATGCAGAAGCATCCAAGTCTCACGAAATACAAGGGTCAGCTTTGTCAAATCAATCACATGTCCATATGAGAGTAAATATATCGTGACCTATAGAATCTACAGTCTCGTTTCTTACGTCGTTTGTTAAGCAAACTTTGACACACAATCCATGCAATTTATATGATGATGTCGAGTTCCGTATCGAAATTAGATGCAGAAGCATCCAAGTCTCACGAAATACAAGGGTCAGCTTTGTCAAATCAATCACATGTCCATATGAGAGTAAATATATCGTGACCTATAGAATCTACAGTCTCGTTCCTTACGTCGTTTGTTAAGCAAACTTTGACACACAATCCATGCAATTTATATGATGATGTCGTGTTCCGTATCGAAATTAGATGCAGAAGCATCCAAGTCTCACGAAATACAAGGGTCAGCTTTGTCAAATCAATCACATGTCCATATGAGAGCAAATATATCGTGACCTATAGAATCTACAGTCTCGTTTCTTACGTCGTTTGGTAAGCAAACTTTGACACACAATCCATGCAATTTATATGATGATATCGAGTTCCGTATCGAAATTAGATGCAGAAGCATCCAAATCTCACGAAATACAAGGGTCAGCTTTGTCAAATCAATCACATGTCCATATGAGGGCAAATATATCGTGACCTATAGAATCTACAGTCTCGTTTCTTACGTCGTTTGTTAAGCAAACTTTGACACACAATCCATGCAATTTATATGATGATATCGAGTTCCGTATCGAAATTAGATGCAGAAGCATCCAAGTCTCACGAAATACAAGGGTCAGCTTTGTCAAATCAAACACATGTCCATATGAGAGCAAATATATCGTGACCTATAGAATCTACAGTCTCGTTTCTTACATCGTTTGTTAAGCAAACTTTGACACACAATCCATGCAATTTATATTGTAACAAAATTTGCCTTTATTAGTTTATTTTATATTTTTACACGCACAAAGAAATGTTGTTTAATTAAAATTGGTTCCCGAGAGGTTTATTTTTATGTTCTGTTTTGATCGGCAAGTTTTGTTGCTTGAGGTGTTGATGAGCTGGCCGCACGGAAATTTATATGATGATGTCGAGTTCCCTATCGAAATTAGATGCAGAAGCATCCAAGTCTTACGAAATACAAGGGTCAGCTTTGTCAAATCAAACACATGTCCATATGAGAGCAAATATATCGTGACCTATAGAATCTACAGTCTCGTTCCATACGTCGTTTGTTAAGCAAACTTTGACACACAATCCATGCAATTTATATGATGATATCGAGTTCTGTATCGAAATAAGATGCAGAAGCATCCAAGTCTTACGAAATACAGGAGTCAGCTTTGTCAAATCAATCACATGTCCATATGAGAGCAAATATATCGTGACCTATAATATCTACAGTCTCGTTTCTTACGACGTTTGTTAAGCAAACTTTGACACACAATCCATGCAATTTATATGATGATGTCGTGTTCCGTATCGAAATTAGATGCAGAAGCATCCAAGTCTCACGAAATACAAGGGTCAGCTTTGTCAAATCAATCACATGTCCATATGAGAGCAAATATATCGTGACCTATAGAATCTACAGTCTCGTTTCTTACGTCGTTTGGTAAGCAAACTTTGACACACAATCCATGCAATTTATATGATGATATCGAGTTCCGTGTCGAAATTAGATGCAGAAGCATTCAAATCTCACGAAATACAAATGCCAGCTTTGTCAAATCAATCACATGTCCATATGAGAGCAAATATATCGTGACCTATAGAATCTACAGTCTCGTTTCATACGTCGTTTGTTAAGCAAACTTTGACACACAATCCATGCAATTTATATGATGATATCGAGTTCCATATCGAAATTAGATGCAGAAGCATCCAAGTCTCACGAAATACAAGGGTCAGCTTTGTCAAATCAATCACATGTCCATATGAGAGCAAATATATCGTGACCTATAGAATCTACAGTCTCGTTTCTTACGTCGTTTGTTAAGCAAACTTTGACACACAATCCATGCAATTTATATGATGATATCGAGTTCCGTATCGAAATTAGATGCAGAAGCATCCAAGTCTTACGAAATACAAGGGTCAGCTTTGTCAAATCAATCACATGTCCATATGAGAGCAAATATATCGTGACCTATAGAATCTACAGTCTCGTTTCTTACGTCGTTTGTTAAGCAAACTTTGACACACAATCCATGCAATTTATATGATGATGTCGAGTTCCGTATCGAAATTAGATGCAGAAGCATCCAAGTCTCACGAAATACAAGGGTCAGCTTTGTCAAATCAATCACATGTCCATATGAGAGTAAATATATCGTGACCTATAGAATCTACAGTCTCGTTTCTTACGTCGTTTGTTAAGCAAACTTTGACACACAATCCATGCAATTTATATGATGATATCGAGTTCTGTATCGAAATTAGATGCAGAAGCATCCAAGTCTTACGAAATACAGGAGTCAGCTTTGTCAAATCAATCACATGTCCATATGAGAGCAAATATATCGTGACCTATAATATCTACAGTCTCGTTTCTTACGACGTTTGTTAAGCAAACTTTGACACACAATCCATGCAATTTATATGATGATGTCGTGTTCCGTATCGAAATTAGATGCAGAAGCATCCAAGTCTCACGAAATACAAGGGTCAGCTTTGTCAAATCAATCACATGTCCATATGAGAGCAAATATATCGTGACCTATAGAATCTACAGTCTCGTTTCTTACGTCGTTTGGTAAGCAAACTTTGACACACAATCCATGCAATTTATATGATGATATCGAGTTCCGTGTCGAAATTAGATGCAGAAGCATCCAAATCTCACGAAATACAAGGGCCAGCTTTGTCAAATCAATCACATGTCCATATGAGAGCAAATATATCGTGACCTATAGAATCTACAGTCTCGTTTCATACGTCGTTTGTTAAGCAAACTTTGACACACAATCCATGCAATTTATATGATGATATCGAGTTCCGTATCGAAATTAGATGCAGAAGCATCCAAGTCTCACGAAATACAAGGGTCAGCTTTGTCAAATCAAACACATGTCCATATGAGAGCAAATATATCGTGACCTATAGAATCTACAGTCTCGTTTCTTACATCGTTTGTTAAGCAAACTTTGACACACAATCCATGCAATTTATATTGTAACAAAATTTGCCTTTATTAGTTTATTTTATATTTTTACAAACACAAAGAAATGTTGTTTAATTAAAATTGGTTCCCGAGAGGTTTATTTTTATGTTCTGTTTTGATCGGCAAGTTTTGTTGCTTGAGGTGTTGATGAGCTGGCCGCACGGAAATTAATCAAACGACGGAGTATTCGCAGCTGACTGATGATTTGAGGGCAAAGAATAGCACGGAGGATAGAAGGTCGCAGTGAGCTGAGCTATAGATAAAAAACGAAGCTGGTACAGCAGGGCATAAGCAGCTAGTGATGACGTATGCAAATCGCAGGAATGAAAGTTGTGATACGATGTGAATAGCTGGCGACAACACTTATGGGGCGGTGGAGCGAGACGGTAGCTGAATGGTGTACCTCCGGTACACAACAATTATCAAACGAAACAAGACTCGGCGATCCACTGTTCCAACAAGATCGGTTCGATAAAACACAGCGAAACTTCTTGTTTTCTTCCAATCGAACCATTTTAACGCATAATTCCTCCGTTGTTATTGCATTCTCTCCTATTAAGGTTTTGTTTTTGCTTGTCTCACCTTAGTTATCATTGTTGTAATAGGAGGCGGAGACATATGGAGAGGGAGAGAGCAACAGTTGATCAGGCTTCCAATGCGTTCCACTTCCATTGTTTTAGTTTTGCATGCTCTCTGTTTTTGGTGCAGAGTAATAATTGTTGTGGAATATTGGACACAAAAACAATGATAAATAACCAGTTATCTCTTTGCTGCTTCCTCATTCTACGTGTGATTTTATGATTTCAAGTTCAAGGTTATTGTTTAATTTCTTACGACTCTTGTTTTCGCGAATTTCAATTATGGGATCCTCCATGCTAACTATAAAAAACCATGTTCGTAACATTGCCCTCCGTTTAGTTCTCGAGACTCCTGTCCGAGTTCTTATCTTCAAGTGGTGGATTGCATTTATACGGGGTTAGCCTATTTACGTGCACTATCCTTATCCCTCTCTTTAGCGGAGCCTTTACCATGTAAATAAGTTCTGATATCTTCTCCTCCAAAGTTGCAGGTCCCACCCAATCGCACTGGAGTTTTGGGCAAAGACCCTTCCGCCGACTTGGGGCGTATAACCAAACGAAATCTCCTTTGTTGAAGATCGGAGCATTTGAACGTAGGTCGTACCTATGTTTACAAGCATCGGCGCTGAGTTTCAAGTTTTGTCTAGCAACTGCATGAACAGCATGTAACTTTTCTTGGAGCAATGACGCATATTCCGGTCTTGACAAACGAACATCTGGAGGGCAGCCAAACAGCAACTCACTTGGTAGTCGGACTTCACGTCCAAACATTAACTGGGAAGGGGAGATTTTCGTAGATTCATGGTCGGCTACCCGATATGCCCACAAAGCTAGAGGCAACATCTTATCCCAATTGCGTTGGTTATCGGTGGTGAATTTTGCTAAATAGTCCAGTAGAGTTCTGTTAAATCTTTCGACCATTCCGTCTGACTGGGGGTGAAGAGCCGTTGTCCGGGTTTTATCGATGCCCAAAATCCTCATCACAGCGGTAAATATATCGGACTCAAAATTGCGCCCTTGGTCCGAATGTAATATAAATGGCAAACCAAAGCGTGAAAATACGTGTTCCACCAGCGCATCCGCCACTGCCTCCGCTGTTTGGTTCGGGACACAAGTGCACTCCGGCCACTTAGTAAAATAATCCATGACGACTATAACAAACCTATTACCTCTCTCTGTCGTCGGTAAAGGTCCCAATATATCCACAGCTATACGTTCAAATGGTGCCCCTATATGGCTGGGTTGAAGTTTGCCTACCGTCAGCGAGTTCGGTCCTTTCCGGGCTGCACAGATGTGGCACTTAGAACACCAAAGAAGAACGTCCTTACTTCGCCCTATCCAGTAGAACCGTCTCCTAATTTTACACAGGGTTTTTCGCTGCCCTAAGTGTCCCCCAGTTGTTGAATTGTGGTAGGATTCGATTATCGAGTTAGCACAGCTACGTGGAATGACAATGAGCTCGTATTGTAAATGTTTGACTGTAGTTTCATGATAAGTCATAAATAATAGATCCTCACGCAGGAAAAGCTGTGGAAAAAGATGCCAATAGGCCTTCAGGTCCGGATCTTCACCAAGTATTTCTTTTCTATCTGGGCGGTGCTGCTCTCTTACCCATGTTTTTACTCTGCTAACCACTAAGTCTTCATCTTGTTCCGCTGCCAAACTTTTGCCTTCTACTTCCACGGAAAAAACGGTGGAGGCATCACGACCTTCAGCTCGACCACAAACGACACAGTCTCCACAAGGTCGGCGCGACAAAGCGTCTGCATTTCCATGGCTAACACCTTTCGATGTTGGATTCGCATATTATACTGCTGCAACCTTTCGATCCATCTCGCGACCTGAACTTCAGGTTCCTTGAAATTGTAGAGCCATCGTAGGGATGCATGATCAGTCCTCAAAAGGAATTCACGCCCAAACAAATAGTGATGAAAATGTTTCGTCGCTAAAACAACAGCCAGGAGTTCTTTCCGGGTAACACAGTAATTTCGTTCCGCTTTGTGAAAGGTTTTGCTAAAATATTCAATTACTCGCTCTCTTCCATCTTGCATCTGGCTTAAAACTGCCCCCGCTCCGCAATTTGACGCATCAGTGTCAACTATAAATAGGTCTTTCTCATTGGGAAAAGCCAATATCGGAGCACTGGTAAGTTTTTCTTTTAAAACCGAAAATGCTGATTCCGCTTCTAAAGACCATGTGAATTTTCTATTCATTTCCGTCAACTCGGTTAACGGACGGGCTATAGTGGAAACCCTTCCACAAACTTGCGATAGTACGAGCACAGGCCCAGAAATGATTTCACTTCCGCTTTATTCGTAGGTACTGGCCAAGTGATTACTTTTTGGATTTTTGCCGGCTCCGCCCTTAATCCTATTCTGCCTACAATGTGCCCGAGGTAGGAGACTTCTGGGAAGAAGAAGTGGGACTTTTGTGGACTAAGTTTAAGCCCAGCTTCTCGCAACTTGTCAAAAACTCGGCTCAGATGTTCGATGTGCTCGTCAACACTTCGGGAATGAACGATGATGTCGTCTAAATAGATGAGGGTTGAACGCCAGGTGACATCTGCAAACAGTCCATCCATCAATCTTTCGAATGTGGCTGGAGCATTGGTTAACCCAAACGGCATGACGTTAAACTCCCACAATCCCGATCCACAGGCAAATGCGGTTTTGGGTTTGGAGATCTCGTCCATTTCTACCTGCCAGTATCCGCTTTGCAAATCCATTGTTGAAAACCACAGAGACCCGTGTAGATTGGAGAGAATTTCGTCCATTCGAGGTAGTGGATACGAATCCTTACGAGTGACCTCGTTCAGCCTCCTGTAGTCGACGCAAAACCTGGATGAACCATCCTTCTTTCTCACTAACACCACAGGGGAAGACCAGGGACTTGAGGAGGGCTGAATAACACCTCGAGCGCTCATGTCTTTTACCAGATCCTCAACCTCTTGTCTCTTCGCAAGCGGAACTCTACGGGCAGGTTGCTTAATAGGTCTGCAATCGCCGGTCTCAATCGAGTGTTTTACGATATTCGTATTTTCAAAGTCTAGAGGACCGCTAGAGAACACTGAAGTATGCTTCTTGATGAAATCGGTAAATTTTTGCTTTTCTTCTTCAGGTAATTCTGGAGAGACGTTTATATTCGACAACAGATCCATATTTCCAGGCGGGGACTCAACATTTTCCACCATAAAAACTTCATCTAGTTTACCAATAATTGTACCTGGTTTTAATTGAACTTCTTGTTCGTTTAAATTAACAAGTCGGACCCCTATTTCCGGTACATGTGCACTCACTACTGTTCGACCAGTTAAAATTCCGGTTGGAAGTGTAGATTCTTCGCACCTATCTACAATGACTGCCTGGTTTCTTGGCTTGAACGCGCAATCAGCCACAGCAAACACATCGCTCTTCGACGGCAAGGCAAGAGATGTCAAAAGAAACACGAAATTATTTCTCATCTGTTGAGGCAAGTATAGAGGAACACAACCCCAGGTGAACTCTAGTTTCATATCTGCTAGATTTATGGTCGTTTTGTATTTTCGGAGAAAATCTACTCCAAGTAGAGCGGGCATAGAGTCACTAACGACTAGAAATTCGTGCTCATAAGGCACACCACCCATTGTGAATTTCACCACAGCTGCGCCATTGACTGTAAAAATTTCTCCAGAGGGACCTTTTAGACGAGCATTAACGGTTTTTATATTCAATGTGTTTGCCAATTCTTTGAAGGGTAATAACGACACAGATGATCCGGTATCCACAACCACCTCTACTGGTTTGTTGCCCACAATTATGAAGGAATGTAGGTTAGTGTCCCCGATGGCGCCAATATCGATGGTCACTGGTGGTGGTGTAGAAGGGGGTACATGGACATCTGTAAAGGATTTGGTACTTCCCTTGCCCGGGTCAGGAACTTCATTCTTTGTAGAACTTGTAGGCGGAGCATTTAGTTCAACCTCAGCTGGTGAATGCTCCCCTAAACCAGCGAGAATTCGTTTCCCGACAGTGCCGAGGTTTCAACTTCTTGCTTTGGTTGAAATTTGTTGTTACCCTTCCCACGCCTTCGGTTACGGTTGCTACTTGGGGGGGCATTTCTTCCTCCCGTTGGTGCACATTTATCCGGGTTTATAGAATACACATTTTTGGGGCGGTTTCTGGAGAACTGAGCTTCCAGGTCTTGGGCAATGCGTAAAGCATCAGCTAGGTTTCGGGTCCGTCCCGCAATTACCAAACCCTGCAACTGTGTCTCGCGTAACCCATCTATAAATTGATGCTTCAAAATATCACCGACAATAGCATCAGTTGAACCGCGGAAGGCACTTAGGGAGAGTCGCTCCAATTCTAGAGCGAAATCTTCAATGGATTCACGAGGTCCCTGGGTGCGATGACGGAACTGTAAATAACTGGCGCTAGTATCCTGGGAGAATCTTTCCCGCATCAATTTCCTAACTTGTTCGAAAGTAGGTGGTGGGTTGATTGGGATAGTCCCGTATAACCTGAGGGCTCTTCCCCGTAAATTTGTAGTGACGGCCATTAATTTATCTTTCTGGTTCCAACCATAAAAGTAAGATAAATCTTCGACCTGCCTCTCGTAGTCATTCCAGGGAGTTGATCCGTCGTAGGTAGCGAGAGCAAAAGGAGGGGATCCTGATGGATGCAGAAAGCTAGGGAATTGAGGTGGTGGAAAAGCCCATGGAGGCATAGGTGGTGGGAAGTCGAATGACGGATTGTTGATATAGGGAGAATTACTTGAATTCGGCGAAGTCGAGTTGCTTTTGTCTGTATCGTTAGAGGGCAATTGGGTCCCTTCGGCAGGGTTTGGAGATGTTTCGGTTCCTGACGGTGAAGAAGAGCGGATATTCGTCGTAGAATGGGACGCAGGTAGCCTTTGTGTCGAAGAAAGACCGACAGCATTCGCTCTTGTAGAATGTGAAGGCTCATTGTTATAGGGCGGGCAATGACTGTCGTTACCCGCACGATAACTCCATCCCGCCTGTATAAGGGAATATGGGCGTTTAAGGGTTTCGTTTAAAGTCTGTATATGCTTCATCATCTCTGCATCTTTCGTCTCCTGTCTCCGCAACATTTCCTCAAATTTAGTTTCCATAATATTTGCAAATGACTCAAAACCAGGGTCTGATTGTTTTTTCTGGCGGCGTGGCATGGCGGAAATTTCTACGGAATTTCTTTCCAACAACCCCACACCTGACACCAATGTAAAAAAAATTGCCTTTATTAGTTTATTTTATATTTTTACAAACACAAAGAAATGTTGTTTAATTAAAATTGGTTCCCGAGAGGTTTATTTTTATGTTCTGTTTTGATCGGCAAGTTTTGTTGCTTGAGGTGTTGATGAGCTGGCCGCACGGAAATTAATCAAACGACGGAGTATTCGCAGCTGACTGATGATTTGAGGGCAAAGAATAGCACGGAGGATAGAAGGTCGCAGTGAGCTGAGCTATAGATAAAAAAACGAAGCTGGTACAGCAGGGCATAAGCAGCTAGTGATGATGTATGCAAATCGCAGGAATGAAAGTTGTGATGCGATGTGAATAGCTGGCGACAACACTTATGGGGCGGTGGAGCGAGACGGTAGCTGAATGGTGTACCTCCGGTACACAACAATTATCAAACGAAACAAGACTCGGCGATCCACTGTTCCAACAAGATCGGTTCGATAAAACACAGCGAAACTTTTTATTTTGTTTAAAAAAAAAACTGCAATCTGGTTTTGCGAACTGCGCTTCACTTTCTTCTATGTTTGTCTTTACAAATCACAACTCCTTGTCTTTCTTAAAAACATTCTTGTTTTCTTCCAATCGAACCATTTTAACGCATAATTCCTCCGTTATTATTGCATTCTCTCCTATTAAGGTTTTGTTTTTGCTTGTCTCACCTTAGTTATCATTGTTGTAATAGGAGGCGGAGACATATGGAGAGGGAGAGAGCAACAGTTGATCAGGCTTCCAATGCGTTCCACTTCCATTGTTTTAGTTTTGCATGCTCTCTGTTTTTGGTGCAGAGTAATAATTGTTGTGGAATATTGGACACAAAAACAATGATAAATAACCAGTTCTCTCTTTGCTGCTTCCTCATTCTACGTGTGATTTTATGATTTCAAGTTCAAGGTTATTGTTTAATTTCTTACGACTCTTGTTTTCGCGAATTTCAATTATTTGATCCTCCATGCTAACTATAAAAAACCATGTTCGTAACAATATGATGATATCGAGTTCCGTATCGAAATTAGATGCAGAAGCATCCAAGTCTCACGAAATACAATGGTCAGCTTTGTCAAATCAATCACATGTCCATATGAGAGCAAATATATCGTCAGCTATAGAATCTACAGTCTCGTTTCTTACGTCGTTTGTTAAGCAAACTTTGACACACAATCCATGCAATTTATATGATGATATCGTGTTCCGTATCGAAATTAGATGCAGAAGCATCCAAGTCTCACGAAATACAAGGGTCAGCTTTGTCAAATCAAACACATGTCCATATGAGAGCAAATATATCGTGACCTATAGAATCTACAGTCTCGTTTCTTACGTCGTTAGTAAAGCAAACTTTGACACACAATCCATGCAATTTATATGCAGAAATTAGATGCAGAAGCATCCAAGTCTCACGAAATACAAGGGTCAGCTTTGTCAAATCAATCACATGTCCATATGAGAGCAAATATATCGTGACCTATAGAATCTACAGTCTCGTTTCTTACGTCGTTTGTTAAGCAAACTTTGACACACAATCCATGCAATTTATATGATGATATCGAGTTCTGTATCGAAATTAGATGCAGAAGCATCCAAGTCTCCCGAAATACAAGGGTCAGCTTTGTCAAATCAATCACATGTCCATATGAGAGAAAATATATCGTGACTTATAGAATCTACAGTCTCGTTTCTTACGTCGTTTGTTAAGCAAACTTTGACACACAATCCATGCAATTTATATGATGATGTCGTGTTCCGTATCGAAATTAGATGCAGAAGCATCCAAGTCTCACGAAATACAAGGGTCAGCTTTGTCAAATCAATCACATGTCCATATGAGAGCAAATATATCGTGACCTATAATATCTACAGTTTCGTTTCTTACGTCGTTTGTTAAGCAAACTTTGACACACAATCCATGCAATTTATATAATGATATCGTGTTCCGTATCGAAATTAGATGCAGAAGCATCCAAGTCTCACGAAATACAAGGGTCAGCTTTGTCAAATCAATCACATGTCCATATGAGAGCAAATATATCTTGACCTATAGAATCTACAGTCTCGTTTCTTACGACGAAT
The DNA here is from genome assembly GCF_047663935.1 of Musca autumnalis. Lineage (NCBI taxonomy): Eukaryota > Metazoa > Arthropoda > Insecta > Diptera > Muscidae > Musca > Musca autumnalis. Next base: position 8,628,740 of record NW_027411866.1, on the reverse strand, counting down.
GTTAAGCAAACTTTGACACACAATCCATGCAATTTATATAATGATATCGAGTTCCGTATCGAAATTAGATGCAGAAGCATCCAAGTCTTACGAAATACAAGGGTCAGCTTTGTCAAATCAATCACATGTCCATATGAGAGCAAATATATCGTGACCTATTGAATCTGCAGTCTCGTTTCTGACGTCGTTTGGTAAGCAAACTTTGACACACAATCCATGCAATTTATATGATGATGTCGAGTTCCGTATCGAAATTAGATGCAGAAGCATCCAAGTCTCACGAAATACAAGGGTCAGCTTTGTCAAATCAATCACATGTCCATATGAGAGCAAATATGTCGTGACCTATAGAATCTACAGTCTCGTTTCTTACGTCGTTTTTAAGCAAACTTTGACACACCGTCCATGCAGTTTATATGATGATGTCGTGTTCCGTATCGAAATTAGATTCAGAAGCATCCAAGTCTTACGAAATACAAGGGTCAGCTTTGTCAAATCAATCACATGTCCATATGAGAGCAAATATATCGTGACCTATAGAATCTACAGTCTCGTTTCTTACGTCGTTTGTTAAGCAAACTTTGACACACAATCCATGCAATTTATATGATGATATCGTGTTCCGTATAGAAATTAGATGCAGGAGCATCCAAGTCTCACGAAATACAAGGGTCAGCTTTGTCAAATCAATCACATGTCCATAGAATCTACAGTCTCGTTTCTTACGTCGTTTGTTAAGCAAACTTTGACACACAATCCATGCAATTTATATGATGATATCGAGTTCCGTTTCGAAGATAGATGCAGAAGCATCCAAGTCTTACGAAATACAAGGGTCAGCTTTGTCAAATCAATCTCATGTCCATATGAGAGCAAATATATCGTCAGCTAAAGAATCTACAGTCTCGTTTCTTACGTCGTTAGTAAAGCAAACTTTGACACACAATCCATGCAATTTATATAATGATATCGAGTTCCGTATCGAAATTAGATGCAGAAGCATCCAAGTCTCACGAAATACAAGGGTCAGCTTTGTCAAATCAATCACATGTCCATATGAGAGCAAATATATCGTCAGCTAAAGAATCTACAGTCTCGTTTCTTACGTCGTTTGTTAAGCAAACTTTGACACACAATCCATGCAATTTATATGATGATATCGAGTTCCGTATCGAAATTAGATGCAGAAGCATCCAAGTCTTACGAAATACAAGGGTCAGCTTTGTCAAATCAATCACATGTCCATATGAGAGCAAATATATCGTGACCTATAGAATCTACAGTCTCGTTTCTTACGTCGTTTGTTAAGCAAACTGTGACACACAATCCATGCAATTTATATGATGATATCGAGTTCCGTATCGAAATTAGATGCAGAAGCATCCAAGTCTTACGAAATACAAGGGTCAGCTTTGTCAAATCAATCACATGTCCATATGAGAGCAAATATATCGTGACCTATAGAATCTACAGTCTCGTTTCTTACGTCGTTTGTTAAGCAAACTTTGGCACACAATCCATGCAATTTATATGATGATATCGAGTTCCGTTTCGAAGATGGGTGCAGAAGCATCCAAGTTTTACGAAATACAAGGGTCAACTTTGTCAAATCAATCACATGTCCATATGAGAGCAAATATATCGTCAGCTAAAGAATCTACAGTCTCGTTTTTTACGTCGTTAGTAAAGCAAACTTTGACACACAATCCATGCAATTTATATGATGATATCGAGTTCCGTATCGAAATTAGATGCAGAAGCATCCAAGTCTCACGAAATACAAGGGTCAGCTTTGTCAAATCAATCACACGTCCATATGAGAGCAAATATATCGTGACCTATAGAATCTACAGTCTCGTTTCTTACGTCGTTTGGTAGGCAAACTTTGACACACAATCCATGCAATTTATATGATGATATCGAGTTCCGTATCGAAATTAGATGCAGAAGCATCCAAGTCTTACGAAATACAAGGGTCAGCTTTGTCAAATCAATCACATGTCCATATGAGAGCAAATATATCGTGACCTATAGAATCTACAGTCTCGTTTCTTTCGTCGTTTGTTAAGCAAACTTTGACACACAATCCATGCAATTTATATGATGATATCGAGTTCCGTATCGAAATTAGATGCAGAAGCATCCAAGTCTCACGAAATACAAGGGTCAGCTTTGTCAAATCAATCACATGTCCATATGAGAGCAAATATATCGTGACCTATAGAATCTATAGTCTCGTTTCTTTCGTCGTTTGTTAAGCAAACTTTGACACACAATCCATGCAATTTATATGATGATATCGTGTTCCGTATCGAAATTAGATGCAGAAGCATCCAAGTCTAACGAAATACAAGGGTCAGCTATGTCAAATCAAACACATGTCCATATGAGAGCAAATATATCGTGACCTATAGAATCTACAGTCTCGTTCCTTACGTCGTTTGCTAAGCAAACTTTGACACACAATCCATGCAATTTATATGATGATATCGAGTTCCGTATCGAAATTAGATGCAGAAGCATCCAAGTCTCACGAAATACAAGGGTCAGCTTTGTCAAATCAATCACATGTCCATATGAGAGCAAATATATCGTGACCTATAATATCTACAGTTTCGTTTCTTACGTCGTTTGTTAAGCAAACTTTGACACACAATCCATGCAATTTATATAATGATATCGTGTTCCGTATCGAAATTAGATGCAGAAGCATCCAAGTCTCACGAAATACAAGGGTCAGCTTTGTCAAATCAATCACATGTCCATATGAGAGCAAATATATCTTGACCTATAGAATCTACAGTCTCGTTTCTTACGACGAATGTTAAGCAAACTTTGACACACAATCCATGCAATTTATATGATGATATCGAGTTCCGTATCGAAATTAGATGCAGAAGCATCCAAGTCTTACGAAATACAAGGGTCAGCTTTGTCAAATCAATCACATGTCCATATGAGAGCAAATATATCGTGACCTATTGAATCTGCAGTCTCGTTTCTGACGTCGTTTGGTAAGCAAACTTTGACACACAATCCATGCAATTTATATGATGATGTCGAGTTCCGTATCGAAATTAGATGCAGAAGCATCCAAGTCTCACGAAATACAAGGGTCAGCTTTGTCAAATCAATCACATGTCCATATGAGAGCAAATATGTCGTGACCTATAGAATCTACAGTCTCGTTTCTTACGTCGTTTTTAAGCAAACTTTGACACACCGTCCATGCAGTTTATATGATGATGTCGTGTTCCGTATCGAAATTAGATTCAGAAGCATCCAAGTCTTACGAAATACAAGGGTCAGCTTTGTCAAATCAATCACATGTCCATATGAGAGCAAATATATCGTGACCTATAGAATCTACAGTCTCGTTTCTTACGTCGTTTGTTAAGCAAACTTTGACACACAATCCATGCAATTTATATGATGATATCGTGTTCCGTATAGAAATTAGATGCAGGAGAATCCAAGTCTCACGAAATACAAGGGTCAGCTTTGTCAAATCAATCACATGTCCATAGAATCTACAGTCTCGTTTCTTACGTCGTTTGTTAAGCAAACTTTGACACACAATCCATGCAATTTATATGATGATATCGAGTTCCGTTTCGAAGATAGATGCAGAAGCATCCAAGTCTTACGAAATACAAGGGTCAGCTTTGTCAAATCAATCTCATGTCCATATGAGAGCAAATATATCGTCAGCTAAAGAATCTACAGTCTCGTTTCTTACGTCGTTAGTAAAGCAAACTTTGACACACAATCCATGCAATTTATATAATGATATCGAGTTCCGTATCGAAATTAGATGCAGAAGCATCCAAGTCTCACGAAATACAAGGGTCAGCTTTGTCAAATCAATCACATGTCCATATGAGAGCAAATATATCGTCAGCTAAAGAATCTACAGTCTCGTTTCTTACGTCGTTTGTTAAGCAAACTTTGACACACAATCCATGCAATTTATATGATGATATCGAGTTCCGTATCGAAATTAGATGCAGAAGCATCCAAGTCTTACGAAATACAAGGGTCAGCTTTGTCAAATCAATCACATGTCCATATGAGAGCAAATATATCGTGACCTATAGAATCTACAGTCTCGTTTCTTACGTCGTTTGTTAAGCAAACTGTGACACACAATCCATGCAATTTATATGATGATATCGAGTTCCGTATCGAAATTAGATGCAGAAGCATCCAAGTCTTACGAAATACAAGGGTCAGCTTTGTCAAATCAATCACATGTCCATATGAGAGCAAATATATCGTGACCTATAGAATCTACAGTCTCGTTTCTTACGTCGTTTGTTAAGCAAACTTTGGCACACAATCCATGCAATTTATATGATGATATCGAGTTCCGTTTCGAAGATAGGTGCAGAAGCATCCAAGTTTTACGAAATACAAGGGTCAACTTTGTCAAATCAATCACATGTCCATATGAGAGCAAATATATCGTCAGCTAAAGAATCTACAGTCTCGTTTTTTACGTCGTTAGTAAAGCAAACTTTGACACACAATCCATGCAATTTATATGATGATATCGAGTTCCGTATCGAAATTAGATGCAGAAGCATCCAAGTCTCACGAAATACAAGGGTCAGATTTGTCAAATCAATCACATGTCCATATGAGAGCAAATATATCGTGACCTATAGAATCTACAGTCTCGTTTCTTACGTCGTTTGGTAGGCAAACTTTGACACACAATCCATGCAATTTATATGATGATATCGAGTTCCGTATCGAAATTAGATGCAGAAGCATCCAAGTCTTACGAAATACAAGGGTCAGCTTTGTCAAATCAATCACATGTCCATATGAGAGCAAATATATCGTGACCTATAGAATCTACAGTCTCGTTTCTTTCGTCGTTTGTTAAGCAAACTTTGACACACAATCCATGCAATTTATATGATGATATCGAGTTCCGTATCGAAATTAGATGCAGAAGCATCCAAGTCTCACGAAATACAAGGGTCAGCTTTGTCAAATCAATCACATGTCCATATGAGAGCAAATATATCGTGACCTATAGAATCTACAGTCTCGTTCCTTACGTCGTTTGTTAAGCAAACTTTGACACACAATCCATGCAATTTATATGATGATATCGTGTTCCGTATCGAAATTAGATGCAGAAGCATCCAAGTCTAACGAAATACAAGGGTCAGCTATGTCAAATCAAACACATGTCCATATGAGAGCAAATATATCGTGACCTATAGAATCTACAGTCTCGTTCCTTACGTCGTTTGTTAAGCAAACTTTGGCACACAATCCATGCAATTTATATGATGATATCGAGTTCCGTTTCGAAATTAGATGCAGAAGCATCCAAGTCTCACGAAATACAAGGGTCAGCTTTGTCAAATCAATCACATGTCCATATGAGAGCAAATATATCGTGACCTATAGAATCTACAGTCTCGTTTCTTACGTCGTTTGTTAAGCAAACTTTGACACACAGTCCATGCAATTTATATGATGATGTCGTGTTCCGTATCGAAATTAGATGCAGAAGCATCCAAGTCTTACGAAATACAAGGGTCAGCTTTGTCAAATCAATCACATGTCCATATGAGAGCAAATATATCGTGACCTATAGAATCTACAGTCTCGTTTCTTACGTCGTTTGTTAAGCAAACTTTGACACACAATCCATGCAATTTATATGATGATATCGTGTTCCGTATCGAAATTAGATGCAGAAGCATCCAAGTCTAACGAAATACAAGGGTCAGCTTTGTCAAATCAATCACATGTCCATATGAGAGCAAATATATCGTCAGCTATAGAATCTACAGTCTCGTTTCTTACGTCGTTTGTTAAGCAAACTTTGACACACAATCCATGCAATTTATATGATGATATCGAGTTCCGTTTCGAAGATAGATGCAGAAGCATCCAAGTCTTACGAAATACAAGGGTCAGCTTTATCAAATCAATCACATGTCCATATGAGAGCAAATATATCGTCAGCTAAAGAATCTACAGTCTCGTTTCTTACGTCGTTAGTAAAGCAAACTTTGACACACAATCCATGCAATTTATATAATGATATCGAGTTCCGCATCGAAATTAGATGCAGAAGCATCCAAGTCTCACGAAATACAAGGGTCAGCTTTGTCAAATCAATCACATGTCCATATGAGAGCAAATATATCGTCAGCTAAAGAATCTACAGTCTCGTTTCTTACGTCGTTTGTTAAGCAAACTTTGACACACAATCCATGCAATTTATATGATGATATCGAGTTCCGTATCGAAATTAGATGCAGAAGCATCCAAGTCTTACGAAATACAAGGGTCAGCTTTGTCAAATCAATCACATGTCCATATGAGAGCAAATATATCGTGACCTATAGAATCTACAGTCTCGTTTCTTACGTCGTTTGTTAAGCAAACTTTGACACACAATCCATGCAATTTATATGATGATATCGAGTTCCGTATCGAAATTAGATTGAGAAGCATCCAAGTCTTACGAAATACAAGGGTCAGCTTTGTCAAATCAATCACATGTCCATATGAGAGCAAATATATCGTGACCTATAGAATCTACAGTCTCGTTTCTTACGTCGTTTGTTAAGCAAACTTTGACACACAATCCATGCAATTTATATGATGATATCGAGTTCCGTTTCGAAGATAGGTTCAGAAGTATCCAAGTCTTACGAAATACAAGGGTCAGCTTTGTCAAATCAATCACATGTCCATATGAGAGCAAATATATCGTCAGCTAAAGAATCTACAGTCTCGTTTCTTACGTCGTTAGTAAAGCAAACTTTGACACACAATCCATGCAATTTATATGATGATATCGAGTTCCGTATCGAAATTAGATGCAGAAGCATCCAAGTCTCACGAAATACAAGGGTCAGCTTTGTCAAATCAATCACATGTCCATATGAGATCGTGTTCCGTATCGAAATTAGATGCAGAAGCATCCAAGTCTAACGAAATACAAGGGTCAGCTTTGTCAAATCAAACACATGTCCATATGAGAGCAAATATATCGTCACCTATAGAATCTACAGTCTCGTTCCTTACGTCGTTTGTTAAGCAAACTTTGACACACAATCCATGCAATTTATATGATGATATCGTGTTCCGTATCGAAATTAGATGCAGAAGCATCCAAGTCTAACGAAATACAAGGGTCAGCTTTGTCAAATCAAACACATGTCCATATGAGAGCAAATATATCGTCACCTATAGAATCTACAGTCTCGTTCCTTACGTCGTTTGTTAAGCAAACTTTGACACACAATCCATGCAATTTATATGATGATATCGTGTTCCGTATCGAAATTAGATGCAGAAGCATCCAAGTCTAACGAAATACAAGGGTCAGCTTTGTCAAATCAATCACATGTCCATATGAGAGCAAATATATCGTCACCTATAGAATCTACAGTCTCGTTTCTTACGTCGTTTGTTAAGCAAACTTTGACACATAATCCATGCAATTTATATGATGATATCGAGTTCCGTATCGAAATTAGATGCAGAAGCATCCAAGTCTCACGAAATACAAGGGTCAGCTTTGTCAAATCAATCACATGTCCATATGAGAGCAAATATATCGTGACCTATAGAATCTACAGTCTCGTTTCTTACGACGTATGTTAAGCAAACTTTGACACACAATCCATGCAATTTATATGATGATATCGAGTTCCGTATCGAAATTAGATGCAGAAGCATCCAAGTCTTACGAAATACAAGGGTCAGCTTTGTCAAATCAATCACATGTCCATATGAGAGCAAATATATCGTGACCTATTGAATCTGCAGTCTCGTTTCTGACGTCGTTTGGTAAGCAAACTTTGACACACAATCCATGCAATTTATATGATGATGTCGAGTTCCGTATCGAAATTAGATGCAGAAGCATCCAAGTCTTACGAAATACAAGGGTCAGCTTTGTCAAATCAATCACATGTCCATATGAGAGCAAATATATCGTCACCTATAGAATCTACAGTCTCGTTTCTTACGTCGTTTGTTAAGCAAACTTTGACACACAATCCATGCAATTTATATGATGATATCGAGTTCCGTTTCGAAGATAGATGCAGAAGCATCCAAGTCTTACGAAATACAAGGGTCAGCTTTGTCAAATCAATCACATGTCCATATGAGAGCAAATATATCGTCACCTATAGAATCTACAGTCTCGTTTCTTACGTCGTTTGTTAAGCAAACTTTGACACACAATCCATGCAATTTATATGATGATATCGAGTTCCGTATCGAAATTAGATGCAGAAGCATCCAAGTCTTACGAAATACAAGGGTCAGCTTTGTCAAATCAATCACATGTCCATATGAGAGCAAATATATCGTGACCTATTGAATCTGTAGTCTCGTTTCTGACGTCGTTTGGTAAGCAAACTTTGACACACAATCCATGCAATTTATATGATGATGTCGAGTTCCGTATCGAAATTAGATGCAGAAGCATCCAAGTCTCACGAAATACAAGGGTCAGCTTTGTCAAATCAATCACATGTCCATATGAGAGCAAATATGTCGTGACCTATAGAATCTACAGTCTCGTTTCTTACGTCGTTTTTAAGCAAACTTTGACACACAGTCCATGCAGTTTATATAATGATGTCGTGTTCCGTATCGAAATTAGATTCAGAAGCATCCAAGTCTTACGAAATACAAGGGTCAGCTTTGTCAAATCAATCACATGTCCATATGAGAGCAAATATATCGTGACCTATAATATCTACAGTTTCGTTTCTTACGTCGTTTGTTAAGCAAACTTTGACACACAATCCATGCAATTTATATGATGATATCGAGTTCCGTATCGAAATTAGATGCAGAAGCATCCAAGTCTCACGAAATACAAGGGTCAGCTTTGTCAAATCAATCACATGTCCATATGAGAGCAAATATATCGTCAGCTATAGAATCTACAGTCTCGTTTCTTACGTCGTTTGTTAAGCAAACTTTGACACACAACCCATGCAATTTATATAATGATATCGTGTTCCGTATCGAAATTAGATGCAGAAGCATCCAAGTCTCACGAAATACAAGGGTCAGCTTTGTCAAATCAATCACATGTCCATATGAGAGCAAATATATCGTGACCTATAGAATCTACAGTCTCGTTTCTTACGACGTATGTTAAGCAAACTTTGACACACAATCCATGCAATTTATATGATGATATCGAGTTCCGTATCGAAATTAGATGCAGAAGCATCCAAGTCTTACGAAATACAAGGGTCAGCTTTGTCAAATCAATCACATGTCCATATGAGAGCAAATATATCGTGACCTATTGAATCTGCAGTCTCGTTTCTGACGTCGTTTGGTAAGCAAACTTTGACACACAATCCATGCAATTTATATGATGATGTCGAGTTCCGTATCGAAATTAGATGCAGAAGCATCCAAGTCTCACGAAATACAAGGGTCAGCTTTGTCAAATCAATCACATGTCCATATGAGAGCAAATATATCGTGACCTATTGAATCTACAGTCTCGTTTCTTACGACGTATGTTAAGCAAACTTTGACACACAATCCATGCAATTTATATGATGATATCGAGTTCCGTATCGAAATTAGATGCAGAAGCATCCAAGTCTTACGAAATACAAGGGTCAGCTTTGTCAAATCAATCACATGTCCATATGAGAGCAAATATATCGTGACCTATAGAATCTACAGTCTCGTTTCTTACGTCGTTTGTTAAGCAAACTTTGACACACAATCCATGCAATTTATATGATGATATCGTGTTCCGTATAGAAATTAGATGCAGGAGCATCCAAGTCTCACGAAATACAAGGGTCAGCTTTGTCAAATCAATCACATGTCCATATGAGAGCAAATATATCGTCAGCTATAGAATCTACAGTCTCGTTTCTTACGTCGTTTGTTAAGCAAACTTTGACACACAATCCATGCAATTTATATGATGATATCGAGTTCCGTTTCGAAGATAGATGCAGAAGCATCCAAGTCTTACGAAATACAAGGGTCAGCTTTGTCAAATCAATCACATGTCCATATGAGAGCAAATATATCGTCAGCTAAAGAATCTACAGTCTCGTTTCTTACGTCGTTAGTAAAGCAAACTTTGACACACAATCCATGCAATTTATATGATGATATCGAGTTCCGTATCGAAATTAGATGCAGAAGCATCCAAGTCTCACGAAATACAAGGGTCAGCTTTGTCAAATCAATCACATGTCCATATGAGAGCAAATATATCGTCAGCTAAAGAATCTACAGTCTCGTTTTTTACGTCGTTAGTAAAGCAAACTTTGACACACAATCCATGCAATTTATATGATGATATCGAGTTCCGTATCGAAATTAGATGCAGAAGCATCCAAGTCTCACGAAATACAAGGGTCAGCATTGTCAAATGAATCACACGTCCATATGAGAGCAAATATATCGTGACCTATAGAATCTACAGTCTCGTTTCTTACGTCGTTTGGTAAGCAAACTTTGACACACAATCCATGCAATTTATATGATGATATCGAGTTCCGTATCGAAATTAGATGCAGAAGCATCCAAGTCTTACGAAATACAAGGGTCAGCTTTGTCAAATCAATCACATGTCCATATGAGAGCAAATATATCGTGACCTATAGAATCTACAGTCTCGTTTCTTACGACGTTTGTTAAGCAACCTTTGACACACAATCCATGCAATTTATATGATGATATCGAGTTCCGTATCGAAATTAGATGCAGAAGCATCCAAGTCTCACGAAATACAAGGGTCAGCTTTGTCAAATCAATCACATGTCCATATGAGAGCAAATATATCGTGACCTATAGAATCTACAGTCTCGTTTCTTACGTCGTTTGTTAAGCAAACTTTGACACACAATCCATGCAATTTATATGATGATATCGTGTTCCGTATCGAAATTAGATGCAGAAGCATCCAAGTCTAACGAAATACAAGGGTCAGCTATGTCAAATCAAACACATGTCCATATGAGAGCAAATATATCGTGACCTATAGAATCTACAGTCTCGTTCCTTACGTCGTTTGTTAAGCAAACGTTGGCACACAATCCATGCAATTTATATGATGATATCGAGTTCCGTTTCGAAATTAGATGCAGAAGCATCCAAGTCTCACGAAATACAAGGGTCAGCTTTGTCAAATCAATCACAGGTCCATATGAGAGCAAATATATCGTGACCTATAGAATCTACAGTCTCGTTTCTTACGTCGTTTGTTAAGCAAACTTTGACACACAATCCATGCAATTTATATGATGATATCGTGTTCCGTATCGAAATTAGATGCAGAAGCATCCAAGTCTCACGAAATACAAGGGTCAGCTTTGTCAAATCAATCACATGTCCATATGAGAGCAAATATATCGTCAGCTATAGAATCTACAGTCTCGTTTCTTACGTCGTTTGTTAAGCAAACTTTGACACACAATCCATGCAATTTATATGATGATATCGAGTTCCGTTTCGAAGATAGATGCAGAAGCATCCAAGTCTTACGAAATACAAGGGTCAGCTTTATCAAATCAATCACATGTCCATATGAGAGCAAATATATCGTCAGCTAAAGAATCTACAGTCTCGTTTCTTACGTCGTTTGTTAAGCAAACTTTGACACACAATCCATGCAATTTATATGATGATATCGAGTTCCGTATCGAAATTAGATGCAGAAGCATCCAAGTCTCACGAAATACAAGGGTCAGCTTTGTCAAATCAATCACATGTCCATATGAGAGCAAATATATCGTCAGCTAAAGAATCTACAGTCTCGTTTCTTACGTCGTTGGTTAAGCAAACTTTGACACACAATCCATGCAATTTATATGATGATATCGAGTTCCGTATCGAAATTAGATTGAGAAGCATCCAAGTCTTACGAAATACAAGGGTCAGCTTTGTCAAATCAATCACATGTCCATATGAGAGCAAATATATCGTGACCTATAGAATCTACAGTCTCGTTTCTTACGTCGTTTGTTAAGCAAACTTTGACACACAATCCATGCAATTTATATGATGATATCGAGTTCCGTTTCGAAGATAGGTTCAGAAGCATCCAAGTCTTACGAAATACAAGGGTCAGCTTTGTCAAATCAATCACATGTCCATATGAGAGCAAATATATCGTCAGCTAAAGAATCTACAGTCTCGTTTCTTACGTCGTTAGTAAAGCAAACTTTGACACACAATCCATGCAATTTATATGATGATATCGAGTTCCGTATCGAAATTAGATGCAGAAGCATCCAAGTCTCACGAAATACAAGGGTCAGCTTTGTCAAATCAATCACATGTCCATATGAGAGCAAATATATCGTGACCTATAGAATCTACAGTCTCGTTTCTTACGTCGTTTGTTGAGCAAACTTTGACACACAATCCATGCAATTTATATGATGATATCGAGTTCCGTATCGAAATTAGATGCATAAGCATCCAAGTCTTACGAAATACAAGGGTCAGCTTTGTCAAATCAATCACATGTCCATATGAGAGCAAATATATCGTGACCTATAGAATCTACAGTCTCGTTTCTTACGTCGTTTGTTGAGCAAACTTTGACACACAATCCATGCAATTTATATGATGATGTCGTGTTCCGTATCGAAATTAGATGCAGAAGCATCCAAGTCTCACGAAATACAAAGGTCAGCTTTGTCAAATCAATCACATGTCCATATGAGAGCAAATATATCGTGACCTATAGAATCTACAGTCTCGTTTCTTACGTCGTTTGTTGAGCAAACTTTGACACACAATCCATGCAATTTATATGATGATATCGAGTTCCGTATCGAAATTAGATGCAGAAGCATCCAAGTCTCACGAAATACAAGGGTCAGCTTTGTCAAATCAATCACATGTCCATATGAGAGCAAATATATCGTGACCTATAGAATCTACAGTCTCGTTTCTTACGTCGTTTGTTAAGCAAACTTTGATACACAATCCATGCAATTTATATGATGATATCGAGTTCCGTATCGAAATTAGATGCAGAAGCATCCAAGTCTCACGAAATACAAGGGTCAGCTTTGTCAAATCAATCACATGTCCATATGAGAGCAAATATATCGTCAGCTAAAGAATCTACAGTCTCGTTTCTTACGTCGTTAGTAAAGCAAACTTTGACACACAATCCATGCAATTTATATGATGATATCGAGTTCCGTATCGAAATTAGATGCAGAAGCATCCAAGTCTCACGAAATACAAGGGTCAGCTTTGTCAAATCAATCACATGTCCATATGAGAGCAAATATATCGTGACCTATAGAATCTACAGTCTCGTTTCTTACGTCGTTTGTTAAGCAAACTTTGATACACAATCCATGCAATTTATATGATGATATCGAGTTCCGTATCGAAATTAGATGCAGAAGCATCCAAGTCTCACGAAATACAAGGGTCAGCTTTGTCAAATCAATCACATGTCCATATGAGAGCAAATATATCGTGACCTATAGAATCTACAGTCTCGTTTCTTACGTCGTTTGTTGAGCAAACTTTGACACACAATCCATGCAATTTATATGATGATATCGAGTTCCGTATCGATATTAGATGCATAAGCATCCAAGTCTTACGAAATACAAGGGTCAGCTTTGTCAAATCAATCACATGTCCATATGAGAGCAAATATATCGTGACCTATAGAATCTACAGTCTCGTTTCTTACGTCGTTAGTAAAGCAAACTTTGACACACAATCCATGCAATTTATATGATGATATCGAGTTCCGTATCGAAATTAGATGCAGAAGCATCCAAGTCTCACGAAATACAAGGGTCAGCTTTGTCAAATCAATCACATGTCCATATGAGAGCAAATATATCGTGACCTATAGAATCTACAGTCTCGTTTCTTACGTCGTTTGTTAAGCAAACTTTGACACACAATCCATGCAATTTATATGATGATATCGTGTTCCGTATCGAAATTAGATGCAGAAGCATCCAAGTCTCACGAAATACAAGGGTCAGCTTTGTCAAATCAATCACATGTCCATATGAGAGCAAATATATCGTGACCTATAGAATCTACAGTCTCGTTTCTTACGTCGTTTGTTGAGCAAACTTTGACACACAATCCATGCAATTTATATGATGATATCGAGTTCCGTATCGATATTAGATGCATAAGCATCCAAGTCTTACGAAATACAAGGGTCAGCTTTGTCAAATCAATCACATGTCCATATGAGAGCAAATATATCGTGACCTATAGAATCTACAGTCTCGTTTCTTACGTCGTTTGTTAAGCAAACTTTGACACACAATCCATGCAATTTATATGATGATATCGAGTTCCGTATCGAAATTAGATGCAGCAGCATCCAAGTCTTACGAAATACAAGGGTCAGCTTTGTCAAATCAAACACATGTCCATATGAGAGCAAATATATCGTGACCTATAGAATCTACAGTCTCGTTTCTTACGACGTTTGTTCAGCAAACTTTGACACACAATCCATGCAATTTATATGATGATATCGAGTTCCGTATCGAAATTAGATGCAGAAGCATCCAAGCCTCACGAAATACAAGGGTCAGCTTTGTCAAATCAATCACATGTCCATATGAGAGCAAATATATCGTCACCTATAGAATCTACAGTCTCGTTTCTTACGTCGTTTGTTAAGCAAACTTTGACACACAATCCATGCAATTTATATGATGATATCGAGTTCCGTATCGAAATTAGATGCAGAAGCATCCAAGTCTCACGAAATACAAGGGTCAGCTTTGTCAAATCAATCACATGTCCATATGAGAGCAAATATATCGTCACCTATAGAATCTACAGTCTCGTTTCTTACGTCGTTTGTTAAGCAAACTTTGACACACAATCCATGCAATTTATATGATGATATCGAGTTCCGTATCGAAATTAGATGCAGAAGCATCCAAGTCTCACGAAATACAAGGGTCAGCCTTGTCAAATCAATCAAATGTCCATATGAGAGCAAATATATCGTGACCTATAGAATCTACAGTCTCGTTCCTTACGTCGTTTGTTAAGCAAACTTTGACACACAATCCATGCAATTTATATGATGATGCCGAGTTCCGTTTCGAAGATAGATGCAGAAGCATCCAAGTCTCACGAAATACAAGGGTCAGCTTTGTCAAATCAAACACATGTCCATATGAGAGCAAATATATCGTGACCTATAGAATCTACAGTCTCGTTTCTTACGTCGTTTGTTAAGCAAACTTTGACACACAATCCATGCAATTTATATGATGATATCGAGTTCCGTATCGAAATTAGATGCAGAAGCATCCAAATCTTACGAAATACAAGGGTCAGCTTTGTCAAATCAAACACATGTCCATATGAGAGCAAATATATCGTGACCTATAGAATCTACAGTCTCGTTTCTTACGACGTTTGTTCAGCAAACTTTGACACACAATCCATGCAATTTATATGATGATATCGAGTTCCGTATCGAAATTAGATGCAGAAGCATCCAAGTCTCACGAAATACAAGGGTCAGCTTTGTCAAATCAATCACATGTCCATATGAGAGCAAATATATCGTGACCTATAGAATCTACAGTCTCGTTTCTTACGTCGTTTGTTAAGCAAACTTTGACACACAATCCATGCAATTTATATGATGATATCGAGTTCCGTATCGAAATTAGATGCGGAAGCATCCAAGTCTCACGAAATACAAGGGTCAGCTTTGTCAAATCAATCACATGTCCATATGAGAGCAAATATATCGTGTCCTATAGAATCTACAGTCTCGTTTCTTACGTCGTTTGTAAAGCAAACTTTGACACACAATCCATGCAATTTATATGATGATATCGAGTTCCGTATCGAAGATAGATGCAGAAGCATCCAAGTCTCCCGAAATACAAGGGTCAGCTTTGTCAAATCAATCACATGTCCATATGAGAGCAAATATATCGTGACCTATAGAATCTACAGTCTCGTTTCTTACGTCGTTTGTTAAGCAAACTTTGACACACAATCCATGCAATTTATATGATGATATCGAGTTCCGTATCGAAATTAGATGCGGAAGCATCCAAGTCTCACGAAATACAAGGGTCAGCTTTGTCAAATCAATCACATGTCCATATGAGAGCAAATATATCGTGTCCTATAGAATCTACAGTCTCGTTTCTTACGTCGTTTGTAAAGCAAACTTTGACACACAATCCATGCAATTTATATGATGATATCGAGTTCCGTATCGAAGATAGATGCAGAAGCATCCAAGTCTCCCGAAATACAAGGGTCAGCTTTGTCAAATCAATCACATGTCCATATGAGAGCAAATATATCGTGACCTATAGAATCTACAGTCTCGTTTCTTACGTCGTTTGTTAAGCAAACTTTGACACACAATCCATGCAATTTATATGATGATATCGAGTTCCGTATCGAAATTAGATGCAGAAGCATCCAAGTCTTACGAAATACAAGGGTCAGCTTTGTCAAATCAAACACATGTCCATATGAGAGCAAATATATCGTGACCTATAGAATCTACAGTCTCGTTTCTTACGACGTTTGTTAAGCAAACTTTGACACACAATCCATGCAACTTATATGATGATATCGAGTTCCGTATCGAAATTAGATGCAGAAGCATCCAAGTCTAACGAAATACAAGGGTCAGCTTTGTCAAATCAATCACATGTCCATATGAGAGCAAATATATCGTGACCTATAGAATCTACAGTCTCGTTTCTTACGTCGTTTGTAAAGCAAACTTTGACACACAATCCATGCAATTTATATGATGATATCGAGTTCCGTATCGAAATTAGATGCAGAAGCATCCAAGTCTAACGAAATACAAGGGTCAGCTTTGTCAAATCAATCACATGTCCATATGAGAGCAAATATATCGTGACCTATAGAATCTACAGTCTCGTTTCTCACGACGTTTGTTAAGCAAACTTTGACACACAATCCATGCAATTTATATGATGATATCGAGTTCCGTATCGAAATTAGATGCAGAAGCATCCAAGTCTCACGAAATAGAAGGGTCAGCTTTGTCAAATCAATCACATGTCCATATGAGAGCAAATATATCGTGACCTATAGAATCTACAGTCTCGTTTCTTACGACGTTTGTTAAGCAAACTTTGACACACAATCCATGCAATTTATATGATGATATCGAGTTCCGTATCGAAATTAGATGCAGAAGCATCCAAGTCTCACGAAATACAAGGGTCAGCTTTGTCAAATCAATCACATGTCCATATGAGAGCAAATATATCGTGACCTATAGAATCTACAGTCTCGTTTCTTACGTCGTTTGTTAAGCAAACTTTGACACACAATCCATGCAATTTATATGATGATATCGAGTTCCGTATCGAAGATAGATGCAGAAGCATCCAAGTCTCCCGAAATACAAGGGTCAGCTTTGTCAAATCAATCACATGTCCATATGAGAGCAAATATATCGTGACCTATAGAATCTACAGTCTCGTTCCTTACGTCGTTTGTTAAGCAAACTTTGACACACAATCCATGCAATTTATATGATGATATCGAGTTCCGTATCGAAATTAGATGCAGAAGCATCCAAGTCTCACGAAATAGAAGGGTCAGCTTTGTCAAATCAATCACATGTCCATATGAGAGCAAATATATCGTGACCTATAGAATCTACAGTCCATATGAGAGCAAATATATCGTGACCTATAGAATCTACAGTCTCGTTTCTTACGTCGTTTGTAAAGCAAACTTTGACACACAATCCATGCAATTTATATGATGATATCGAGTTCCGTATCGAAGATAGATGCAGAAGCATCCAAGTCTCCCGAAATACAAGGGTCAGCTTTGTCAAATCAATCACATGTCCATATGAGAGCAAATATATCGTGACCTATAGAATCTACAGTCTCGTTCCTTACGTCGTTTGTTAAGCAAACTTTGACACACAATCCATGCAATTTATATGATGATATCGAGTTCCGTATCGAAATTAGATGCAGAAGCATCCAAGTCTTACGAAATACAAGGGTCAGCTTTGTCAAATCAAACACATGTCCATATGAGAGCAAATATATCGTGACCTATAGAATCTACAGTCTCGTTTCTTACGACGTTTGTTAAGCAAACTTTGACACACAATCCATGCAATTTATATGATGATATCGAGTTCCGTATCGAAATTAGATGCAGAAGCATCCAAGTCTAACGAAATACAAGGGTCAGCTTTGTCAAATCAATCACATGTCCATATGAGAGTAAATATATCGTGACCTATAGAATCTACAGTCTCGTTTCTTACGTCGTTTGTAAAGCAAACTTTGACACACAATCCATGCAATTTATATGATGATGTCGAGTTCCGTATCGAAATTAGATGCAGAAGCATCCAAGTCTCACGAAATACAAGGGTCAGCTTTGTCAAATCAATCACATGTCCATATGAGAGCAAATATATCGTCAGCTATAGAATCTACAGTCTCGTTTCTTACGTCGTTTGTTAAGCAAACTTTGACACACAATCCATGCAATTTATATGATGATATCGTGTTCCGCATCGAAATTAGAGGCAGAAGCATCCAAGTCTCACGAAATACAAGGTTCAGCTTTGTCAAATCAATCACATGTCCATATGAGAGCAAATATATCGTGACCTATAGAATCTACAGTCTCGTTTCTTACGTCGTTTGTTAAGCAAACTTTGACACACAATCCATGCAATTTATATGATGATATCGAGTTCCGTTTCGAAGATAGATGCAGAAGCATCCAAGTCTAACGAAATACAAGGGTCAGCTTTGTCAAATCAATCACATGTCCATATGAGAGCAAATATATCGTGACCTATAGAATCTACAGTCTCGTTTCTTACGACGTTTGTTAAGCAAACTTTGACACACAATCCATGCAATTTATATGATGATATCGAGTTCCGTATCGAAATTAGATGCAGACGCATCCAAGTCTTACGAAATACAAGGGTCAGCTTTGTCAAATCAATCACATGTCCATATGAGAGCAAATATATCGTCAGCTAAAGAATCTACAGTCTCGTTTCTTACGTCGTTTGTTAAGCAAACTTTGACACACAATCCATGCAATTTATATGATGATATCGAGTTCCGTATCGAAATTAGATGCAGAAGCATCCAAGTCTCACGAAATACAAGGGCCAGCTTTGTCAAATCAATCACATGTCCATATGAGAGCAAATATATCGTGACCTATAGAATCTAAAGTCTCGTTTCTTACGTCGTTTGTTAAGCAAACTTTGACACACAATCCATGCAATTTATATGATTATGTCGAATTCCGTATCAAAATTAGATGCAGAAGCATCCAAGTCTCACGAAATTCAAGGGTCAGCTTTGTCAAATCAATCACATGTCCATATGAGAGCAAATATATCGTGACCTATAGAATCTACAGTCTCGTTTCTTACGTCGTTTGTTAAGCAAACTTTGACACACAATCCATGCAATTTATATGATGATATCGAGTTCCGTATCGAAATTAGATGCAGAAGCATCCAAGTCTCACGAAATACAAGGGCCAGCTTTGTCAAATCAATCACATGTCCATATGAGAGCAAATATATCGTGACCTATAGAATCTAAAGTCTCGTTTCTTACGTCGTTTGTTAAGCAAACTTTGACACACAATCCATGCAATTTATATGATTATGTCGAATTCCGTATCAAAATTAGATGCAGAAGCATCCAAGTCTCACGAAATTCAAGGGTCAGCTTTGTCAAATCAATCACATGTCCATATGAGAGCAAATATATCGTGACCTATAGAATCTAAAGTCTCGTTTCTTACGTCGTTTGTTAAGCAAACTTTGACACACAATCCATGCAATTTATATGATTATGTCGAATTCCGTATCAAAATTAGATGCAGAAGCATCCAAGTCTCACGAAATACAAGGGCCAGCTTTGTCAAATCAATCACATGTCCATATGAGAGTAAATATATCGTGACCTATAGAATCTACAGTCTCGTTTCATACGTCGTTTGTTAAGCAAACTTTGACACACAATCCATGCAATTTATATGATGATGTCGAGTTCCGTATCGAAATTAGATGCAGAAGCATCCAAGTCTCACGAAATACAAGGGTCAGCTTTGTCAAATCAATCACATGTCCATATGAGAGCAAATATATCGTGACCTATAGAATCTACAGTCTCGTTTCTTACGTCGTTTGTTAAGCAAACTTTGACACACAATCCATGCAATTTATATGATGATATCGAGTTCCGTATCGAAATTAGATGCAGAAGCATCCAAGTCTCACGAAATACAAGGGCCAGCTTTGTCAAATCAATCACATGTCCATATGAGAGCAAATATATCGTGACCTATAGAATCTAAAGTCTCGTTTCTTACGTCGTTTGTTAAGCAAACTTTGACACACAATCCATGCAATTTATATGATTATGTCGAATTCCGTATCGAAATTAGATGCAGAAGCATCCAAGTCTCACGAAATACAAGGGCCAGCTTTGTCAAATCAATCACATGTCCATATGAGAGCAAATATATCGTGACCTATAGAATCTACAGTCTCGTTTCTTACGTCGTTTGTTAAGCAAACTTTGACACACAATCCATGCAATTTATATGATGATATCGAGTTCCGTATCGAAATTAGATGCAGAAGCATCCAAGTCTCACGAAATACAAGGGTCAGCTTTGTCAAATCAATCACATGTCCATATGAGAGCAAATATGTCGTGACGTATAGAATCTACAGTCTCGTTTCTTACGTCGTTTGTTAAGCAAACTTTGACACACAATCCATGCAATTTATATGATGATGTCGAGTTCCGTATCGAAATTAGATGCAGAAGCATCCAAGTCTCACGAAATACAAGGGTCAGCTTTGTCAAATCAATCACATGTCCATATGAGAGCAAATATATCGTGACCTATACAATCTACAGTCTCGCTTCTTACGTCGTTTGTTAAGCAAACTTTGACACACAATCCATGCAATTTATATGATGATGTCGTGTTCCGTATCGAAATTAGATGCAGAAGCATCCAAGTCTCACGAAATACAAGGGTCAGCTTTGTCAAATCAATCACATGTCCATATGAGAGCAAATATATCGTGACCTATAGAATCTACAGTATCGTTTCTTACGTCGTTTGTTAAGCAAACTTTGACACACAATCCATGGAATTTATATGATGATGTCGAGTTCCGTATCGAAATTAGATGCAGAAGCATCCAAATCTCACGAAATACAAGGGTCAGCTTTGTCAAATCAACCACATGTCCATATGAGAGCAAATATATCGTGACCTATAGAATCTACAGTCTCGTTTCTTACGTCGTTTGTAAAGCAAACTTTGACACACAATCCATGCAATTTATACGATGATATCGAGTTCCGTATCGAAATTAGATGCAGAAGCATCCAAGTCTCACGAAATACAAGGGTCAGCTTTGTCAAATCAATCACATGTCCATATGAGAGCAAATATATCGTGACCTATAATATCTACAGTCTCGTTTCTTACGTCGTTTGTTAAGCAAACTTTGACACACAATCCATGCAATTTATATGATGATATCGTGTTCCGTATCGAAATTAGATGCAGAAGCATCCAAGTCTAACGAAATACAAGGGTCAGCTTTGTCAAATCAATCACATGTCCATATGAGAGCAAATATATCGTGACCTAAAGAATCTACAGTCTCGTTTCTTACGTCGTTTGTTAAGCAAACTTTGACACACAATCCATGCAATTTATATGATGATATCGAGTTCCGTATCGAAATTAGATGCAGAAGCATCCAAGTCTCACGAAATACAAGGGCCAGCTTTGTCAAATCAATCACATGTCCATATGAGAGCAAATATATCGTGACCTATAGAATCTAAAGTCTCGTTTCTTACGTCATTTGTAAAGCAAACTTTGACACACAATCCATGCAATTTATATGATTATGTCGAATTCCGTATCGAAATTAGATGCAGAAGCATCCAAGTCTCACGAAATACAAGGGTCAGCTTTGTCAAATCAATCACATGTCCATATGAGAGCAAATATATCGTGACCTATAGAATCTACAGTCTCGTTTCTTACGTCGTTTGTTAAGCAAACTTTGACACACAATCCATGCAATTTATATGATGATGTCGAGTTCCGTATCGAAATTAGATGCAGAAGCATCCAAGTCTCACGAAATACAAGGGTCAGCTTTGTCAAATCAATCACATGTCCATATGAGAGCAAATATATCGTGACCTATAGAATCTACAGTATCGTTTCTTACGTCGTTTGTTAAGCAAACTTTGACACACAATCCATGCAATTTATATGATGATGTCGAGTTCCGTATCGAAATTAGATGCAGAAGCATCCAAATCTCACGAAATACAAGGGTCAGCTTTGTCAAATCAATCACATGTCCATATGAGAGCAAATATATCGTGACCTATAGAATCTACAGTCTCGTTTCTTACGTCGTTTGTAAAGCAAACTTTGACACACAATCCATGCAATTTATACGATGATATCGAGTTCCGTATCGAAATTAGATGCAGAAGCATCCAAGTCTCACGAAATACAAAGGTTCAGCTTTGTCAAATCAATCACATGTCCATATGAGAGCAAATATATCGTGACCTATAATATCTACAGTCTCGTTTCTTACGTCGTTTGTTAAGCAAACTTTGACACACAATCCATGCAATTTATATGATGATATCGTGTTCCGTATCGAAATTACATGCAAAAGCATCAAAGTCTAACGAAATACAAGGGTCAGCTTTGTCAAATCAAACACATGTCAATATGAGAGTAAATATATCGTCAGCTAAAATATCTACAGTCTCGTTTCTTACGTCGTTTGGTAAGCAAACTTTGACACACAATCCATGCAATTTATATGATGATATCGAGTTCCGTATCGAAATTAGATGCAGAAGCATCCAAGTCTCACGAAATACAAGGGTCAGCTTTGTCAAATCAAACACATGTCCATATGAGAGCAAATATATCGTGACCTATAGAATCTACAGTCTCGTTTCTTACGTCGTTTGTTAAGCAAACTTTGACACACAATCCATGCAATTTATATGATGATATCGAGTTCCGTATCGAAATTAGATGCAGAAGCATCCAAGTCTCACGAAATACAAGGGTCAGCATTGTCAAATCAAACACATGTCCATATGAGAGCAAATATATCGTCAGCTATAGAATCTACAGTCTCGTTTCTTACGTCGTTTGTTAAGCAAACTTTGACACACAATCCATGCAATTTATACGATGATATCGAGTTCCGTATCGAAATTAGATGCAGAAGCATCCAAGTCTCACGAAATACAAGGGTCAGCTTTGTCAAATAAATCACATGTCCATATGAGAGCAAATATATCGTGACCTATAATATCTACAGTCTCGTTTCTTACGTCGTTTGTTAAGCAAACTTTGACACACAATCCATGCAATTTATATGATGATATCGTGTTCCGTATCGAAATTAGATGCACAAGCATCCAAGTCTAACGAAATACAAGGGTCAGCTTTGTCAAATCAAACACATGTCCATATGAGAGTAAATATATCGTCAGCTAAAATATCTACAGTCTCGTTTCTTACGTCGTTTGGTAAGCAAACTTTGACACACAATCCATGCAATTTATATGATGATGTCGAGTTCCGTATCGAAATTAGATGCAGAAGCATCCAAGTCTCACGAAATACAAGGGTCAGCTTTGTCAAATCAAACACATGTCAATATGAGAGCAAATATATCGTGACCTATAGAATCTACAGTCTCGTTT
Organism: Musca autumnalis; assembly: GCF_047663935.1. NCBI lineage: Eukaryota > Metazoa > Arthropoda > Insecta > Diptera > Muscidae > Musca > Musca autumnalis. The sequence continues at coordinate 8,604,921 of NW_027411866.1, read as the reverse complement.
CTAACGTCGTTTGTTAAGCAAACTTTGACACACAATCCATGCAATTTATATGATGATATCGAGTTCCGTATCGAAATTAGATGCAGAAGCATCCAAGTCTCACGAAATACAAGGGTCAGCTTTGTCAAATCAATCACATGTCCATATGAGAGCAAATATATCGTGACCTATAGAATCTAAAGTCTCGTTTCTTACGTCGTTTGTTAAGCAAACTTTGACACACAATCCATGCAATTTATATGATTATGTCGAATTCCGTATCGAAATTAGATGCAGAAGCATCCAAGTCTCACGAAATACAAGGGTCAGCTTTGTCAAATCAATCACATGTCCATATGAGAGCAAATATATCGTGACCTATAGAATCTACAGTCTCGTTTCTTACGTCGTTTGTTAAGCAAACTTTGACACACAATCCATGCAATTTATATGATGATGTCGAGTTCCGTATCGAATTTAGATGCAGAAGCATCCAAGTCTCACGAAATACAAGGGTCAGCTTTGTCAAATCAATCACATGTCCATATGAGAGCAAATATATCGTGACCTATAGAATCTACAGTCTCGTTTCTTACGTCGTTTGTAAAGCAAACTTTGACACACAATCCATGCAATTTATACGATGATATCGAGTTCCGTATCGAAATTAGATGCAGAAGCATCCAAGTCTCACGAAATACAAGGGTCAGCTTTGTCAAATCAATCACATGTCCATATGAGAGCAAATATATCGTGACCTATAATATCTACAGTCTCGTTTCTTACGTCGTTTGTTAAGCAAACTTTGACACACAATCCATGCAATTTATATTATGATATCGTGTTCCGTATCGAAATTAGATGCACAAGCATCCAAGTCTAACGAAATACAAGGGTCAGCTTTGTCAAATCAAACACATGTCCATATGAGAGTAAATATATCGTCAGCTAAAATATCTACAGTCTCGTTTCTTACGTCGTTTGGTAAGCAAACTTTGACACACAATCCATGCAATTTATATGATGATGTCGAGTTCCGTATCGAAATTAGATGCAGAAGCATCCAAGTCTCACGAAATACAAGGGTCAGCTTTGTCAAATCAAACACATGTCAATATGAGAGCAAATATATCGTGACCTATAGAATCTACAGTCTCGTTTCTAACGTCGTTTGTTAAGCAAACTTTGACACACAATCCATGCAATTTATATGATGATATCGAGTTCCGTATCGAAATTAGATGCAGAAGCATCCAAGTCTCATGAAATACAAGGGTCAGCTTTGTCAAATCAATCACATGTCCATATGAGAGCAAATATATCGTGACCTATAGAATCTACAGTCTCGTTTCTTACGTCGTTTGTTAAGCAAACTTTGACACACAATCCATGCAATTTATATGATGATATCGAGTTCCGTATCGAAATTAGATGCAGAAGCATCCAAGTCTTACGAAATACAAGGGTCAGCTTTGTCAAATCAATCACATGTCCATATGAGAGCAAATATATCGTGACCTATAGAATCTACAGTCTCGTTTCTTACGTCGTTTGTTAAGCAAACTTTGACACACAATCCATGCAATTTATATGATGATATCGAGTTCCGTATCGAAATTAGATGCAGAAGCATCCAAGTCTCACGAAATACAAGGGTCAGCTTTGTCAAATCAATCACATGTCCATATGAGAGCAAATATATCGTGACCTATAGAATCTACAGTCTCGTTTCTTACGTCGTTTGTTAAGCAAACTTTGACACACAATCCATGCAATTTATATGATGATATCGAGTTCCGTATCGAAATTAGATGCAGAAGCATCCAAGTCTCACGAAATACAAGGGTCAGCTTTGTCAAATCAATCACATGTCCATATGAGAGCAAATATATCGTGACCTATAGAATCTACAGTCTCGTTTCTTACGTCGTTTGTTAAGCAAACTTTGACACACAATCCATGCAATTTATATGATGATGTCGAGTTCCGTATCGAAATTAGATGCAGAAGCATCCAAGTCTCCCGAAATACAAGGGTCAGCTTTGTCAAATCAAACACATGTCCCTATGAGAGCAAATATATCGTGACCTATAGAATCTACAGTCTCGTTTCTTACGTCGTTTGTTAAGCAAACTTTGACACACAATACATGCAATTTATATGATGATATCGAGTTCCGTATCGAAATTAGATGCAGAAGCATCCAAGTCTCACGAAATACAAGGGTCAGCTTTGTCAAATCAATCACATGTCCATATGAGAGCAAATATATCGTGACCTATAGAATCTACAGTCTCGTTTCTTACGTCGTTTGTTAAGCAAACTTTGACACACAATCCATGCAATTTATATGATGATATCGAGTTCCGTATCGAAATTAGATGCAGAAGCATCCAAGTCTCACGAAATACAAGGGTCAGCTTTGTCAAATCAATCACATGTCCATATAAGAGTAAATATATCGTGACCTATAGAATCTACAGTCTCGTTTCTTACGGCGTTTGGTAAGCAAACTTTGACACACAATCCATGCAATTTATATGATGATGTCGTGTTCCGTATCGAAATTAGATGCAGAAGCATCCAAGTCTTACGAAATACAAGGGTCAGCTTTGTCAAATCAATCACATGTCCATATGAGAGCAAATATATCGTGACCTATAGAATCTACAGTCTCGTTTCTTACGTCGTTTGTTAAGCAAACTTTGACACACAATCCATGCAATTTATATGATGATATCGTGTTCCGTATCGAAATTAGATGCAGAAGCATCCAAGTCTCACGAAATACAAGGGTCAGCTTTGTCAAATCAATCACATGTCCATATGAGAGCAAATATATCGTGACCTATAGAATCTACAGTCTCGTTTCTTACGTCGTTTGTTAAGCAAACTTTGACACACAATCCATGCAATTTATATGATGATATCGAGTTCCGTATCGAAATTAGATGCAGAAGCATCCAAGTCTAACGAAATACAAGGGTCAGCTTTGTCAAATCAAACACATGTCCATATGAGAGCAAATATATCGTGACCTATAGAATCTACAGTCTCGTTTCTTACGTCGTTTGTTAAGCAAACTTTGACACACAATCCATGCAATTTATATGATGATATCGAGTTCCGTTTCAAAGATAGATGCAGAAGCATCCAAGTCTTACGAAATACAAGGGTCAGCTTTGTCAAATCAATCACATGTCCATATGAGAGCAAATATATCGTGACCTATAGAATCTACAGTCTCGTTCCTTACGTCGTTTGTTAAGCAAACTTTGACACACAATCCATGCAATTTATACGATGATATCGAGTTCCGTATCGAAATTAGATGCAGAAGCATCCAAGTCTCACGAAATACAAGGGTCAGCTTTGTCAAATCAATCACATGTCCATATGAGAGCAAGTATATCGTGACCTATAGAATCTACAGTCTCGTTTCTTACGTCGTTTGTTAAGCAAACTTTGACACACAATCCATGCAATTTATATGATGATATCGTGTTCCGTATCGAAATTAGATGCAGAATCATCCAAGTCTCAGAGAAATACAAGGGTCAGCTTTGTCAAATCAATCACATGTCCATATGAGAGCAAATATATCGTGACCTATAGAATCTACAGTCTCGTTTATTACGACGTTTGTTAAGCAAACTTTGACACACAATCCATGCAATTTATATGATGATATCGAGTTCCGTATCGAAGATAGATGCAGAAGCATCCAAGTCTCACGAAATACAAGGGTCAGCTTTGTCAAATCAATCACATGTCCATATGAGAGCAAATATATCGTGACCTATAGCATCCAAGTCTTACGAAATACAAGGGTCAGCTTTGTCAAATCAAACACATGTCCATATGAGAGCAAATATATCGTGACCTATAGAATCTACAGTCTCGTTTCTTACGTCGTTTGTTAAGCAAACTTTGACACACAATCCATGCAATTTATATGATGATATCGAGTTCCGTATCGAAATTAGATGCAGAAGCATCCAAGTCTCACGAAATACAAGGGTCAGCTTTGTCAAATCAATCACATGTCCATATGAGAGCAAATATATCGTGACCTATAGAATCTACAGTCTCGTTTCTTACGTCGTTTGTTAAGCAAACTTTGACACACAATCCATGCAATTTATATGATGATGTCTAGTTCCGTATCGAAATTAGATGCAGAAGCATCCAAGTCTTACGAAATACAAGGGTCAGCTTTGTCAAATCAATCACATGTCCAAATGAGAGCAAATATATCGTGACCTATAGAATCTACAGTCTCGTTTCTTACGTCGTTTGTTAAGCAAACTTTGACACACAATCCATGCAATTTATATGATGATATCGAGTTCCGTATCGAAATTAGATGCAGAAGCATCCAAGTCTCACGAAATACAAGGGTCAGCTTTGTCAAATCAATCACATGTCCATATGAGAGCAAATATATCGTGACCTATAGAATCTACAGTCTCGTTTCTTACGTCGTTTGTTAAGCAAACTTTGACACACAATCCATGCAATTTATATGATGATATCGTGTTCCGTATCGAAATTAGATGCAGAATCATCCAAGTCTCACGAAATACAAGGGTCAGCTTTGTCAAATCAATCACATGTCCATATGAGAGCAAATATATCGTGACCTATAGAATCTACAGTCTCGTTCCTTACGTCGTTTGTTAAGCAAACTTTGACACACAATCCATGCAATTTATATGATGATATCGAGTTCCGTTTCAAAGATAGATGCAGAAGCATCCAAGTCTTACGAAATACAAGGGTCAGCTTTGTCAAATCAATCACATGTCCATATGAGAGCAAATATATCGTGACCTATAGAATCTACAGTCTCGTTCCTTACGTCGATTGTTAAGCAAACTTTGACACACAATCCATGCAATTTATACGATGATATCGAGTTCCGTATCGAAATTAGATGCAGAAGCATCCAAGTCTCACGAAATACAAGGGTCAGCTTTGTCAAATCAATCACATGTCCATATGAGAGCAAGTATATCGTGACCTATAGAATCTACAGTCTCGTTTCTTACGTCGTTTGTTAAGCAAACTTTGACACACAATCCATGCAATTTATATGATGATATCGTGTTCCGTATCGAAATTAGATGCAGAATCATCCAAGTCTCACGAAATACAAGGGTCAGCTTTGTCAAATCAATCACATGTCCATATGAGAGCAAATATATCGTGACCTATAGAATCTACAGTCTCGTTTATTACGACGTTTGTTAAGCAAACTTTGACACACAATCCATGCAATTTATATGATGATATCGAGTTCCGTATCGAAGATAGATGCAGAAGCATCCAAGTCTCACGAAATACAAGGGTCAGCTTTGTCAAATCAATCACATGTCCATATGAGAGCAAATATATCGTGACCTATAGAATCTACAGTCTCGTTTCTTACGTCGTTTGTTAAGCAAACTTTGACACACAATCCATGCAATTTATATGATGATATCGTGTTCCGTATCGAAATTAGATGCAGAAGCATCCAAGTCTAACGAAATACAAGGGTCAGCTTTGTCAAATCAATCACATGTCCATATGAGAGCAAATATATCGTGACCTATAGAATCTACAGTCTCGTTTGTTACGTCGTTTGTTAAGCAAACTTTGACACACAATCCATGCAATTTATATGATGATGTCGAGTTCCGTATCGAAATTAGATGCAGAAGCATCCAAGTCTCACGAAATACAAGGGTCAGCTTTGTCAAATCAATCACATGTCCATATGAGAGCAAATATATCGTGACCTATAGAATCTACAGTCTCGTTTCTTACGTCGTTTGTTAAGCAAACTTTGACACACAATCCATGCAATTTATATGATGATGTCGTGTTCCGTTTCGAAATTAGATGCAGAAGCATCCAAGTCTCACGAAATACAAGGGTCAGCTTTGTCAAATCAATCACATGTCCATATGAGAGCAAATATATCGTGACCTATAGAATCTACAGTCTCGTTTCTTACGACGTTTGTTAAGCAAACTTTGACACACAATCCATGCAATTTATATGATGATGTCGAGTTCCGTATCGAAATTAGATGCAGAAGCATCCAAATCTCACGAAATACAAGGGTCAGCTTTGTCAAATCAATCACATGTCCATATGAGAGCAAATATATCGTGACCTATAGAATCTACAGTCTCGTTTCTTACGACGTTTGTTAAGCAAACTTTGACACACAATCCATGCAATTTATATGATGATATCGAGTTCCGTATCGAAGATAGATGCAGAAGCATCCAAGTCTCACGAAATACAAGGGTCAGCTTTGTCAAATCAATCACATGTCCATATGAGAGCAAATATATCGTCAGCTAAAGAATCTACAGTCTCGTTTCATACGTCGTTTGTTAAGCAAACTTTGACACACAATCCATGCAATTTATATGATGATGTCGAGTTCCGTATCGAAATTAGATGCAGAAGCATCCAAGTCTAACGAAATACAAGGGTCAGCTTTGTCAAATCAAACACATGCCCATATGAGAGCAAATATATCGTGACCTATAGAATCTACAGTCTCGTTTCTTACGTCGGTTGTTAAGCAAACTTTGACACACAATCCATGCAATTTATATGATGATATCGAGTTCCGTATCGAAGATAGATGCAGAAGCATCCAAGTCTCACGAAATACAAGGGTCAGCTTTGTCAAATCAATCACATGTCCATATGAGAGCAAATATATCGTGACCTATAGAATCTACAGTCTCGTTTCTTACGTCGTTTGTTAAGCAAACTTTGACACACAATCCATGCAATTTATATGATGATATCGTGTTCCGTATCGAAATTAGATGCAGAAGCATCCAAGTCTAACGAAATACAAGGGTCAGCTTTGTCAAATCAATCACATGTCCATATGAGAGCAAATATATCGTGACCTATAGAATCTACAGTCTCGTTTGTTACGTCGTTTGTTAAGCAAACTTTGACACACAATCCATGCAATTTATATGATGATGTCGAGTTCCGTATCGAAACTAGATGCAGAAGCATCCAAGTCTCACGAAATACAAGGGTCAGCTTTGTCAAATCAATCACATGTCCATATGAGAGCAAATATATCGTGACCTATAGAATCTACAGTCTCGTTTCTTACGTCGTTTGTTAAGCAAACTTTGACACACAATCCATGCAATTTATATGATGATATCGTGTTCCGTATCGAAATTAGATGCAGAAGCATCCAAGTCTAACGAAATACAAGGGTCAGCTTTGTCAAATCAATCACATGTCCATATGAGAGCAAATATATCGTGACCTATAGAATCTACAGTCTCGTTTGTTACGTCGTTTGTTAAGCAAACTTTGACACACAATCCATGCAATTTATATGATGATGTCGAGTTCCGTATCGAAATTAGATGCAGAAGCATCCAAGTCTCACGAAATACAAGGGTCAGCTTTGTCAAATCAATCACATGTCCATATGAGAGCAAATATATCGTGACCTATAGAATCTACAGTCTCGTTTCTTACGTCGTTTGTTAAGCAAACTTTGACACACAATCCATGCAATTTATATGATGATGTCGTGTTCCGTTTCGAAATTAGATGCAGAAGCATCCAAGTCTCACGAAATACAAGGGTCAGCTTTGTCAAATCAATCACATGTCCATATGAGAGCAAATATATCGTGACCTATAGAATCTACAGTCTCGTTTCTTACGTCGTTTGTTAAGCAAACTTTGACACACAATCCATGCAATTTATATGATGATGTCGAGTTCCGTATCGAAATTAGATGCAGAAGCATCCAAATCTCACGAAATACAAGGGTCAGCTTTGTCAAATCAATCACATGTCCATATGAGAGCAAATATATCGTGACCTATAGAATCTACAGTCTCGTTTCTTACGACGTTTGTTAAGCAAACTTTGACACACAATCCATGCAATTTATATGATGATATCGAGTTCCGTATCGAAGATAGATGCAGAAGCATCCAAGTCTCACGAAATACAAGGGTCAGCTTTGTCAAATCAATCACATGTCCATATGAGAGCAAATATATCGTCAGCTAAAGAATCTACAGTCTCGTTTCATACGTCGTTTGTTAAGCAAACTTTGACACACAATCCATGCAATTTATATGATGATGTCGAGTTCCGTATCGAAATTAGATGCAGAAGCATCCAAGTCTAACGAAATACAAGGGTCAGCTTTGTCAAATCAAACACATGCCCATATGAGAGCAAATATATCGTGACCTATAGAATCTACAGTCTCGTTTCTTACGTCGGTTGTTAAGCAAACTTTGACACACAATCCATGCAATTTATATGATGATATCGAGTTCCGTATCGAAATGCAGAAGCATCCAAGTCTCACGAAATACAAGGGTCAGCTTTGTCAAATCAATCACATGTCCATATGAGAGCAAATATATCGTGACCTATAGAATCTACAGTCTCGTTTCTTACGACGTTTGTTAAGCAAACTTTGACACACAATCCATGCAATTTATACGATGATATCGAGTTCCGTATCGAAATTAGATGCAGAAGCATCCAAGTCTTACGAAATACAAGGGTCAGCTTTGTCAAATCAAACACATGTCCATATGAGAGCAAATATATCGTCAGCTAAAGAATCTACAGTCTCGTTTCTTACGTCGTTTGTTAAGCAAACTTTGACACACAATCCATGCAATTTATATGATGATATCGAGTTCCGTATCGAAACTAGATGCAGAAGCATCCAAGTCTCACGAAATACAAGGGTCAGCTTTGTCAAATCAATCACATGTCCATATGAGAGCAAATATATCGTGACCTATAGAATCTACAGTCTCGTTTCTTACGTCGTTTGTTAAGCAAACTTTGACACACAATCCATGCAATTTATATGATGATATCGTGTTCCGTATCGAAATTAGATGCAGAAGCATCCAAGTCTAACGAAATACAAGGGTCAGCTTTGTCAAATCAATCACATGTCCATATGAGAGCAAATATATCGTGACCTATAGAATCTACAGTCTCGTTTGTTACGTCGTTTGTTAAGCAAACTTTGACACACAATCCATGCAATTTATATGATGATGTCGAGTTCCGTATCGAAATTAGATGCAGAAGCATCCAAGTCTCACGAAATACAAGGGTCAGCTTTGTCAAATCAATCACATGTCCATATGAGAGCAAATATATCGTGACCTATAGAATCTACAGTCTCGTTTCTTACGTCGTTTGTTAAGCAAACTTTGACACACAATCCATGCAATTTATATGATGATGTCGTGTTCCGTTTCGAAATTAGATGCAGAAGCATCCAAGTCTCACGAAATACAAGGGTCAGCTTTGTCAAATCAATCACATGTCCATATGAGAGCAAATATATCGTGACCTATAGAATCTACAGTCTCGTTTCTTACGTCGTTTGTTAAGCAAACTTTGACACACAATCCATGCAATTTATATGATGATGTCGAGTTCCGTATCGAAATTAGATGCAGAAGCATCCAAATCTCACGAAATACAAGGGTCAGCTTTGTCAAATCAATCACATGTCCATATGAGAGCAAATATATCGTGACCTATAGAATCTACAGTCTCGTTTCTTACGACGTTTGTTAAGCAAACTTTGACACACAATCCATGCAATTTATATGATGATATCGAGTTCCGTATCGAAGATAGATGCAGAAGCATCCAAGTCTCACGAAATACAAGGGTCAGCTTTGTCAAATCAATCACATGTCCATATGAGAGCAAATATATCGTCAGCTAAAGAATCTACAGTCTCGTTTCATACGTCGTTTGTTAAGCAAACTTTGACACACAATCCATGCAATTTATATGATGATGTCGAGTTCCGTATCGAAATTAGATGCAGAAGCATCCAAGTCTAACGAAATACAAGGGTCAGCTTTGTCAAATCAAACACATGCCCATATGAGAGCAAATATATCGTGACCTATAGAATCTACAGTCTCGTTTCTTACGTCGGTTGTTAAGCAAACTTTGACACACAATCCATGCAATTTATATGATGATATCGAGTTCCGTATCGAAATGCAGAAGCATCCAAGTCTCACGAAATACAAGGGTCAGCTTTGTCAAATCAATCACATGTCCATATGAGAGCAAATATATCGTGACCTATAGAATCTACAGTCTCGTTTCTTACGACGTTTGTTAAGCAAACTTTGACACACAATCCATGCAATTTATACGATGATATCGAGTTCCGTATCGAAATTAGATGCAGAAGCATCCAAGTCTTACGAAATACAAGGGTCAGCTTTGTCAAATCAAACACATGTCCATATGAGAGCAAATATATCGTCAGCTAAAGAATCTACAGTCTCGTTTCTTACGTCGTTTGTTAAGCAAACTTTGACACACAATCCATGCAATTTATATGATGATATCGAGTTCCGTATCGAAACTAGATGCAGAAGCATCCAAGTCTCACGAAATACAAGGGTCAGCTTTGTCAAATCAATCACATGTCCATATGAGAGCAAATATATCGTGACCTATAGAATCTACAGTCTCGTTTCTTACGTCGTTTGTTAAGCAAACTTTGACACACAATCCATGCAATTTATATGATGATGTCGAGTTCCGTATCGAAATTAGATGCAGAAGCATCCAAGTCTAACGAAATACAAGGGTCAGCTTTGTCAAATCAATCACATGTCCATATGAGAGCAAATATATCGTGACCTATAGAATCTACAGTCTCGTTTCTTACGTCGTTTGTTAAGCAAACTTTGACACACAATCCATGCAATTTATATGATGATATCGAGTTCCGTTTCGAAGATAGATGCAGAAGCATCCAAGTCTCACGAAATACAAGGCCAGCTTTGTCAAATCAATCACATGTCCATATGACAGCAAATATATCATGACCTATAAAATCTACAGTCTCGTTTCTTACGTCGTTTGTTAAACAAACTTTGACACACAATCCATGCAATTTATATGATGATATCGAGTTCCGTTTCGAAAATAGATGCAGAAGCATCCAAGTCTCACGAAATACAAAGGCCAGCTTTGTCAAATCAATCACATGTCCATATGACAGCAAATATATCGTGACCTATAATATCTACAGTCTCGTTTCTTACGTCGTTTGCTAAACAAACTTTAACACACAATCCGTGCAATTTATATGATGATATCGAGTTCCGTTTCGAAAATAGATGCAGAAGCATCCAAGTCTCACGAAATACAAGGGCCAGCTTTGTCAAATCAATCACATGTCCATATGACAGCAAATATATCGTGACCTATAATATCTACAGTCTCGTTTCTTACTTCGTTTGTTAGACAAACTTTGACACACAATCCATGCAATTTATATGATGATATCGAGTTCCGTTTCGAAAATAGATGCAGAAGCATCCATGTCTCACGAAATACAAGGGCCAGCTTTGTCAAATCAATCACATGTCCATATGACAGCAAATATATCGTGACCTATAATATCTACAGTCTCGTTTCTTACGTCGTTTGCTAAACAAACTTTGACACACAATCCATGCAATTTATATGATGATATCGAGTTCCGTTTCGAAAATAGATGCAGAAGCATCCAAGTCTCACGAAATACAAGGGCCAGCTTTGTCAAATCAAACACATGCCCATATGAGAGCAAATATATCGTGACCTATAGAATCTACAGTCTCGTTTCTTACGTCGGTTGTTAAGCAAACTTTGACACACAATCCATGCAATTTATATGATGATATCGAGTTCCGTATCGAAATGCAGAAGCATCCAAGTCTCACGAAATACAAGGGTCAGCTTTGTCAAATCAATCACATGTCCATATGAGAGCAAATATATCGTGACCTATAGAATCTACAGTCTCGCTTCTTACGACGTTTGTTAAGCAAACTTTGACACACAATCCATGCAATTTATACGATGATATCGAGTTCCGTATCGAAATTAGATGCAGAAGCATCCAAGTCTTACGGAATACAAGGGTCAGCTTTGTCAAATCAAACACATGTCCATATGAGAGCAAATATGTCGTCAGCTAAAGAATCTACAGTCTCGTTTCTTACGTCGTTTGTTAAGCAAACTTTGACACACAATCCATGCAATTTATATGATGATATCGAGTTCCGTATCGAAATTAGATGCAGAAGCATCCAAGTCTCACGAAATACAAGGGTCAGCTTTGTCAAATCAATCACATGTCCATATGAGAGCAAATATATCGTGACCTATAGAATCTACAGTCTCGTTTCTTACGTCGTTTGTTAAGCAAACTTTGACACACAATCCATGCAATTTATATGATGATATCGAGTTCCGTTTCGAAGATAGATGCAGAAGCATCCAAGTCTCACGAAATACAAGGCCAGCTTTGTCAAATCAATCACATGTCCATATGACAGCAAATATATCATGACCTATAAAATCTACAGTCTCGTTTCTTACGTCGTTTGTTAAACAAACTTTGACACACAATCCATGCAATTTATATGATGATATCGAGTTCCGTATCGAAATTAGATGCAGAAGCATCCATGTCTCACGAAATACAAAGGCCAGCTTTGTCAAATCAATCACATGTCCATATGACAGCAAATATATCGTGACCTATAATATCTACAGTCTCGTTTCTTACGTCGTTTGCTAAACAAACTTTGACACACAATCCATGCAATTTATATGATGATATCGAGTTCCGTTTCGAAAATAGATGCAGAAGCATCCAAGTCTAACGAAATACAAGGGTCAGCTTTGTCAAATCAAACACATGTCCATATGAGAGCAAATATATCGTGACCTATAGAATCTACAGTCTCGTTTCTTACGTCGTTTGTTAAGCAAACTTTGACACACAATCCATGCAATTTATATGATGATATCGAGTTCCGTTTCGAAGATAGATGCAGAAGCATCCAAGTCTCACGAAATACAAGGGCCAGCTTTGTCAAATCAATCACATGTCCATATGAGAGCAAATATATCGTGACCTATAATATCTACAGTCTCGTTTCTTACGTCGTTTGCTAAACAAACTTTGACACACAATCCATGCAATTTATATGATGATATCGAGTTCCGTTTCGAAAATAGATGCAGAAGCATCCATGTCTCACGAAATACAAGGGCCAGCTTTGTCAAATCAATCACATGTCCATATGACAGCAAATATATCGTGACCTATAAAATCTACAGTCTCGTTTCTTACGTCGTTTGTTAAGCAAACTTTGACACACAATCCATGCAATTTATATGATGTTATCGAGTTCCGTTTCGAAAATAGATGCAGAAGCATCCAAGTCTCACGAAATACAAGGGCCAGCTTTGTCAAATCAATCACATGCCCATATGAGAGCAAATATATCGTGACCTATAATATCTACAGTCTCGTTTCTTACGTCGTTTGCTAAACAAACTTTGACACACAATCCATGCAATTTATATGATGATATCGAGTTCCGTTTCGAAAATAGATGCAGAAGCATCCATGTCTCACGAAATACAAGGGCCAGCTTTGTCAAATCAATCACATGTCCATATGACAGCAAATATATCGTGACCTATAAAATCTACAGTCTCGTTTCTTACGTCGTTTGTTAAGCAAACTTTGACACACAATCCATGCAATTTATATGATGTTATCGAGTTCCGTTTCGAAAATAGATGCAGAAGCATCCATGTCTCACGAAATACAAGGGTCAGCTTTGTCAAATCAATCACATGTCCATATGAGAGCAAATATATCGTGACCTATAGAATCTACAGTCTCGTTTCTTACGTCGTTTGTTAAGCCAACTTTGACACACAATCCATGCAATTTATATGATGATATCGAGTTCCGTATCGAAATTAGATGCAGAAGCATCCAAGTCTCACGAAATACAAGGGTCAGAGAGCAAATATATCGTGACCTATAGAATCTACCGTCTCGTTTCTTACGACGTTTGTTAAGCAAACTTTGACACACAATCCATGCAATTTATATGATGATATCGAGTTCCGTATCGAAATTAGATGCAGAAGCATCCAAGTCTTACGAAATACAATGGTCAGCTTTGTCAAATCAATCACATGTCCATATGAGAGCAAATATATCGTGACCTATAGAATCTACAGTCTCGTTTCTTACGACGTTTGTTAAGCAAACTTTGACACACAATCCATGCAATTTATATGATGATATCGAGTTCCGTATCGAAATTAGATGCAGAAGCATCCAAGTCTCACGAAATACAAGGGTCAGCTTTGTCAAATCAATCACATGTCCATATGAGAGCAAATATATCGTGACCTATAGAATCTACAGTCTCGTTTCTTACGTCGTTTGTTAAGCAAACTTTGACACACAATCCATGCAATTTATATGATGATGTCGAGTTCCGTATCGAAATTAGATGCAGAAGCATCCAAGTCTTACGAAATACAATCACATGTCCATGTCAAATCAATCACATGTCCATATGAGAGCAAATATATCGTGACCTATAGAATCTACAGTCTCGTTTCTTACGTCGTTTGTTAAGCAAACTTTGACACACAATCCATGCAATTTATATGATGATGTCGTGTTCCGTATCGAAATTAGATGCAGAAGCATCCAAGTCTCACGAAATACAAGGGTCAGCTTTGTCAAATCAATCACATGTCCATATGAGAGCAAATATATCGTGACCTATAGAATCTACAGTCTCGTTTCTTTCGTCGTTTGTTAAGCAAACTTTGACACACAATCCATGCAATTTATATGATGATGTCGAGTTCCGTATCGAAATTAGATGCAGAAGCATCCAAGTCTCACGAAATACAAGGGTCAGCTTTGTCAAATCAAACACATGTCCATATGAGAGCAAATATATCGTGATCTAAAGAATCTACAGTCTCGTTTCTTACGACGTTTGTTAAGCAAACTTTGACACACAATCCATGCAATTTATATGATGATATCGAGTTCCGTTTCGAAGATAGATGCAGAAGCATCCAAGACTCCCGAAATACAAGGGTCAGCTTTGTCACATCAATCACATGTCCATATGAGAGCAAATATATCGTGACCTATAGAATCTACAGTCTCGTTTCCTACGACGTTTGTTAAGCAAACTTTGACACACAATCCATGCAATTTATATGATGATATCGAGTTCCGTATCGAAATTAGATGCAGAAGCATCCAAGTCTCACGAAATACAAGGGTCAGCTTTGTCAAATCAATCACATGTCCATATGAGAGCAAATATATCGTCACCTATAGAATCTACAGTCTCGTTTCTTACGATGTTTGTTAAGCAAACTTTGACACACAATCCATGCAATTTATATGATGATATCGAGTTCCGTATCGAAATTAGATGCAGAAGCATCCAAGTCTCACGAAATACAAGGGTCAGCTTTGTCGAATCAATCACATGTCCATATGAGAGCAAATATATCGTGACCTATAGAATCTACAGTCTCGTTTCTTACGTCGTTTGGTAAGCAAACTTTGACACACAATCCATGCAATTTATATGATGATATCGAGTTCCGTTTCGAAGATAGATGCAGAAGCATCCAAGTCTTACGAAATACAAGGGTCAGCTTTGTCAAATCAATCACATGTCCATATGAGAGCAAATATATCGTGACCTATAGAATCTACAGTCTCGTTTCTTACGACGTTTGTTAAGCAAACTTTGACACACAATCCATGCAATTTATATGATGATATCGAGTTCCGTATCGAAATTAGATGCAGAAGCATTCAAGTCTCACGAAATACAAGGGTCAGCTTTGTCAAATCAATCACATGTCCATATGAGAGCAAATATATCGTCAGCTAAAGAATCTACAGTCTCGTTTCTTACGTCGTTTGTTAAGCAAACTTTGACACACAATCCATGCAATTTATATGATGATATCGAGTTCCGTATCGAAATTAGATGCAGAAGCATCCAAGTCTTACGAAATACAAGGGTCAGCTTTGTCAAATCAATCACATGTCCATATGAGAGCAAATATATCGTGACCTATAGAATCTACAGTCTCGTTTCTTACGAAGTTTGTTAAGCAAACTTTGACACACAATCCATGCAATTTATATGATGATATCGTGTTCCGTATTGAAATTAGATGCAGAAGCACCAAGTCTCACGAAATACAAGGGTCAGCTTTGTCAAATCAATCACATGTCCATATGAGAGCAAATATATCGTGACCTATAATATCTACAGTCTCGTTTCTTACGTCGTTTGTTAAGCAAACTTTGACACACAATCCATGCAATTTATAAGATGATATCGAGATCCGTATCGAAATTAGATACAGAAGCATCCAAGTCTCACGAAATACAAGGGTCAGCTTTGTCAAATCAATCACATGTCCATATGAGAGCAAATATATCGTGACCTATAGAATCTACAGTCTCGTTTCTTACGTCGTTTGTTAAGCAAACTTTGACACACAATCCATGCAATTTACATGATGATATCGTGTTCCGTATCGAAATTAGATGCAGAAGCATCCAAGTCTCACGAAATACAAGGGTCAGCTTTGTCAAATCAATCACATGTCCATATGAGAGCAAATATATCGTGACCTATAAAATCTACAGTCTCGTTTCTTACGTCGTTTGTTAAGCAAACTTTGACACACAATCCATGCAATTTATATGATGATATCGAGTTCCGTATCGAAATTAGATGCAGAAGCATCCAAGTCTTACGAAATACAAGGGTCAGCTTTGTCAAATCAATCACATGTCCATATGAGAGCAAATATATCGTCAGCTAAAGAATCTACAGTCTCGTTTCTTACGTCGTTTGTTAAGCAAACTTTGACACACAATCCATGCAATTTATATGATGATATCGTGTTCCGTATCGAAATTAGATGCAGAAGCATCCAAGTCTCACGAAATACAAGGGTCAGCTTTGTCAAATCAATCACATGTCCAAATGAGAGTAAATATATCGTGACCTATAGAATCTACAGTCTCGTTTCTTACGTCGTTTGTTAAGCAAACTTTGACACACAATCCATGCAATTTATATGATGATATCGAGTTCCATATCGAAATTAGATGCAGAAGCATCCAAGTCTCACGAAATACAAGGGTCAGCTTTGTCAAATCAATCACATGTCCATATGAGAGCAAATATATCGTCAGCTAAAGAATCTACAGTCTCGTTTCTTACGTCGTTAGTAAAGCAAACTTTGACACACAATCCATGCAATTTATATGATGATATCGAGTTCCGTATCGAAATTAGATGCAGAAGCATCCAAATCTCACGAAATACAAGGGTCAGCTTTGTCAAATCAATCACATGTCCATATGAGAGCAAATATATCGTGACCTATAGAATCTACAGTCTCGTTTCTTACGTCGTTTGTTAAGCAAACTTTGACACACAATCCATGCAATTTATATGATGATATCGAGTTCCGTTTCGAAATTAGATGCAGAAGCATACAAGTCTCCCGAAATGCAAGGGTCAGCTTTGTCAAATCAATCACATGTCCATATGAGAGTAAATATATCGTGACATATAGAATCTACAGTCTCGTTCCTTACGTCGTTTGTTAAGCAAACTTTGACACACAATCCATGCAATTTATATGATGATATCGTGTTCCGTATCGAAATTAGATGCAGAAGCATCCAAGTCTTACGAAATACAAGGGTCAGCTTTGTCAAATCAATCACATGTCCATATGAGAGCAAATATATCGTGACCTATAGAATCTACAGTCTCGTTTCTTACGTCGTTTGTTAAGCAAACTTTGACACACAATCCATGCAATTTATATGATGATATCGAGTTCCGTATCGAAATTAGATGCAGAAGCATCCAAGTCTTACGAAATACAAGGGTCAGCTTTGTCAAATCAATCACATGTCCATATAAGAGCAAATATATCGTGACCTATAGAATCTACAGTCTCGTTTCTTACGTCGTTTGGTAAGCAAACTTTGACACACAATCCATACAATTTATATGATGATATCGAGTTCCGTATCGAAATTAGGTGCAGAAGCATCCAAGTCTCACGAAATACAAGGGTCAGCTTTGTCAAATCAATCACATGTCCATATGAGAGCAAATATATCGTGACCTATAGAATCTACAGTCTCGTTTCTTACGTCGTTTGGCAAGCAAACTTTGACACACAATCCATGCAATTTATATGATGATATCGAGTTCCGTATCGAAATTAGATGCAGAAGCATCCAAGTCTCACGAAATACAAGGGTCAGCTTTGTCAAATCAATCACATGTCCATATGAGAGCAAATATATCGTGACCTATAGAATCTACAGTCTCGTTTCTTACGTCGTTTGTTAAGCAAACTTTGACACACAATCCATGCAATTTATATGATGATATCGTGTTCCGTATCGAAATTAGATGCAGAAGCATCCAAGTCTCACGAAATACAAGGGTCAGCTTTGTCAAATCAATCACATGTCCATATGAGAGCAAATATATCGTGACCTATAATATCTACAGTCTCGTTTCTTACGTCGTTTGTTAAGCAAACTTTGACACACAATCCATGCAATTTATATGATGATGTCGAGTTCCGTTTCGAAGATAGATGCAGAAGCATCCAAGTCTCAAGAAATACAAGGGTCAGCTTTGTCAAATCAAACACATGTCCATATGAGAGCAAATATATCGTGACCTATAGAATCTACAGTCTCGTTTCTTACGTCGTTTGTTAAGCAAACTTTGACACACAATCCATGCAATTTATATGATGATATCGAGTTCCGTATCGAAATTAGATGCAGAAGCATCCAAGTCTTACGAAATACAATGGTCAGCTTTGTCAAATCAATCACATGTCCATATGAGAGCAAATATATCGTGACCTATAGAATCTACAGTCTCGTTCCTTACGTCGTTTGTTAAGCAAACTTTGACACACAATCCATGCAATTTATATGATGATATCGTGTTCCGTATCGAAATTAGATGCAGAAGCATCCAAGTCTTACGAAATACAAGGGTCAGCTTTGTCAAATCAATCACATGTCCATATGAGAGCAAATATATCGTGACCTATAGAATCTAGAGCCTCGTTTCTTACGTCGTTTGTTAAGCAAACTTTGACACACAATCCATGCAATTTATATGATGATATCGAGTTCCGTATCGAAATTAGATGCAGAAGCATCCAAGTCTTACGAAATACAAGGGTCAGCTTTGTCAAATCAATCACATGTCCATATGAGAGCAAATATATCGTGACCTATAGAATCTACAGTCTCGTTCCTTACGTCGTTTGTTAAGCAAACTTTGACACACAATCCATGCAATTTATATGATGATATCGAGTTCCGTATCGAAATTAGATGCAGAAGCATCCAAGTCTTACGAAATACAAGGGTCAGCTTTGTCAAATCAATCACATGTCCATATGAGAGCAAATATATCGTGACCTATAGAATCTAGAGTCTCGTTTCTTACGTCGTTTGTTAAGCAAACTTTGACACACAATCCATGCAATTTATATGATGATATCGAGTTCCGTATCGAAATTAGATGCAGAAGCATCCAAGTCTTACGAAATACAAGGGTCAGCTTTGTCAAATCAATCACATGTCCATATGAGAGCAAATATATCGTGACCTATAGAATCTACAGTCTCGTTTCTTACGTCGTTTGGTAAGCAAACTTTGACACACAATCCATGCAATTTATATGATGATATCGTGTTCCGTATCGAAATTAGATGCAGAAGCATCCAAGTCTTACGAAATACAAGGGTCAGCTTTGTCAAATCAATCACATGTCCATATGAGAGTAAATATATCGTGACCTATAGAATCTACAGTCTCGTTCCTTACGTCGATTGTTAAGCAAACTTTGACACACAATCCATGCAATTTATATGATGATATCGTGTTCCGTATCGAAATTAGATGCAGAAGCATCCAAGTCTTACGAAATACAAAGGTCAGCTTTGTCAAATCAATCACATGTCCATATGAGAGCAAATATATCGTGACCTATAGAATCTAGAGTCTCGTTTCTTACGTCGTTTGTTAAGCAAACTTTGACACACAATCCATGCAATTTATATGATGATATCGAGTTCCGTATCGAAATTAGATGCAGAAGCATCCAAGTCTTACGAAATACAAGGGTCAGCTTTGTCAAATCAATCACATGTCCATATGAGAGCAAATATATCGTGACCTATAGAATCTACAGTCTCGTTTCTTACGTCGTTTGTTAAGCAAACTTTGACACACAATCCATGCAATTTATATGATGATATCGAGTTCCGTATCGAAATTAGGTGCAGAAGCATCCAAGTCTCACGAAATACAAGGGTCAGCTTTGTCAAATCAATCACATGTCCATATGAGAGCAAATATATCGTGACCTATAGAATCTACAGTCTCGTTTCTTACGTCGTTTGTTAAGCAAACTTTGACACACAATCCATGCAATTTATATGATGATATCGTGTTCCGTATCGAAATTAGATGCAGAAGCATCCAAGTCTCACGAAATACAAGGGTCAGCTTTGTCAAATCAATCACATGTCCATATGAGAGCAAATATATCGTGACCTATAGAATCTACAGTCTCGTTTCTTACGTCGTTTGTTAAGCAAACTTTGACACACAATCCATGCAATTTATATGATGATATCGTGTTCCGTATCGAAATTAGATGCAGAAGCATCCAAGTCTCACGAAATACAAGGGTCAGCTTTGTCAAATCAATCACATGTCCATATGAGAGCAAATATATCGTCAGCTAAAGAATCTACAGTCTCGTTTCTTACGTCGTTTGTTAAGCAAACTTTGACACACAATCCATGCAATTTATATGATGATATCGTGTTCCGTATCGAAATTAGATGCAGAAGCATCCAAGTCTCAGGAAATACAAGGGTCAGCTTTGTCAAATCAATCACATGTCCATATGAGAGCAAATATATCGTGACCTATAGAATCCTACAGTCTCGTTTCTTACGTCGTTTGTTAAGCAAACTTTGACACACAATCCATGCAATTTATATGATGATATCGTGTTCCGTATCGAAATTAGATGCAGAAGCATCCAAGTCTCACGAAATACAAGGGTCAGCTTTGTCAAATCAATCACATGTCCATATGAGAGCAAATATATCGTCAGCTAAAGAATCTACAGTCTCGTTTCTTACGTCGTTTGTTAAGCAAACTTTGACACACAATCCATGCAATTTATATGATGATATCGTGTTCCGTATCGAAATTAGATGCAGAAGCATCCAAGTCTTACGAAATACAAGGGTCAGCTTTGTCAAATCAATCACATGTCCATATGAGAGCAAATATATCGTGACCTATAGAATCTACAGTCTCGTTTCTTACGTCGTTTGGTAAGCAAACTTTGACACACAATCCATGCAATTTATATGATGATATCGTCTTACGAAATACAAGGGTCAGCTTTGTCAAATCAATCACATGTCCATATGAGAGTAAATATATCGTGACATATAGAATCTACAGTCTCGTTCCTTACGTCGTTTGTTAAGCAAACTTTGACACACAATCCATGCAATTTATATGATGATATCGTGTTCCGTATCGAAATTAGATGCAGAAGCATCCAAGTCTTACGAAATACAAGGGTCAGCTTTGTCAAATCAATCACATGTCCATATGAGAGCAAATATATCGTGACCTATAGAATCTCGAGTCTCGTTTCTTACGTCGTTTGTTAAGCAAACTTTGACACACAATCCATGCAATTTATATGATGATATCGAGTTCCGTATCGAAATTAGATGCAGAAGCATCCAAGTCTTACGAAATACAAGGGTCAGCTTTGTCAAATCAATCACATGTCCATATAAGAGCAAATATATCGTGACCTATAGAATCTACAGTCTCGTTTCTTACGTCGTTTGGTAAGCAAACTTTGACACACAATCCATACAATTTATATGATGATATCGAGTTCCGTATCGAAATTAGGTGCAGAAGCATCCAAGTCTCACGAAATACAAGGGTCAGCTTTGTCAAATCAATCACATGTCCATATGAGAGCAAATATATCGTGACCTATAGAATCTACAGTCTCGTTTCTTACGTCGTTTGGCAAGCAAACTTTGACACACAATCCATGCAATTTATATGATGATATCGAGTTCCGTATCGAAATTAGATGCAGAAGCATCCAAGTCTCACGAAATACAAGGGTCAGCTTTGTCAAATCAATCACATGTCCATATGAGAGCAAATATATCGTGACCTATAGAATCTACAGTCTCGTTTCTTACGTCGTTTGTTAAGCAAACTTTGACACACAATCCATGCAATTTATATGATGATATCGTGTTCCGTATCGAAATTAGATGCAGAAGCATCCAAGTCTCACGAAATACAAGGGTCAGCTTTGTCAAATCAATCACATGTCCATATGAGAGCAAATATATCGTGACCTATAATATCTACAGTCTCGTTTCTTACGTCGTTTGTTAAGCAAACTTTGACACACAATCCATGCAATTTATATGATGATGTCGAGTTCCGTTTCGAAGATAGATGCAGAAGCATCCAAGTCTCAAGAAATACAAGGGTCAGCTTTGTCAAATCAAACACATGTCCATATGAGAGCAAATATATCGTGACCTATAGAATCTACAGTCTCGTTTCTTACGTCGTTTGTTAAGCAAACTTTGACACACAATCCATGCAATTTATATGATGATATCGAGTTCCGTATCGAAATTAGATGCAGAAGCATCCAAGTCTTACGAAATACAATGGTCAGCTTTGTCAAATCAATCACATGTCCATATGAGAGTAAATATATCGTGACCTATAGAATCTACAGTTTCGTTCCTTACGTCGTTTGTTAAGCAAACTTTGACACACAATCCATGCAATTTATATGATGATATCGTGTTCCGTATCGAAATTAGATGCAGAAGCATCCAAGTCTTACGAAACACAAGGGTCAGCTTTGTCAAATTAATCACATGTCCATATGAGAGCAAATATATCGTGACCTATAGAATCTACAGTCTCGTTTCTTACGTCGTTTGTTAAGCAAACTTTGACACACAATCCATGCAATTTATATGATGATATCGAGTTCCGTATCGAAATTAGATGCAGAAGCATCCAAGTCTTACGAAATACAATGGTCAGCTTTGTCAAATCAATCACATGTCCATATGAGAGTAAATATATCGTGACCTATAGAATCTACAGTCTCGTTTCTTACGTCGTTTGTTAAGCAAACTTTGACACACAATCCATGCAATTTATATGATGATATCGTGTTCCGTATCGAAATTAGATGCAGAAGCATCCAAGTCTTACGAAACACAAGGGTCAGCTTTGTCAAATCAATCACATGTCCATATGAGAGCAAATATATCGTGACCTATAGAATCTACAGTCTCGTTTCTTACGTCGTTTGTTAAGCAAACTTTGACACACAATCCATGCAATTTATATGATGATATCGAGTTCCGTATCGAAATTAGATGCAGAAGCATCCAAGTCTCACGAAATACAAGGGTCAGCTTTGTCAAATCAATCACATGTCCATATGAGAGCAAATATATCGTGACCTATAGAATCTACAGTCTCGTTCCTTACGTCGTTTGTTAAGCAAACTTTGACACACAATCCATGCAATTTATATGATGATGTCGTGTTCCGTATCGAAATTAGAAGCATCCAAATCTCACGAAATACAAGGGTCAGCTTTGTCAAATCAATCACATGTCCATATGAGAGCAAATATATCGTGACTTATAATATCTACAGTCTCGTTTCTTACGTCGTTTGTTAAGCAAACTTTGACACACAATCCATGCAATTTATATGATGATATCGTGTTCCGTATCGAAATTAGATGCAGAAGCATCCAAGTCTCACGAAATACAAGGGTCAGCTTTGTCAAATCAATCACATGTCCATATGAGAGCAAATATATCGTGACCTATAGAATCTACAGTCTCGTTTCTTACGTCGTTTGTTAAGCAAACTTTGACACACAATCCATGCAATTTATATGATGATATCGTGTTCCGTATCGAAATTAGATGCAGAAGCATCCAAGTCTCAGGAAATACAAGGGTCAGCTTTGTCAAATCAATCACATGTCCATATGAGAGCAAATATATCGTGACCTATAGAATCTACAGTCTCGTTTCTTACGTCGTTTGTTAAGCAAACTTTGACACACAATCCATGAAATTTATATGATGATATCGTGTTCCGTATCGAAATTAGATGCAGAAGCATCCAAGTCTCACGAAATACAAGGGTCAGCTTTGTCAAATCAATCACATGTCCATATGAGAGCAAATATATCGTGACCTATAATATCTACAGTCTCGTTTCTTACGTCGTTTGTTAAGCAAACTTTGACACACAATCCATGCAATTTACATGATGATATCGTGTTCCGTATCGAAATTAGATGCAGAAGCATCCAAGTCTCACGAAATACAAGGGTCAGCTTTGTCAAATCAATCACATGTCCATATGAGAGCAAATATATCGTGACCTATAGAATCTACAGTCTCGTTTCTTACGTCTTTTGTTAAGCAAACTTTGACACACAATCCATGCAATTTATATGATGATATCGTGTTCCGTATCGAAATTAGATGCAGAAGCATCCAAGTCTCACGAAATACAAGGGTCAGCTTTGTCAAATCAATCACATGTCCATATGAGAGCAAATATATCGTGACCTAAAATATCTACAGTCTCGTTTCTTACGTCGTTTGTTAAGCAAACTTTGACACACAATCCATGCAATTTATATGATGATATCGTGTTCCGTATCGAAATTAGATGCAGAAGCATCCAAGTCTCACGAAATACAAGGGTCAGCTTTGTCAAATCAATCACATGTCCATATGAGAGCAAATATATCGTGACCTATAGAATCTACAGTCTCGTTTCTTACGTCGTTTGTTAAGCAAACTTTGACACACAATCCATGCAATTTATATGATGATATCGTGTTCCGTATCGAAATTAGATGCAGAAGCATCCAAGTCTCACGAAATACAAGGGTCAGCTTTGTCAAATCAATCACATGTCCATATGAGAGCAAATATATCGTGACCTAAAATATCTACAGTCTCGTTTCTTACGTCGTTTGTTAAGCAAACTTTGACACACAATCCATGCAATTTATATGATGATATCGTGTTCCGTATCGAAATTAGATGCAGAAGCATCCAAGTCTCACGAAATACAAGGGTCAGCTTTGTCAAATCAATCACATGTCCATATGAGAGCAAATATATCGTGACCTATAGAATCTACAGTCTCGTTTCTTACGTCGTTTGTTAAGCAAACTTTGACACACAATCCATGCAATTTATATGATGATATCGTGTTCCGTATCGAAATTAGATGCAGAAGCATCCAAGTCTCACGAAATACAAGGGTCAGCTTTGTCAAATCAATCACATGTCCATATGAGAGCAAATATATCGTGACCTATAATATCTACAGTCTCGTTTCTTACGTCGTTTGTTAAGCAAACTTTGACACACAATCCATGCAATTTATATGATGATGTCGAGTTCCGTTTCGAAGATAGATGCAGAAGCATCCAAGTCTCAAGAAATACAAGGGTCAGCTTTGTCAAATCAAACACATGTCCATATGAGAGCAAATATATCGTGACCTATAGAATCTACAGTCTCGTTTCTTACGTCGTTTGTTAAGCAAACTTTGACACACAATCCATGCAATTTATATGATGATGTCGAGTTCCGTTTCGAAGATAGATGCAGAAGCATCCAAGTCTCAAGAAATACAAGGGTCAGCTTTGTCAAATCAATCACATGTCCATATGAGAGTAAATTTATCGTGACCTATAGAATCTACAGTCTCGTTCCTTACGTCGTTTGTTAAGCAAACTTTGACACACAATCCATGCAATTTATATGATGATATCGTGTTCCGTATCGAAATTAGATGCAGAAGCATCCAAGTCTTACGAAACACAAGGGTCAGCTTTGTCAAATCAATCACATGTCCATATGAGAGCAAATATATCGTGACCTATAGAATCTACAGTCTCGTTTCTTACGTCGTTTGTTAAGCAAACTTTGACACACAATCCATGCAATTTATATGATGATATCGAGTTCCGTATCGAAATTAGATGCAGAAGCATCCAAATCTCACGAAATACAAGGGTCAGCTTTGTCAAATCAATCACATGTCCATATGAGAGCAAATATATCGTGACCTATAGAATCTACAGTCTCGTTTCTTACGTCGATTGGTAAGCAAACTTTGACACACAATCCATGCAATTTATATGAT
Organism: Musca autumnalis; assembly: GCF_047663935.1. Lineage (NCBI taxonomy): Eukaryota > Metazoa > Arthropoda > Insecta > Diptera > Muscidae > Musca > Musca autumnalis. The sequence continues at coordinate 8,578,649 of NW_027411866.1, read as the reverse complement.
GATATCGAGTTCCGTATCGAAATTAGATGCAGAAGCATCCAAGTCTCACGAAATACAAGGGTCAGCTTTGTCAAATCAATCACATGTCCATATGAGAGCAAATATATCGTGACCTATAATATCTACAGTCTCGTTTCTTACGTCGTTTGTTAAGCAAACTTTGACACACAATCCATGCAATTTATATGATGATATCGTGTTCCGTATCGAAATTAGATGCAGAAGCATCCAAGTCTTACGAAACACAAGGGTCAGCTTTGTCAAATCAATCACATGTCCATATGAGAGCAAATATATCGTGACCTATAGAATCTACAGTCTCGTTTCTTACGTCGTTTGTTAAGCAAACTTTGACACACAATCCATGCAATTTATATGATGATATCGTGTTCCGTATCGAAATTAGATGCAGAAGCATCCAAGTCTTACGAAACACAAGGGTCAGCTTTGTCAAATCAATCACATGTCCATATGAGAGCAAATATATCGTGACCTATAGAATCTACAGTCTCGTTTCTTACGTCGTTTGTTAAGCAAACTTTGACACACAATCCATGCAATTTATATGATGATATCGAGTTCCGTATCGAAATTAGATGCAGAAGCATCCAAGTCTCACGAAATACAAGGGTCAGCTTTGTCAAATCAATCACATGTCCATATGAGAGCAAATATATCGTGACCTATAGAATCTACAGTCTCGTTCCTTACGTCGTTTGTTAAGCAAACTTTGACACACAATCCATGCAATTTATATGATGATGTCGTGTTCCGTATCGAAATTAGAAGCATCCAAATCTCACGAAATACAAGGGTCAGCTTTGTCAAATCAATCACATGTCCATATGAGAGCAAATATATCGTGACCTATAATATCTACAGTCTCGTTTCTTACGTCGTTTGTTAAGCAAGCTTTGACACACAATCCATGCAATTTATATGATGATATCGTGTTCCGTATCGAAATTAGATGCAGAAGCATCCAAGTCTCACGAAATACAAGGGTCAGCTTTGTCAAATCAATCACATGTCCATATGAGAGCAAATATATCGTGACCTATAGAATCTACAGTCTCGTTTCTTACGTCTTTTGTTAAGCAAACTTTGACACACAATCCATGCAATTTATATGATGATATCGTGTTCCGTATCGAAATTAGATGCAGAAGCATCCAAGTCTCAGGAAATACAAGGGTCAGCTTTGTCAAATCAATCACATGTCCATATGAGAGCAAATATATCGTGACCTATAGAATCTACAGTCTCGTTTCTTACGTCGTTTGTTAAGCAAACTTTGACACACAATCCATGAAATTTATATGATGATATCGTGTTCCGTATCGAAATTAGATGCAGAAGCATCCAAGTCTCACGAAATACAAGGGTCAGCTTTGTCAAATCAATCACATGTCCATATGAGAGCAAATATATCGTGACCTATAATATCTACAGTCTCGTTTCCTACGTCGTTTGTTAAGCAAACTTTGACACACAATCCATGCAATTTATATGATGATATCGTGTTCCGTATCGAAATTAGATGCAGAAGCATCCAAGTCTCACGAAATACAAGGGTCAGCTTTGTCAAATCAATCACATGTCCATATGAGAGCAAATATATCGTGACCTATAGAATCTACAGTCTCGTTTCTTACGTCGTTTGTTAAGCAAACTTTGACACACAATCCATGCAATTTATATGATGATATCGTGTTCCGTATCGAAATTAGATGCAGAAGCATCCAAGTCTCACGAAATACAAGGGTCAGCTTTGTCAAATCAATCACATGTCCATATGAGAGCAAATATATCGTGACCTATAGAATCTACAGTCTCGTTTCTTACGTCGTTTGTTAAGCAAACTTTGACACACAATCCATGCAATTTATATGATGATATCGTGTTCCGTATCGAAATTAGATGCAAAAGCATCCAGGTCTCACGAAATACAAGGGTCAGCTTTGTCAAATCAATCACATGACCATATGAGAGCAAATATATCGTGACCTATAGAATCTACAGTCTCGTTTCTTACGTCGTTTGTTAAGCAAACTTTGACACACAATCCATGCAATTTATATGATGATATCGTGTTCCGTATCGAAATTAGATGCAGAAGCATCCAAGTCTCACGAAATACAAGGGTCAGCTTTGTCAAATCAATCACATGTCCATATGAGAGCAAATATATCGTGACCTATAGAATCTACAGTCTCGTTTCTTACGTCGTTTGTTAAGCAAACTTTGACACACAATCCATGCAATTTATATGATGATATCGTGTTCCGTATCGAAATTAGATGCAGAAGCATCCAAGTCTCACGAAATACAAGGGTCAGCTTTGTCAAATCAAACACATGTCCATATGAGAGCAAATATATCGTGACCTATAGAATCTACAGTCTCGTTCCTTACGTCGTTTGTTAAGCAAACTTTGACACACAATCCATGCAATTTATATGATGATATCGAGTTCCGTTTAAATGCAGAAGCATCCAAATCTCACGAAATACAAGGGTCAGCTTTGTCAAATCAATCACATGTCCATATGAGAGTAAATATATCGTGACCTATAGAATCTACAGTCTCGTTTCTTAAGCAAACTTTGACACACAATCCATGCAATTTATATGATGATATCGAGTTCCGTATCGAAATTAGATGCAGAAGCATCCAAGTCTCCCGAAATACAAGGGTCAGCTTTGTCAAATCAATCACATGTCCATATGAGAGCAAATATATCGTGACCTACAATATCTACAGTCTCGTTTCTTACGTCGTTAGTAAAGCAAACTTTGACACACAATCCATGCAATTTATATGATGATATCGAGTTCCGTATCGAAATTAGATGCAGAAGCATCCAAGTCTTACGAAATACAAGGGTCAGCTTTGTCAAATCAAACACATGTCCATATGAGAGCAAATATATCGTGACCTATAGAATCAACAGTCTCGTTTCTTACGTCGTTTGTTAAGCAAACTTTGACACACAATCCATGCAATTTATATGATGATATCGAGTTCCGTATCGAAATTAGATGCAGAAGCATCCAAGTCTTACGAAATACAAGGGTCAGCTTTGTCAAATCAAACACATGTCCATATGAGAGCAAATATATCGTCAGCTAAAGAATCTACAGTCTCGTTTCTTACGTCGTTTGTTAAGCAAACTTTGACACACAATCCATGCAATTTATATGATGATATCGAGTTCCGTATCGAAATTAGATGCAGAAGCATCCAAGTCTCACGAAATACAAGGGTCAGCTTTGTCAAATAAATCACATGTCCATATGAGAGCAAATATATCGTGACCTATAGAATCTACAGTCTCGTTTCTTACGTCGTTTGTAAAGCAAACTTTGACACACAATCCATGCAATTTATATGATGATATCGAGTTCCGTATCGAAATTAGATGCAGAAGCATCCAAGTCTTACGAAATACTAGGGTTAGCTTTGTCAAATCAAACACATGTCCATATGAGAGCAAATATATCGTCAGCTAAAGAATCTACAGTCTCGTTTCTTACGTCGTTTGTTAAGCAAACTTTGACACAATTCATGCAATTTATATGATGATATCGTGTTCCGTATCGAAATTAGATGCAGAAGCATCCAAGTCTTACGAAATACAAGGGTCAGCTTTGTCAAATCAATCACATGTCCATATGAGAGCAAATATATCGTGACCTATACAGTCTCGTTTCTTACGTCGTTTGTTAAGCAAACTTTGACACACAATCCATGCAATTTATATGATGATATCGAGTTCCGTATCGAAATTAGATGCAGAAGCATCCAAATCTCACGAAATACAAGGATCAGCTTTGTCAAATCAATCACATGTCCATCCAAGTCTCAAGAAATACAAGGGTCAGTTTTGTCAAATCAATCACATGTCCATATGAGAGCAAATATATCGTGACCTATAGAATCTACAGTCTCGTTTCTTACGTAGTTTGTTAAGCAAACTTTGACACACAATCCATGCAATTTATATGATGATATCGAGTTCCGTATCGAAATTAGATGCAGAAGCATCCAAGTCTTACGAAATACTAGGGTTAGCTTTGTCAAATCAAACACATGTCCATATGAGAGCAAATATATCGTCAGCTAAAGAATCTACAGTCTCGTTTCTTACGTCGTTTGTTAAGCAAACTTTGACACAATTCATGCAATTTATATGATGATATCGTGTTCCGTATCGAAATTAGATGCAGAAGCATCCAAGTCTTACGAAATACAAGGGTCAGCTTTGTCAAATCAATCACATGTCCATATGAGAGCAAATATATCGTGACCTATAGAATCTACAGTCTCGTTTCTTACGTCGTTTGTTAAGCAAACTTTGACACACAATCCATGCAATTTATATGATGATATCGAGTTCCGTATCGAAATTAGATGCAGAAGCATCCAAATCTCACGAAATACAAGGATCAGCTTTGTCAAATCAATCACATGTCCATCCAAGTCTCAAGAAATACAAGGGTCAGCTTTGTCAAATCAATCACATGTCCATATGAGAGCAAATATATCGTGACCTAAAGAATCTACAGTCTCGTTTCTTACGTCGTTAGTAAAGCAAACTTTGACACACAATCCATGCAATTTATATGATGATATCGTGTTCCGTATCGAAATTAGATGCAGAAGCATCCAAGTCTCACGAAGTACAAGGGTCAGCTTTGTCAAATCAAACACATGTCCATATGAGAGCAAATATATCGTGACCTAAAGAATCTACAGTCTCGTTTCTTACGTCGTTTGGTAAGCAAACTTTGACACACAATCCATGCAATTTATATGATGATGTCGTGTTCCGTATCGAAATTAGATGCAGAAGCATCCAAGTCTTACGAAATACAAGGGTCAGCTTTGTCAAATCAAACACATGTCCATATGAGAGCAAATATATCGTGACCTATAGAATCTACAGTCTCGTTTCTTACGTCGTTTGTTAAGCAAACTTTGACACACAATCCATGCAATTTATATGATGATATCGTGTTCCGTATCGAAATTAGATGCAGAAGCATCCAAGTCTCACGAAATACAAGGGCCAGCTTTGTCAAATCAATCACATGTCCATATGAGAGCAAATATATCGTGACCTATAGAATCTACAGTCTCGTTTCTTACGTCGTTTGTTAAGCAAACTTTGACACACAATCCATGCAATTTATATGATGATGTCGAGTTCCGTATCGAAATTAGATGCAGAAGCATCCAAGTCTAACGAAATACAAGGGTCAGCTTTGTCAAATCAAACACATGACCTATAGAATCTACAGTCTCGTTTCTTACGTCGTTTGTTAAGCAAACTTTGACACACAATCCATGCAATTTATATGATGATATCGAGTTCCGTATCGAAATTAGATGCAGAAGCATCCAAATCTCACGAAATACAAGGATCAGCTTTGTCAAATCAATCACATGTCCATCCAAGTCTCAAGAAATACAAGGGTCAGCTTTGTCAAATCAATCACATGTCCATATGAGAGCAAATATATCGTGACCTAAAGAATCTACAGTCTCGTTTCTTACGTCGTTAGTAAAGCAAACTTTGACACACAATCCATGCAATTTATATGATGATATCGTGTTCCGTATCGAAATTAGATGCAGAAGCATCCAAATCTCACGAAATACAAGGATCAGCTTTGTCAAATCAATCACATGTCCATCCAAGTCTCAAGAAATACAAGGGTCAGCTTTGTCAAATCAAACACATGTCCATATGAGAGCAAATATATCGTGACCTAAAGAATCTACAGTCTCGTTTCTTACGTCGTTTGGTAAGCAAACTTTGACACACAATCCATGCAATTTATATGATGATGTCGTGTTCCGTATCGAAATTAGATGCAGAAGCATCCAAGTCTTACGAAATACAAGGGTCAGCTTTGTCAAATCAAACACATGTCCATATGAGAGCAAATATATCGTCACCTATAGAATCTAGAGTCTCGTTTCTTACGTCGTTTGTTAAGCAAACTTTGACACACAATCCATGCAATTTATATGACGATGTCGTGTTCCGTATCGAAATTAGATGCAGAAGCATCCAAGTCTCACGAAATACAAGGGTCAGCTTTGTCAAATCAAACACATGTCCATATGAGAGCAAATATATCGTGACCTATTGAATCTACAGTCTCGTTTCTTACGTCGTTTGTTAAGCAAACTTTGACACACAATCCATGCAATTTATATGATGATGTCGTGTTCCGTATCGAAATTAGATGCAGAAGCATCCAAATCTCACGAAATACAAGGGTCAGCTTTGTCAAATCAATCACATGTCCATATGAGAGCAAATATATCGTGACCTATAGAATCTACAGTCTCGTTTCTTACGTCGTTTGTTAAGCAAACTTTGACACACAATCCATGCAATTTATATGATGATATCGTGTTCCGTATCGAAATTAGATGCAGAAGCATCCAAGTCTCACGAAATACAAGGGTCAGCTTTGTCAAATCAATCACATGTCCATATGAGAGCAAATATATCGTGACCTATAGAATCTACAGTCTCGTTTCTTACGTCGTTTGTTAAGCAAACTTTGACACACAATCCATGCAATTTATATGATGATATCGTGTTCCGTATCGAAATTAGATGCAGAAGCATCCAAGTCTCACGAAATACAAGGGTCAGCTTTGTCAAATCAATCACATGTCCATATGAGAGCAAATATATCGTGACCTATAGAATCTACAGTCTCGTTTCTTACGTCGTTTGGTAAGCAAACTTTGACACACAATCCATGCAATTTATATGATGATGTCGTGTTCCGTATCGAAATTAGATGCAGAAGCATCCAAGTCTTACGAAATACAAGGGTCAGCTTTGTCAAATCAAACACATGTCCATATGAGAGCAAATATATCGTGACCTATAGAATCTACAGTCTCGTTTCTTACGTCGTTTGTTAAGCAAACTTTGACACACAATCCATGCAATTTATATGATGATATCGTGTTCCGTATCGAAATTAGATGCAGAAGCATCCAAGTCTCAAGAAATACAAGGGTCAGCTTTGTCAAATCAATCACATGTCCATATGAGAGCAAATATATCGTGACGTAAAGAATCTACAGTCTCGTTTCTTACGTCGTTTGTTAAGCAAACTTTGACACACAATCCATGCAATTTATATGATGATATCGAGTTCCGTATCGAAATTAGATGCAGAAGCATCCAAGTCTCACGAAATACAAGGGTCAGCTTTGTCAAATCAATCACATGTCCATATGAGAGCAAATATATCGTGACCTATAGAATCTACAGTCTCGTTTCTTACGTCGTTTGGTAAGCAAACTTTGACACACAATCCATGCAATTTATATGATGATGTCGTGTTCCGTATCGAAATTAGATGCAGAAGCATCCAAGTCTTACGAAATACAAGGGTCAGCTTTGTCAAATCAAACACATGTCCATATGAGAGCAAATATATCGTGACCTATAGAATCTACAGTCTCGTTTCTTACGTCGTTTGTTAAGCAAACTTTGACACACAATCCATGCAATTTATATGATGATGTCGAGTTCCGTATCGAAATTAGATGCAGAAGCATCCAAGTCTAACGAAATACAAGGGTCAGCTTTGTCAAATCAATCACATGTCCATATGAGAGCAAATATATCGTGACCTATAGAATCTAGAGTCTCGTTTCTTACGTCGTTTGTTAAGCAAACTTTGACACACAATCCATGCAATCTATATGATGATATCGTGTTCCGTATCGAAATTAGATGCAGAAGCATCCAAGTCTTACGAAATACAAGGGTCAGCTTTGTCAAATCAAACACATGTCCATATGATAGCAAATATATCGTGACCTATAGAATCTACAGTCTCGTTTCTTACGTCGTTTGTTAAGCAAACTTTGACATACAAGCCATGCAATTTATATGATGATGTCGAGTTCCGTATCGAAATTAGATGCAGAAGCATCCAAGTCTTACGAAATACAAGGGTCAGCATTGTCCAATCAATCACATGTCCATATGAGAGCAAATATATCGTGACCTATAGAATCTACAGTCTCGTTCCTTACGTCGTTTGTTAAGCAAAGTTTGACACACAATCCATGCAATTTATATGATGATGTCGAGTTCCGTTTCGAAGATAGATGCAGAAGCATCCAAGTCTCAAGAAATACAAGGGTCAGCTTTATCAAATCAATCACATGTCCATATGAGAGCAAATATATCGTGACCTATAAAATCTACAGTCTCGTTTCTTACGTCGTTTGTTAAGCAAACTTTGACACACAATCCATGCAATCTATATGATGATATCGAGTTCCGTATCGAAATAAGATGCAGAAGCATCCAAGTCTCACGAAATACAAGAGTCAGCTTTGTCAAATCAATCACATGTCCATATGAGAGCAAATATATCGTGACCTATAGAATCTACAGTCTCGTTTCTTACGTCGTTTGTTAAGCAAACTTTGACACACAATCCATGCAATTTATATGATGATATCGTGTTCCGTATCGAAATTAGATGCAGAAGCATCCAAGTCTCACGAAATACAAGGGCCAGCTTTGTCAAATCAATCACATGTCCATATGAGAGCAAATATATCGTGACCTATAGAATCTACAGTCTCGTTTCTTACGTCGTTAGTAAAACAAACTTTGACACACAATCCATGCAATTTATATGATGATATCGAGTTCCGTATCGAAATTAGATGCAGAAGCATCCAAGTCTTACGAAATACAAGGGTCAGCTTTGTCAAATCAATCACATGTCCATATGAGAGTAAATATATCGTGACCTATAGAATCAACAGTCTCGTTCCTTACGTCGTTTGTTAAGCAAACTTTGACACACAATCCATGCAATTTATATGATGATATCGTGTTCCGTATCGAAATTAGATGCAGAAGCATCCAAGTCTTACGAAATACAAGGGTCAGCTTTGTCAAATCAATCACATGTCCATATGAGAGCAAATATATCGTGACCTATAGAATCTAGAGTCTCGTTTCTTACGTCGTTTGTTAAGCAAACTTTGACACACAATCCATGCAATTTATATGATGATATCGAGTTCCGTATCGAAATTAGATGCAGAAGCATCCAAATCTCACGAAATACAAGGGTCAGCTTTGTCAAATCAATCACATGTCCATATGAGAGCAAATATATCGTGACCTATAGAATCTACAGTCTCGTTTCTTACGTCGTTTGGTAAGCAAACTTTGACACACAATCCATGCAATTTATATGATGATATCGAGGTGCAGAAGCATCCAAGTCTCACGAAATACAAGGGTCAGCTTTGTCAAATCAATCACATGTCCATATGAGAGCAAATATATCGTGACCTATAGAATCTACAGTCTCGTTTCTTACGTCGTTTGGCAAGCAAACTTTGACACACAATCCATGCAATTTATATGATGATATCGAGTTCCGTATCGAAATTAGATGCAGAAGCATCCAAGTCTCACGAAATACAAGGGTCAGCTTTGTCAAATCAATCACATGTCCATATGAGAGCAAATATATCGTGACCTATAGAATCTACAGTCTCGTTTCTTACGTCGTTTGTTAAGCAAACTTTGACACACAATCCATGCAATTTATATGATGATATCGTGTTCCGTATCGAAATTAGATGCAGAAGCATCCAAGTCTCACGAAATACAAGGGTCAGCTTTGTCAAATCAATCACATGTCCATATGAGAGCAAATATATCGTGACCTATAGAATCTACAGTCTCGTTTCTTACGTCGTTTGTTAAGCAAACTTTGACACACAATCCATGCAATTTATATGATGATATCGTGTTCCGTATCGAAATTAGATGCAGAAGCATCCAAGTCTCACGAAATACAAGGGTCAGCTTTGTCAAATCAATCACATGTCCATATGAGAGCAAATATATCGTCAGCTAAAGAATCTACAGTCTCGTTTCTTACGTCGTTTGTTAAGCAAACTTTGACACACAATCCATGCAATTTATATGATGATATCGTGTTCCGTATCGAAATTAGATGCAGAAGCATCCAAGTCTCACGAAATACAAGGGTCAGCTTTGTCAAATCAATCACATGTCCATATGAGAGCAAATATATCGTGACCTATAGAATCTACAGTCTCGTTTCTTACGTCGTTTGTTAAGCAAACTTTGACACACAATCCGTGCAATTTATATGATGATATCGTGTTCCGTATCGAAATTAAATGCAGAAGCATCCAAGTCTCACGAAATACAAAGGTCAGCTTTGTCAAATCAATCACATGTCTATATGAGAGCAAATATATCGTGAGCTATAGAATCTACAGTCTCGTTTCTTACGTCGTTTGTTAAGCAAACTTTGACACACAATCCATGCAATTTATATGATGATATCGTGTTCCGTATCGAAATTAGATGCAGAAGCATCCAAGTCTCACGAAATACAAGGGTCAGCATTGTCAAATCAATCACATGTCCATATGAGAGCAAATATATCGTGACCTATAGAATCTACAGTCTCGTTCCTTACGTCGTTTGTTAAGCAAACTTTGACACACAATCCATGCAATTTATATGATGATGTCGAGTTCCGTTTCGAAGATAGATGCAGAAGCATCCAAGTCTCAAGAAATACAAGGGTCAGCTTTGTCAAATCAAACACATGTCCATATGAGAGCAAATATATCGTCACCTATAGAATCTAGAGTCTCGTTTCTTACGTCGTTTGTTAAGCAAACTTTGACACACAATCCATGCAATTTATATGACGATGTCGTGTTCCGTATCGAAATTAGATGCAGAAGCATCCAAGTCTCACGAAATACAAGGGTCAGCTTTGTCAAATCAAACACATGTCCATATGAGAGCAAATATATCGTGACCTATTGAATCTACAGTCTCGTTTCTTACGTCGTTTGTTAAGCAAACTTTGACACACAATCCATGCAATTTATATGATGTTGTCGTGTTCCGTATCGAAATTAGATGCAGAAGCATCCAAATCTCACGAAATACAAGGGTCAGCTTTGTCAAATCAATCACATGTCCATATGAGAGCAAATATATCGTGACCTATAGAATCTACAGTCTCGTTTCTTACGTCGTTTGTTAAGCAAACTTTGACACACAATCCATGCAATTTATATGATGATATCGTGTTCCGTATCGAAATTAGATGCAGAAGCATCCAAGTCTCACGAAATACAAGGGTCAGCTTTGTCAAATCAATCACATGTCCATATGAGAGCAAATATATCGTGACCTATAGAATCTACAGTCTCGTTTCTTACGTCGTTTGTTAAGCAAACTTTGACACACAATCCATGCAATTTATATGATGATATCGTGTTCCGTATCGAAATTAGATGCAGAAGCATCCAAGTCTCACGAAATACAAGGGTCAGCTTTGTCAAATCAATCACATGTCCATATGAGAGCAAATATATCGTGACCTATAGAATCTACAGTCTCGTTTCTTACGTCGTTTGGTAAGCAAACTTTGACACACAATCCATGCAATTTATATGATGATGTCGTGTTCCGTATCGAAATTAGATGCAGAAGCATCCAAGTCTTACGAAATACAAGGGTCAGCTTTGTCAAATCAAACACATGTCCATATGAGAGCAAATATATCGTGACCTATAGAATCTACAGTCTCGTTTCTTACGTCGTTTGTTAAGCAAACTTTGACACACAATCCATGCAATTTATATGATGATATCGTGTTCCGTATCGAAATTAGATGCAGAAGCATCCAAGTCTCAAGAAATACAAGGGTCAGCTTTGTCAAATCAATCACATGTCCATATGAGAGCAAATATATCGTGACGTAAAGAATCTACAGTCTCGTTTCTTACGTCGTTTGTTAAGCAAACTTTGACACACAATCCATGCAATTTATATGATGATATCGAGTTCCGTATCGAAATTAGATGCAGAAGCATCCAAGTCTCACGAAATACAAGGGTCAGCTTTGTCAAATCAATCACATGTCCATATGAGAGCAAATATATCGTGACCTATAGAATCTACAGTCTCGTTTCTTACGTCGTTTGGTAAGCAAACTTTGACACACAATCCATGCAATTTATATGATGATGTCGTGTTCCGTATCGAAATTAGATGCAGAAGCATCCAAGTCTTACGAAATACAAGGGTCAGCTTTGTCAAATCAAACACATGTCCATATGAGAGCAAATATATCGTGACCTATAGAATCAACAGTCTCGTTTCTTACGTCGTTTGTTAAGCAAACTTTGACACACAATCCATGCAATTTATATGATGATGTCGAGTTCCGTATCGAAATTAGATGCAGAAGCATCCAAGTCTAACGAAATACAAGGGTCAGCTTTGTCAAATCAAACACATGTCCATATGATAGCAAATATATCGTGACCTATAGAATCTACAGTCTCGTTTCTTACGTCGTTTGTTAAGCAAACTTTGACATACAAGCCATGCAATTTATATGATGATGTCGAGTTCCGTATCGAAATTAGATGCAGAAGCATCCAAGTCTTACGAAATACAAGGGTCAGCATTGTCCAATCAATCACATGTCCATATGAGAGCAAATATATCGTGACCTATAGAATCTACAGTCTCGTTCCTTACGTCGTTTGTTAAGCAAAGTTTGACACACAATCCATGCAATTTATATGATGATGTCGAGTTCCGTTTCGAAGATAGATGCAGAAGCATCCAAGTCTCAAGAAATACAAGGGTCAGCTTTATCAAATCAATCACATGTCCATATGAGAGCAAATATATCGTGACCTATAAAATCTACAGTCTCGTTTCTTACGTCGTTTGTTAAGCAAACTTTGACACACAATCCATGCAATCTATATGATGATATCGAGTTCCGTATCGAAATAAGATGCAGAAGCATCCAAGTCTCACGAAATACAAGAGTCAGCTTTGTCAAATCAATCACATGTCCATATGAGAGCAAATATATCGTGACCTATAGAATCTACAGTCTCGTTTCTTACGTCGTTTGTTAAGCAAACTTTGACACACAATCCATGCAATTTATATGATGATATCGTGTTCCGTATCGAAATTAGATGCAGAAGCATCCAAGTCTCACGAAATACAAGGGCCAGCTTTGTCAAATCAATCACATGTCCATATGAGAGCAAATATATCGTGACCTATAGAATCTACAGTCTCGTTTCTTACGTCGTTAGTAAAGCAAACTTTGACACACAATCCATGCAATTTATATGATGATATCGAGTTCCGTATCGAAATTAGATGCAGAAGCATCCAAGTCTTACGAAATACAAGGGTCAGCTTTGTCAAATCAATCACATGTCCATATGAGAGTAAATATATCGTGACCTATAGAATCAACAGTCTCGTTCCTTACGTCGTTTGTTAAGCAAACTTTGACACACAATCCATGCAATTTATATGATGATATCGTGTTCCGTATCGAAATTAGATGCAGAAGCATCCAAGTCTTACGAAATACAAGGGTCAGCTTTGTCAAATCAATCACATGTCCATATGAGAGCAAATATATCGTGACCTATAGAATCTAGAGTCTCGTTTCTTACGTCGTTTGTTAAGCAAACTTTGACACACAATCCATGCAATTTATATGATGATATCGAGTTCCGTATCGAAATTAGATGCAGAAGCATCCAAATCTCACGAAATACAAGGGTCAGCTTTGTCAAATCAATCACATGTCCATATGAGAGCAAATATATCGTGACCTATAGAATCTACAGTCTCGTTTCTTACGTCGTTTGGTAAGCAAACTTTGACACACAATCCATGCAATTTATATGATGATATCGAGTTCCGTATCGAAATTAGGTGCAGAAGCATCCAAGTCTCACGAAATACAAGGGTCAGCTTTGTCAAATCAATCACATGTCCATATGAGAGCAAATATATCGTGACCTATAGAATCTACAGTCTCGTTTCTTACGTCGTTTGGCAAGCAAACTTTGACACACAATCCATGCAATTTATATGATGATATCGAGTTCCGTATCGAAATTAGATGCAGAAGCATCCAAGTCTCACGAAATACAAGGGTCAGCTTTGTCAAATCAATCACATGTCCATATGAGAGCAAATATATCGTGACCTATAGAATCTACAGTCTCGTTTCTTACGTCGTTTGTTAAGCAAACTTTGACACACAATCCATGCAATTTATATGATGATATCGTGTTCCGTATCGAAATTAGATGCAGAAGCATCCAAGTCTCACGAAATACAAGGGTCAGCTTTGTCAAATCAATCACATGTCCATATGAGAGCAAATATATCGTGACCTATAGAATCTACAGTCTCGTTTCTTACGTCGTTTGTTAAGCAAACTTTGACACACAATCCATGCAATTTATGTGATGATATCGTGTTCCGTATCGAAATTAGATGCAGAAGCATCCAAGTCTCACGAAATACAAGGGTCAGCTTTGTCAAATCAATCACATGTCCATATGAGAGCAAATATATCGTCAGCTAAAGAATCTACAGTCTCGTTTCTTACGTCGTTTGTTAAGCAAACTTTGACACACAATCCATGCAATTTATATGATGATATCGTGTTCCGTATCGAAATTAGATGCAGAAGCATCCAAGTCTCACGAAATACAAGGGTCAGCTTTGTCAAATCAATCACATGTCCATATGAGAGCAAATATATCGTGACCTATAGAATCTACAGTCTCGTTTCTTACGTCGTTTGTTAAGCAAACTTTGACACACAATCCGTGCAATTTATATGATGATATCGTGTTCCGTATCGAAATTAAATGCAGAAGCATCCAAGTCTCACGAAATACAAAGGTCAGCTTTGTCAAATCAATCACATGTCTATATGAGAGCAAATATATCGTGAGCTATAGAATCTACAGTCTCGTTTCTTACGTCGTTTGTTAAGCAAACTTTGACACACAATCCATGCAATTTATATGATGATATCGTGTTCCGTATCGAAATTAGATGCAGAAGCATCCAAGTCTCACGAAATACAAGGGTCAGCATTGTCAAATCAATCACATGTCCATATGAGAGCAAATATATCGTGACCTATAGAATCTACAGTCTCGTTCCTTACGTCGTTTGTTAAGCAAACTTTGACACACAATCCATGCAATTTATATGATGATGTCGAGTTCCGTTTCGAAGATAGATGCAGAAGCATCCAAGTCTCAAGAAATACAAGGGTCAGCTTTGTCAAATCAAACACATGTCCATATGAGAGCAAATATATCGTGACCTATAGAATCTACAGTCTCGTTTCTTACGTCGTTAGTAAAGCAAAGTTTGACACACAATCCATGCAATTTATATGATGATATCGAGTTCCGTATCGAAATTAGATGCAGAAGCATCCAAGTCTTACGAAATACAAGGGTCAGCTTTGTCAAATCAATCACATGTCCATATGAGAGCAAATATATCGTGACCTATAGAATCTACAGTCTCGTTTCTTACGTCGATTGGTAAGCAAACTTTGACACACAATCCATGCAATTTATATGATGATATCGAGTTCCGTATCGAAATTAGATGCAGAAGCATCCAAGTCTCACGAAATACAAGGGTCAGCTTTGTCAAATCAATCACATGTCCATATGAGAGCAAATATATCGTGACCTATAGAATCTACAGTCTCGTTTCTTACGTCGTTTGTTAAGCAAACTTTGACACACAATCCATGCAATTTATATGATGATGTCGTGTTCCGTATCGAAATTAGAAGCATCCAAATCTCACGAAATACAAGGGTCAGCTTTGTCAAATCAATCACATGTCCATATGAGAGCAAATATATCGTGACCTATAATATCTACAGTCTCGTTTCTTACGTCGTTTGTTAAGCAAACTTTGACACACAATCCATGCAATTTATATGATGATATCGTGTTCCGTATCGAAATTAGATGCAGAAGCATCCAAGTCTCAGGAAATACAAGGGTCAGCTTTGTCAAATCAATCACATGTCCATATGAGAGCAAATATATCGTGACCTATAGAATCTACAGTCTCGTTTCTTACGTCGTTTGTTAAGCAAACTTTGACACACAATCCATGAAATTTATATGATGATATCGTGTTCCGTATCGAAATTAGATGCAGAAGCATCCAAGTCTCACGAAATACAAGGGTCAGCTTTGTCAAATCAATCACATGTCCATATGAGAGCAAATATATCGTGACCTATAGAATCTACAGTCTCGTTTCTTACGTCGTTTGTTAAGCAAACTTTGACACACAATCCATGAAATTTATATGATGATGTCGTGTTCCGTATCGAAATTAGAAGCATCCAAGTCTCACGAAATACAAGGGTCAGCTTTGTCAAATCAATCACATGTCCATATGAGAGCAAATATATCGTGACCTATAGAATCTACAGTCTCGTTTCTTACGTCGTTTGTTAAGCAAACTTTGACACACAATCCATGCAATTTATATGATGATATCGTGTTCCGTATCGAAATTAGATGCAGAAGCATCCAAGTCTCAGGAAATACAAGGGTCAGCTTTGTCAAATCAATCACATGTCCATATGAGAGCAAATATATCGTGACCTATAGAATCTACAGTCTCGTTTCTTACGTCGTTTGTTAAGCAAACTTTGACACACAATCCATGAAATTTATATGATGATATCGTGTTCCGTATCGAAATTAGATGCAGAAGCATCCAAGTCTCACGAAATACAAGGGTCAGCTTTGTCAAATCAATCACATGTCCATATGAGAGCAAATATATCGTGACCTATAGAATCTACAGTCTCGTTTCTTACGTCGTTTGTTAAGCAAACTTTGACACACAATCCATGAAATTTATATGATGATATCGTGTTCCGTATCGAAATTAGATGCAGAAGCATCCAAGTCTCACGAAATACAAGGGTCAGCTTTGTCAAATCAATCACATGTCCATATGAGAGCAAATATATCGTGACCTATAATATCTACAGTCTCGTTTCTTACGTCGTTTGTTAAGCAAACTTTGACACACAATCCATGCAATTTATATGATGATGTCGAGTTCCGTTTCGAAGATAGATGCAGAAGCATCCAAGTCTCAAGAAATACAAGGGTCAGCTTTGTCAAATCAAACGCATGTCCATATGAGAGCAAATATATCGTGACCTATAGAATCTACAGTCTCGTTTCTTACGTCGTTTGTTAAGCAAACTTTGACACACAATCCATGCAATTTATATGATGATATCGAGTTCCGTATCGAAATTAGATGCAGAAGCATCCAAGTCTTACGAAATACAATGGTCAGCTTTGTCAAATCAATCACATGTCCATATGAGAGTAAATATATCGTGACCTACAGAATCTACAGTCTCGTTCCTTACGTCGTTTGTTAAGCAAACTTTGACACACAATCCATGCAATTTATATGATGATATCGAGTTCCGTTTCGAAATTAGATGCAGAAACATCCAAGTCTCACGAAATACAAGGGTCAGCTTTGTCAAATCAATCACATGTCCATATGAGAGCAAATATATCGTGACCTATAGAATCTACAGTCTCGTTCCTTACGTCGTTTGTTAAGCAAACTTTGACACACAATCCATGCAATTTATATGATGATGTCGTGTTCCGTATCGAAATTAGAAGCATCCAAATCTCACGAAATACAAGGGTCAGCTTTGTCAAATCAATCACATGTCCATATGAGAGCAAATATATCGTGACCTATAATATCTACAGTCTCGTTTCTTACGTCGTTTGTTAAGCAAACTTTGACACACAATCCATGCAATTTATATGATGATATCGTGTTCCGTATCGAAATTAGATGCAGAAGCATCCAAGTCTCACGAAATACAAGGGTCAGCTTTGTCAAATCAATCACATGTCCATATGAGAGCAAATATATCGTGACCTATAGAATCTACAGTCTCGTTTCTTACGTCGTTTGTTAAGCAAACTTTGACACACAATCCATGCAATTTATATGATGATATCGTGTTCCGTATCGAAATTAGATGCAGAAGCATCCAAGTCTCAGGAAATACAAGGGTCAGCTTTGTCAAATCAATCACATGTCCATATGAGAGCAAATATATCGTGACCTATAGAATCTACAGTCTCGTTTCTTACGTCGTTTGTTAAGCAAACTTTGACACACAATCCATGAAATTTATATGATGATATCGTGTTCCGTATCGAAATTAGATGCAGAAGCATCCAAGTCTCACGAAATACAAGGGTCAGCTTTGTCAAATCAATCACATGTCCATATGAGAGCAAATATATCGTGACCTATAATATCTACAGTCTCGTTTCTTACGTCGTTTGTTAAGCAAACTTTGACACACAATCCATGCAATTTATATGATGATGTCGAGTTCCGTTTCGAAGATAGATGCAGAAGCATCCAAGTCTCAAGAAATACAAGGGTCAGCTTTGTCAAATCAAACACATGTCCATATGAGAGCAAATATATCGTGACCTATAATATCTACAGTCTCGTTTCTTACGTCGTTTGTTAAGCAAACTTTGACACACAATCCATGCAATTTATATGATGATATCGTGTTCCGTATCGAAATTAGATGCAGAAGCATCCAAGTCTCACGAAATACAAGGGTCAGCTTTGTCAAATCAATCACATGTCCATATGAGAGCAAATATATCGTGACCTATAGAATCTACAGTCTCGTTTCTTACGTCGTTTGTTAAGCAAACTTTGACACACAATCCATGCAATTTATATGATGATATCGTGTTCCGTATCGAAATTAGATGCAGAAGCATCCAAGTCTCAGGAAATACAAGGGTCAGCTTTGTCAAATCAATCACATGTCCATATGAGAGCAAATATATCGTGACCTATAGAATCTACAGTCTCGTTTCTTACGTCGTTTGTTAAGCAAACTTTGACACACAATCCATGAAATTTATATGATGATATCGTGTTCCGTATCGAAATTAGATGCAGAAGCATCCAAGTCTCACGAAATACAAGGGTCAGCTTTGTCAAATCAATCACATGTCCATATGAGAGCAAATATATCGTGACCTATAATATCTACAGTCTCGTTTCTTACGTCGTTTGTTAAGCAAACTTTGACACACAATCCATGCAATTTATATGATGATGTCGAGTTCCGTTTCGAAGATAGATGCAGAAGCATCCAAGTCTCAAGAAATACAAGGGTCAGCTTTGTCAAATCAAACACATGTCCATATGAGAGCAAATATATCGTGACCTATAGAATCTACAGTCTCGTTTCTTACGTCGTTAGTAAAGCAAAGTTTGACACACAATCCATGCAATTTATATGATGATATCGAGTTCCGTATCGAAATTAGATGCAGAAGCATCCAAGTCTTACGAAATACAATGGTCAGCTTTGTCAAATCAATCACATGCCCATATGAGAGTAAATATATCGTGACCTATAGAATCTACAGTCTCGTTCCTTACGTCGTTTGTTAAGCAAACTTTGACACACAATCCATGCAATTTATATGATGATATCGTGTTCCGTATCGAAATTAGATGCAGAAGCATCCAAGTCTTACGAAATACAAGGGTCAGCTTTGTCAAATCAATCACATGTCCATATGAGAGCAAATATATCGTGACCTATAGAATCTACAGTCTCGTTTCTTACGTCGTTTGTTAAGCAAACTTTGACACACAATCCATGCAATTTATATGATGATATCGAGTTCCGTATCGAAATTAGATGCAGAAGCATCCAAGTCTCACGAAATACAAGGGTCAGCTTTGTCAAATCAATCACATGTCCATATGAGAGCAAATATATCGTGACCTATAGAATCTACAGTCTCGTTTCTTACGTCGTTTGTTAAGCAAACTTTGACACACAATCCATGCAATTTATATGATGATATCGTGTTCCGTATCGAAATTAGATGCAGAAGCATCCAAGTCTCACGAAATACAAGGGTCAGCTTTGTCAAATCAATCACATGTCCATATGAGAGCAAATATATCGTGACCTATAGAATCTACAGTCTCGTTTCTTACGTCGTTTGTTAAGCAAACTTTGACACACAATCCATGCAATTTATATGATGATATCGAGTTCCGTTTCGAAATTAGATGCAGAAGCATCCAAGTCTCACGAAATAAAAGGGTCAGCTTTGTCAAATCAATCACATGTCCATATGAGAGCAAATATATCGTGACCTATAGAATCTACAGTCTCGTTTCTTACGTCGTTTGTTAAGCAAACTTTGACACACAATCCATGCAATTTATATGATGATATCGTGTTCCGTATCGAAATTAGATGCAGAAGCATCCAAGTCTCACGAAATACAAGGGTCAGCTTTGTCAAATCAATCACATGTCCATATGAGAGCAAATATATCGTGACCTATAATATATACAGTCTCGTTTCTTACGTCGTTTGTTAAGCAAACTTTGACACACAATCCATGCAATTTATATGATGATGTCGAGTTCCGTTTCGAAGATAGATGCAGAAGCATCCAAGTCTCAAGAAATACAAGGGTCAGCTTTGTCAAATCAAACACATGTCCATATGAGAGCAAATATATCGTGACCTATAATATCTACAGTCTCGTTTCTTACGTCGTTTGTTAAGCAAACTTTGACACACAATCCATGCAATTTATATGATGATATCGTGTTCCGTATCGAAATTAGATGCAGAAGCATCCAAGTCTCACGAAATACAAGGGTCAGCTTTGTCAAATCAATCACATGTCCATATGAGAGCAAATATATCGTGACCTATAGAATCTACAGTCTCGTTTCTTACGTCGTTTGTTAAGCAAACTTTGACACACAATCCATGCAATTTATATGATGATATCGTGTTCCGTATCGAAATTAGATGCAGAAGCATCCAAGTCTCAGGAAATACAAGGGTCAGCTTTGTCAAATCAATCACATGTCCATATGAGAGCAAATATATCGTGACCTATAGAATCTACAGTCTCGTTTCTTACGTCGTTTGTTAAGCAAACTTTGACACACAATCCATGAAATTTATATGATGATATCGTGTTCCGTATCGAAATTAGATGCAGAAGCATCCAAGTCTCACGAAATACAAGGGTCAGCTTTGTCAAATCAATCACATGTCCATATGAGAGCAAATATATCGTGACCTATAATATCTACAGTCTCGTTTCTTACGTCGTTTGTTAAGCAAACTTTGACACACAATCCATGCAATTTATATGATGATGTCGAGTTCCGTTTCGAAGATAGATGCAGAAGCATCCAAGTCTCAAGAAATACAAGGGTCAGCTTTGTCAAATCAAACACATGTCCATATGAGAGCAAATATATCGTGACCTATAGAATCTACAGTCTCGTTTCTTACGTCGTTAGTAAAGCAAAGTTTGACACACAATCCATGCAATTTATATGATGATATCGAGTTCCGTATCGAAATTAGATGCAGAAGCATCCAAGTCTTACGAAATACAATGGTCAGCTTTGTCAAATCAATCACATGTCCATATGAGAGTAAATATATCGTGACCTATAGAATCTACAGTCTCGTTCCTTACGTCGTTTGTTAAGCAAACTTTGACACACAATCCATGCAATTTATATGATGATATCGTGTTCCGTATCGAAATTAGATGCAGAAGCATCCAAGTCTTACGAAATACAAGGGTCAGCTTTGTCAAATCAATCACATGTCCATATGAGAGCAAATATATCGTGACCTATAGAATCTACAGTCTCGTTTCTTACGTCGTTTGTTAAGCAAACTTTGACACACAATCCATGCAATTTATATGATGATATCGAGTTCCGTATCGAAATTAGATGCAGAAGCATCCAAGTCTCACGAAATACAAGGGTCAGCTTTGTCAAATCAATCACATGTCCATATGAGAGCAAATATATCGTGACCTATAGAATCTACAGTCTCGTTTCTTACGTCGTTTGTTAAGCAAACTTTGACACACAATCCATGCAATTTATATGATGATATCGAGTTCCGTTTCGAAATTAGATGCAGAAGCATCCAAGTCTCACGAAATAAAAGGGTCAGCTTTGTCAAATCAATCACATGTCCATATGAGAGCAAATATATCGTGACCTATAGAATCTACAGTCTCGTTTCTTACGTCGTTTGTTAAGCAAACTTTGACACACAATCCATGCAATTTATATGATGATATCGTGTTCCGTATCGAAATTAGATGCAGAAGCATCCAAGTCTCACGAAATACAAGGGTCAGCTTTGTCAAATCAATCACATGTCCATATGAGAGCAAATATATCGTGACCTATAATATATACAGTCTCGTTTCTTACGTCGTTTGTTAAGCAAACTTTGACACACAATCCATGCAATTTATATGATGATATCGTGTTCCGTATCGAAATTAGATGCAGAAGCATCCAAGTCTCACGAAATACAAGGGTCAGCTTTGTCAAATCAATCACATGTCCATATGAGAGCAAATATATCGTGACCTATAGAATCTACAGTCTCGTTTCTTACGTCGTTTGTTAAGCAAACTTTGACACACAATCCATGCAATTTATATGATGATATCGAGTTCCGTATCGAAATTAGATGCAGAAGCATCCAAGTCTTACGAAATACAATGGTCAGCTTTGTCAAATCAATCACATGTCCATATGAGAGTAAATATATCGTGACCTATAGAATCTACAGTCTCGTTCCCTACGTCGTTTGTTAAGCAAACTTTGACACACAATCCATGCAATTTATATGATGATATCGTGTTCCGTATCGAAATTAGATGCAGAAGCATCCAAGTCTCACGAAATACAAGGGTCAGCTTTGTCAAATCAATCACATGTCCATATGAGAGCAAATATATCGTGACCTATAGAATCTACAGTCTCGTTTCTTACGTCGATTGGTAAGCAAACTTTGACACACAATCCATGCAATTTATATGATGATATCGAGTTCCGTATCGAAATTAGATGCAGAAGCATCCAAGTCTCACGAAATACAAGGGTCAGCTTTGTCAAATCAATCACATATCCATATGAGAGCAAATATATCGTGACCTATAGAATCTACAGTCTCGTTTCTTACGTCGTTTGTTAAGCAAACTTTGACACACAATCCATGCAATTTATATGATGATATCGAGTTCCGTTTCGAAATTAGATGCAGAAGCATCCAAGTCTCACGAAATAAAAGGGTCAGCTTTGTCAAATCAATCACATGTCCATATGAGAGCAAATATATCGTGACCTATAGAATCTACAGTCTCGTTTCTTACGTCGTTTGTTAAGCAAACTTTGACACACAATCCATGCAATTTATATGATGATATCGAGTTCCGTTTCGAAATTAGATGCAGAAGCATCCAAGTCTCACGAAATAAAAGGGTGAGCTTTGTCAAATCAATCACATGTCCATATGAGAGCAAATATATCGTGACCTATAGAATCTACAGTCTCGTTTCTTACGTCGTTTGTTAAGCAAACTTTGACACACAATCCATGCAATTTATATGATGATATCGTGTTCCGTATCGAAATTAGATGCAGAAGCATCCAAGTCTTACGAAATACAATGGTCAGCTTTGTCAAATCAATCACATGTCCATATGAGAGTAAATATATCGTGACCTATAGAATCTACAGTCTCGTTCCTTACGTCGTTTGTTAAGCAAACTTTGACACACAATCCATGCAATTTATATGATGATATCGAGTTCCGTATCGAAATTAGATGCAGAAGCATCCAAGTCTCACGAAATACAAGGGTCAGCTTTGTCAAATCAATCA
The DNA here is from genome assembly GCF_047663935.1 of Musca autumnalis. Classification (NCBI taxonomy): domain Eukaryota; kingdom Metazoa; phylum Arthropoda; class Insecta; order Diptera; family Muscidae; genus Musca; species Musca autumnalis. The sequence continues at coordinate 8,554,891 of NW_027411866.1, read as the reverse complement.
CATATCCATATGAGAGCAAATATATCGTGACCTATAGAATCTACAGTCTCGTTTCTTACGTCGTTTGTTAAGCAAACTTTGACACACAATCCATGCAATTTATATGATGATATCGAGTTCCGTTTCGAAATTAGATGCAGAAGCATCCAAGTCTCACGAAATAAAAGGGTCAGCTTTGTCAAATCAATCACATGTCCATATGAGAGCAAATATATCGTGACCTATAGAATCTACAGTCTCGTTTCTTACGTCGTTTGTTAAGCAAACTTTGACACACAATCCATGCAATTTATATGATGATATCGTGTTCCGTATCGAAATTAGATGCAGAAGCATCCAAGTCTCACGAAATACAAGGGTCAGCTTTGTCAAATCAATCACATGTCCATATGAGAGCAAATATATCGTGACCTATAGAATCTACAGTCTCGTTTCTTACGTCGTTTGTTAAGCAAACTTTGACACACAATCCATGCAATTTATATGATGATATCGTGTTCCGTATCGAAATTAGATGCAGAAGCATCCAAGTCTCACGAAATACAAGGGTCAGCTTTGTCAAATCAATCACATGTCCATATGAGAGCAAATATATCGTGACCTATAGAATCTACAGTCTCGTTTCTTACGTCGTTTGTTAAGCAAACTTTGACACACAATCCATGCAATTTATATGATGATATCGTGTTCCGTATCGAAATTAGATGCAGAAGCATCCAAGTCTCACGAAATACAAGGGTCAGCTTTGTCAAATCAATCACATGTCCATATGAGAGCAAATATATCGTGACCTATAGAATCTACAGTCTCGTTTCTTACGTCGTTTGTTAAGCAAACTTTGACACACAATCCATGCAATTTATATGATGATATCGTGTTCCGTATCGAAATTAGATGCAAAAGCATCCAAGTCTCACGAAATACAAGGGTCAGCTTTGTCAAATCAATCACATGTCCATATGAGAGCAAATATATCGTGACCTATAGAATCTACAGTCTCGTTTCTTACGTCGTTTGTTAAGCAAACTTTGACACACAATCCATGCAATTTATATGATGATATCGTGTTCCGTATCGAAATTAGATGCAGAAGCATCCAAGTCTCACGAAATACAAGGGTCAACTTTGTCAAATCAATCACATGTCCATATGAGAGCAAATATATCGTCAGCTAAAGAATCTACAGTCTCGTTTCTTACGTCGTTTGTTAAGCAAACTTTGACACACAATCCATGCAATTTATATGATGATATCGAGTTCCGTATCGAAATTAGATGCAGAAGCATCCAAGTCTCACGAAATACAGGGGTCAGCTTTGTCAAATCAAACACATGTCCATATGAGAGCAAGTATATCGTCAGCTATAGAATCTACAGTCTCGTTTTTTACGTCGTTTGTCAAGCAAACTTTGACACACAATCCATGCAATTTATATGATGATGTCGTGTTCCGTATCGAAATTAGATGCAGAAGCATCCAAGTCTCACGAAATACAAGGGTCAGCTTTGTCAAATCAAACACATGTCCATATGAGAGCAAATATATCGTGACCTATTGAATCTACAGTCTCGTTTCTTACGTCGTTTGTTAAGCAAACTTTGACATACAATCCATGCAATTTATATGATGATGTCGTGTTCCGTATCAAAATTAGATGCAGAAGCACCCAAATCTCACGAAATACAAGGGTCAGCTTTGTCAAATCAATCACATGTCCATATGAGAGCAAATATATCGTGACCTATAGAATCTACAGTCTCGTTTCTTACGTCGTTTGTTAAGCAAACTTTGACACACAATCCATGCAATTTATATGATGATATCGAGTTCCGTATCGAAATTAGATGCAGAAGCATCCAAGTCTAACGAAATACAAGGGTCAGCTTTGTCAAATCAATCACATGTCCATATGAGAGCAAATATATCGTGACCTATAGAATCTACAGTCTCGTTTCTTACGTCGTTTGTTAAGCAAACTTTGACACACAATCCATGCAATTTATATGATGATATCGAGTTCCGTATCGAAATTAGATGCAGAAGCATCCAAGTCTAACGAAATACAAGGGTCAGCTTTGTCAAATCAATCACATGTCCATATGAGAGCAAATATATCGTGACCTATAATATCTACAGTCTCGTTTCTTACGTCGTTTGTTAAGCAAACTTTGACACACAATTCATGCAATTTATATGATGATGTCGTGTTCCGTATCGAAATTAGATGCAGAAGCATCCAAGTCTCACGAAATACAAGGGTCAGCTTTGTCAAATCAATCACATGTCCATATGAGAGCAAATATATCGTGACCTATGGAATCTACAGTCTCGTTTCTTACGTCGTTTGTTAAGCAAACTTTGACACACAATCCATGCAATTTATATGATGATATCGAGTTCCGTTTCGAAGATAGATGCAGAAGCATCCAAGTCTTACGAAATACAAGGGTCAGCTTTGTCAAATCAATCACATATCCATATGAGAGCAAATATATCGTGACCTATAGAATCTACAGTCTCGTTTCTTACGTCGTTTGTAAAGCAAACTTTGACACACAATCCATGCAATTTATATGATGATGTCGAGTTCCGTTTCGAAGATAGATGCAGAAGCATCTAAGTCTCACGAAATACAAGGGTCAGCCTTGTCAAATCAATCACATGTCCATATGAGAGCAAATATATCGTGACCTATACAATCTACAGTCTCGTTCCTTACGTCGTTTGTTAAGCAAACTTTGACACACAATCCATGCAATTTATGTGATGATGTCGTGTTCCGTATCGAAATTAGATGCAGAATCAAATCAATCACATGTCCATATGAGAGCAAATATATCGTGACCTATAATATCTACAGTCTCGTTTCTTACGTCGTTTGTTAAGCAAACTTTGACACACAATCCATGCAATTTATATGATGATATCGTGTTCCGTATCGAAATTAGATGCAGAAGCATCCAAGTCTCACGAAATACAAGGGTCAGCTTTGTCAAATCAATCACATGCCCATATGAGAGCAAATATATCGTCAGCTAAAGAATCTACAGTCTCGTTTCTTACGTCGTTTGTTAAGCAAACTTTGACACACAATCCATGCAATTTATATGATGATATCGAGTTCCGTATCGAAATTAGATGCAGAAGCATCCAAGTCTTACGAAATACAAGGGTCAGCTTTGTCAAATCAAACACATGTCCATATGAGAGCAAATATATCGTGACCTAAAGAATCTACAGTCTCGTTTCTTACGTCGTTTGGTAAGCAAACTTTGACACACAATCCATGCAATTTATATGATGATATCGAGTTCCGTTTCGAAGATAGATGCAGAAGCATCCAAGTCTCACGAAATACAAGGGTCAGCTTTGTCAAATCAATCACATGTCCATATGAGAGCAAATATATCGTGACCTATAGAATCTACAGTCTCGTTCCTTACGTCGTTTGTTAAGCAAACTTTGACACACAATCCATGCAATTTATATGATGATGTCGAGTTCCGTATCGAAATTAGATGCAGAAGCATCCAAGTCTTACGAAATACAAGGGTCAGCTTTGTCAAATCAATCACATGTCCATATGAGAGTAAATATATCGTGACCTATAGAATCTACAGTCTCGTTTCTTACGTCGTTTGTAAAGCAAACTTTGACACACAATCCATGCAATTTATATGATGATATCGAGTTCCGTATCGAAATTAGATGCAGAAGCATCCAAGTCTTACGAAATACAAGGGTCAGCTTTGTCAAATCAAACACATGTCCATATGAGTGCAAATATATCGTCAGCTAAAGAATCTACAGTCTCGTTTCTTACGTCGTTTGTTAAGCAAACTTTGACACAATTCATGCAATTTATATGATGATGTCGTGTTCCGTATCGAAATTAGAAGCATCCAAATCTCACGAAATACAAGGGTCAGCTTTGTCAAATCAATCACATGTCCATATGAGAGCAAATATATCGTGACCTATAATATCTACAGTCTCGTTTCTTACGTCGTTTGTTAAGCAAACTTTGACACACAATCCATGCAATTTATATGATGATATAGTGTTCCGTATCGAAATTAGATGCAGAAGCATCCAAGTCTCACGAAATACAAGGGTCAGCTTTGTCAAATCAATCACATGTCCATATGAGAGCAAATATATCGTGATCTATAGAATCTACAGTCTCGTTTCTTACGTCGTTTGTTAAGCAAACTTTGACACACAATCCATGCAATTTATATGATGATATCGTGTTCCGTATCGAAATTAGATGCAGAAGCATCCAAGTCTCACGAAATACAAGGGTCAGCTTTGTCAAATCAATCACATGTCCATATGAGAGCAAATATATCGTGACCTATAGAATCTACAGTCTCGTTTCTTACGTCGTTTGTTAAGCAAACTTTGACACACAATCCATGCAATTTATATGATGATATCGTGTTCCGTATCGAAATTAGATGCAGAAGCATCCAAGTCTCACGAAATACAAGGGTCAGCTTTGTCAAATCAATCACATGTCCATATAAGAGCAAATATATCGTGACCTATAGAATCTACAGTCTCGTTTCTTACGTCGTTTGTTAAGCAAACTTTGACACACAAGCCATGCAATTTATATGATGATATCGTGTTCCGTATCGAAATTAGATGCAGAAGCATCCAAGCCTCACGAAATACAAGGGTCAGCTTTGTCAAATCAATCAAATGTCCATATGAGAGCAAATATATCGTCAGCTAAAGAATCTACAGTCTCGTTTCTTACGTCGTTTGTTAAGCAAACTTTGATACACAATCCATGCAATTTATATGATGATATCGAGTTCCGTATCGAAGATAGATGCAGAAGCATCCAAGTCTTACGAAATACAAGGGTCAGCTTTGTCAAATCAATCACATGTCCATATGAAAGCAAATATATCGTCAGCTAAAGAATCTACAGTCTCGTTTCTTACGTCGTTTGTTAAGCAAACTTTGACACACAATCCGTGCAATTTATATGATGATGTCGAGTTCCGTATCGAAATTAGATGCAGAAGCATCCAAGTCTCACGAAATACAAGGGTCAGCTTTGTCAAATCAAACACATGTCCATATGAGATCAAATATATCGTCAGCTAAAGAATCTACAGTCTCGTTTCTTACGTCGTTTGTTAAGCAAACTTTGACACACAATCCATGCAATTTATATGATGATATCGAGTTCCGTATCGAAATTAGATGCAGAAGCATCCAAGTCTTACGAAATACAAGGGTCAGCTTTGTCAAATCAATCACATGTCCATATGAGAGCAAATATATCGTGACCTATAGAATCTACAGTCTCGTTTCTTACGTCGTTTGTTAAGCAAACTTTGACACACAATCCATGCAATTTATATGATGATATCGAGTTCCGTATCGAAATTAGATGCAGAAGCATCCAAATCTCACGAAATACAAGGGTCAGCTTTGTCAAATCAATCACATGTCCATATGAGAGCAAATATATCGTGACCTATAGAATCTACAGTCTCGTTTCTTATGTCGTTTGTTAAGCAAACTTTGACACACAATCCATGCAATTTATATGATGATATCGAGTTCCGTATCGAAATTAGATGCAGAAGCATCCAAGTCTCACGAAATACAAGGGTCAGCTTTGTCAAATCAATCACATGTCCATATGAGAGCAAATATATCGTGACCTATAATATCTACAGTCTCGTTTCTTACGACGTTTGTTAAGCAAACTTTGACACACAATCCATGCAATTTATATGATGATATCGAGTTCCGTTTCGAAGATAGATGCAGAAGCATCCAAGTCTCACGAAATACAAGGGTCAGCTTTGTCAAATCAATCACATGTACATATGAGAGCAAATATATCGTGACCTATAGAATCTACAGTCTCGTTTCTTACGTCGTTTGTTAAGCAAACTTTGACACACAATCCATGCAATTTATATGATGATATCGAGTTCCGTTTCGAAGATAGATGCAGAAGCATCCAAGTCTCACGAAATACAAGGGTCAGCTTTGTCAAATCAATCACATGTACATATGAGAGCAAATATATCGTGACCTATAGAATCTACAGTCTCGTTTCTTACGTCGTTTGTTAAGCAAACTTTGACACACAATCCATGCAATTTATATGATGATATCGAGTTCCGTTTCGAAGATAGATGCAGAAGCATCCAAGTCTCACGAAATACAAGGGTCAGCTTTGTCAAATCAATCACATGTCCATATGAGAGCAAATATATCGTGACCTATAGAATCTACAGTCTCGTTTCTTACGTCGTTTGTTAAGCAAACTTTGACACACAATCCATGCAATTTATATGATGATATCGAGTTCCGTATCGAAATTAGTTGCAGAAGCATCATAGTCTTACGAAATACAAGGGTCAGCTTTGTCAAATCAATCACATGTCCATATGAGAGCAAATATATCGTGACCTATAGAATCTACAGTCTCGTTTCTTACGTCGTTAGTAAAGCAAACCTTGACACACAATCCATGCAATTTATATGATGATATCGAGTTCCGTATCGAAATTAGTTGCAGAAGCATCATAGTCTTACGAAATACAAGGGTCAGCTTTGTCAAATCAATCACATGTCCATATGAGAGCAAATATATCGTGACCTATAGAATCTACAGTCTCGTTTCTTACGTCGTTAGTAAAGCAAACCTTGACACACAATCCATGCAATTTATATGATGATATCGAGTTCCGTATCGAAATTAGTTGCAGAAGCATCATAGTCTTACGAAATACAAGGGTCAGCTTTGTCAAATCAATCACATGTCCATATGAGAGCAAATATATCGTGACCTATAGAATCTACAGTCTCGTTTCTTACGTCGTTTGTAAAGCAAACTTTGACACACAATCCATGCAATTTATATGATGATATCGAGTTCCGTTTCGAAGATAGATGCAGAAGCATCCAAGTCTCACGAAATACAAGGGTCAGCTTTGTCAAATCAATCACATGTCCATATGAGAGCAAATATATCGTGACCTATAGAATCTACAGTCTCGTTTCTTATGTCGTTTGTTAAGCAAACTTTGACACACAATCCATGCAATTTATATGATGATATCGAGTTCCGTATCGAAATTAGATGCAGAAGCATCCAAGTCTTACGAAATACAAGGGTCAGCTTTGTCAAATCAAACACATGTCCATATGAGAGCAAATATATCGTGACCTATAGAATCTACAGTCTCGTTTCTTATGTCGTTTGTTAAGCAAACTTTGACACACAATCCATGCAATTTATATGATGATATCGAGTTCCGTATCGAAATTAGATGCAGAAGCATCCAAGTCTCACGAAATACAAGGGTCAGCTTTGTCAAATCAATCACATGTCCATATGAGAGCAAATATATCGTGACCTATAATATCTACAGTCTCGTTTCTTACGACGTTTGTTAAGCAAACTTTGACACACAATCCATGCAATTTATATGATGATATCGAGTTCCGTATCGAAATTAGTTGCAGAAGCATCATAGTCTTACGAAATACAAGGGTCAGCTTTGTCAAATCAATCACATGTCCATATGAGAGCAAATATATCGTGACCTATAGAATCTACAGTCTCGTTTCTTACGTCGTTTGTAAAGCAAACTTTGACACACAATCCATGCAATTTATATGATGATATCGAGTTCCGTTTCGAAGATAGATGCAGAAGCATCCAAGTCTCACGAAATACAAGGGTCAGCTTTGTCAAATCAATCACATGTCCATATGAGAGCAAATATATCGTGACCTATAGAATCTACAGTCTCGTTTCTTATGTCGTTTGTTAAGCAAACTTTGACACACAATCCATGCAATTTATATGATGATATCGAGTTCCGTATCGAAATTAGATGCAGAAGCATCCAAGTCTTACGAAATACAAGGGTCAGCTTTGTCAAATCAAACACATGTCCATATGAGAGCAAATATATCGTGACCTATAGAATCTACAGTCTCGTTTCTTATGTCGTTTGTTAAGCAAACTTTGACACACAATCCATGCAATTTATATGATGATATCGAGTTCCGTATCGAAATTAGATGCAGAAGCATCCAAGTCTCACGAAATACAAGGGTCAGCTTTGTCAAATCAATCACATGTCCATATGAGAGCAAATATATCGTGACCTATAATATCTACAGTCTCGTTTCTTACGACGTTTGTTAAGCAAACTTTGACACACAATCCATGCAATTTATATGATGATATCGAGTTCCGTATCGAAATTAGTTGCAGAAGCATCATAGTCTTACGAAATACAAGGGTCAGCTTTGTCAAATCAATCACATGTCCATATGAGAGCAAATATATCGTGACCTATAGAATCTACAGTCTCGTTTCTTACGTCGTTTGTAAAGCAAACTTTGACACACAATCCATGCAATTTATATGATGATATCGAGTTCCGTTTCGAAGATAGATGCAGAAGCATCCAAGTCTCACGAAATACAAGGGTCAGCTTTGTCAAATCAATCACATGTCCATATGAGAGCAAATATATCGTGACCTATAGAATCTACAGTCTCGTTTCTTATGTCGTTTGTTAAGCAAACTTTGACACACAATCCATGCAATTTATATGATGATATCGAGTTCCGTATCGAAATTAGATGCAGAAGCATCCAAGTCTTACGAAATACAAGGGTCAGCTTTGTCAAATCAAACACATGTCCATATGAGAGCAAATATATCGTGACCTATAGAATCTACAGTCTCGTTTCTTATGTCGTTTGTTAAGCAAACTTTGACACACAATCCATGCAATTTATATGATGATATCGAGTTCCGTATCGAAATTAGATGCAGAAGCATCCAAATCTCACGAAATACAAGGGTCAGCTTTGTCAAATCAATCACATGTCCATATGAGAGCAAATATATCGTGACCTATAGAATCTACAGTCTCGTTTCTTATGTCGTTTGTTAAGCAAACTTTGACACACAATCCATGCAATTTATATGATGATATCGAGTTCCGTATCGAAATTAGATGCAGAAGCATCCAAGTCTCACGAAATACAAGGGTCAGCTTTGTCAAATCAATCACATGTCCATATGAGAGCAAATATATCGTGACCTATAATATCTACAGTCTCGTTTCTTACGACGTTTGTTAAGCAAACTTTGACACACAATCCATGCAATTTATATGATGATATCGAGTTCCGTTTCGAAGATAGATGCAGAAGCATCCAAGTCTCACGAAATACAAGGGTCAGCTTTGTCAAATCAATCACATGTACATATGAGAGCAAATATATCGTGACCTATAGAATCTACAGTCTCGTTTCTTACGTCGTTTGTTAAGCAAACTTTGACACACAATCCATGCAATTTATATGATGATATCGAGTTCCGTTTCGAAGATAGATGCAGAAGCATCCAAGTCTCACGAAATACAAGGGTCAGCTTTGTCAAATCAATCACATGTACATATGAGAGCAAATATATCGTGACCTATAGAATCTACAGTCTCGTTTCTTACGTCGTTTGTTAAGCAAACTTTGACACACAATCCATGCAATTTATATGATGATATCGAGTTCCGTTTCGAAGATAGATGCAGAAGCATCCAAGTCTCACGAAATACAAGGGTCAGCTTTGTCAAATCAATCACATGTCCATATGAGAGCAAATATATCGTGACCTATAGAATCTACAGTCTCGTTTCTTACGTCGTTTATTAAGCAAATTTTAACACACAATCCATGCAATTTATACGATGATATCGAGTTCCGTTTCGAAGATAGATGCAGAAGCATCCAAGTCTCACGAAATACAAGGGTCAGCTTTGTCAAATCAATCACATGTCCATATGAGAGCAAATATATCGTGACCTATAGAATCTACAGTCTCGTTTCTTACGTCGTTAGTAAAGCAAACCTTGACACACAATCCATGCAATTTATATGATGATATCGAGTTCCGTATCGAAATTAGTTGCAGAAGCATCATAGTCTTACGAAATACAAGGGTCAGCTTTGTCAAATCAATCACATGTCCATATGAGAGCAAATATATCGTGACCTATAGAATCTACAGTCTCGTTTCTTACGTCGTTTGTAAAGCAAACTTTGACACACAATCCATGCAATTTATATGATGATATCGAGTTCCGTTTCGAAGATAGATGCAGAAGCATCCAAGTCTCACGAAATACAAGGGTCAGCTTTGTCAAATCAATCACATGTCCATATGAGAGCAAATATATCGTGACCTATAGAATCTACAGTCTCGTTTCTTATGTCGTTTGTTAAGCAAACTTTGACACACAATCCATGCAATTTATATGATGATATCGAGTTCCGTATCGAAATTAGATGCAGAAGCATCCAAGTCTTACGAAATACAAGGGTCAGCTTTGTCAAATCAAACACATGTCCATATGAGAGCAAATATATCGTGACCTATAGAATCTACAGTCTCGTTTCTTATGTCGTTTGTTAAGCAAACTTTGACACACAATCCATGCAATTTATATGATGATATCGAGTTCCGTATCGAAATTAGATGCAGAAGCATCCAAGTCTCACGAAATACAAGGGTCAGCTTTGTCAAATCAATCACATGTCCATATGAGAGCAAATATATCGTGACCTATAATATCTACAGTCTCGTTTCTTACGACGTTTGTTAAGCAAACTTTGACACACAATCCATGCAATTTATATGATGATATCGAGTTCCGTATCGAAATTAGTTGCAGAAGCATCATAGTCTTACGAAATACAAGGGTCAGCTTTGTCAAATCAATCACATGTCCATATGAGAGCAAATATATCGTGACCTATAGAATCTACAGTCTCGTTTCTTACGTCGTTTGTAAAGCAAACTTTGACACACAATCCATGCAATTTATATGATGATATCGAGTTCCGTTTCGAAGATAGATGCAGAAGCATCCAAGTCTCACGAAATACAAGGGTCAGCTTTGTCAAATCAATCACATGTCCATATGAGAGCAAATATATCGTGACCTATAGAATCTACAGTCTCGTTTCTTATGTCGTTTGTTAAGCAAACTTTGACACACAATCCATGCAATTTATATGATGATATCGAGTTCCGTATCGAAATTAGATGCAGAAGCATCCAAGTCTTACGAAATACAAGGGTCAGCTTTGTCAAATCAAACACATGTCCATATGAGAGCAAATATATCGTGACCTATAGAATCTACAGTCTCGTTTCTTATGTCGTTTGTTAAGCAAACTTTGACACACAATTTATGCAATTTATATGATGATATCGTGTTCCGTATCGAAATTAGATGCAGAAGCATCCAAGTCTTACGAAATACAAGGGTCAGCTTTGTCAAATCAAACACATGTCCATATGAGAGCAAATATATCGTGACCTATAGAATCTACAGTCTCGTTTCTTATGTCGTTTGTTAAGCAAACTTTGACACACAATCCATGCAATTTATATGATGATATCGAGTTCCGTATCGAAATTAGATGCAGAAGCATCCAAGTCTCACGAAATACAAGGGTCAGCTTTGTCAAATCAATCACATGTCCATATGAGAGCAAATATATCGTGACCTATAATATCTACAGTCTCGTTTCTTACGACGTTTGTTAAGCAAACTTTGACACACAATCCATGCAATTTATATGATGATATCGAGTTCCGTTTCGAAGATAGATGCAGAAGCATCCAAGTCTCACGAAATACAAGGGTCAGCTTTGTCAAATCAATCACATGTACATATGAGAGCAAATATATCGTGACCTATAGAATCTACAGTCTCGTTTCTTACGTCGTTTGTTAAGCAAACTTTGACACACAATCCATGCAATTTATATGATGATATCGAATTCCGTTTCGAAGATAGATGCAGAAGCATCCAAGTCTCACGAAATACAAGGGTCAGCTTTGTCAAATCAATCACATGTCCATATGAGAGCAAATATATCGTCACCTATAGAATCTACAGTCTCGTTTCTTACGACGTTTGTTAAGCAAACTTTGACACACAATCCATGCAATTTATATGATGATATCGAGTTCCGTATCGAAATTAGATGCAGAAGCATCCAAGTCTCACGAAATACAAGGGTCAGCTTTGTCAAATCAATCACATGTCAATATGAGAGTAAATATATCGTGACCTATAGAATCTACAGTCTCGTTTCCTACGACGTTTGTTAAGCAAACTTTGACACACAATCCTTGCAATTTATATGATGATATCGTGTTCCGTATCGAAATTAGATGCAGAAGCATCCAAGTCTTACGAAATGCAAGGGTCAGCTTTGTCAAATCAATCACATGTCCATATGAGAGCAAATATATCGTCAGCTAAAGAATCTACAGTCTCGTTTCTTACGTCGTTTGTTAAGCAAACTTTGACACACAATCCATCCAATTTATATGATGATATCGAGTTCCGTATCGAAATTAGATGCAGAAGCATCCAAGTCTTACGAAATACAAGGGTCAGCTTTGTCAAATCAATCACATGTCCATATGAGAGCAAATATATCGTCACCTATAGATTCTACAGTCTCGTTTCTTACGTCGTTTGTTAAGCAAACTTTGACACACAATCCATGCAATTTATATGATGATGTCGAGTTCCGTATCGAAATTAGATGCAGAAGCATCCAAGTCTAACGAAATACAAGGGTCAGCTTTGTCAAATCAATCACATGTCCATATGAGAGCAAATATATCGTGACCTATAGAATCTACAGTCTCGTTTCTTACGTCGTTTGTTAAGCAAACTTTGACACACAATCTATGTAATTTATATGATGATATCGAGTTCCGTATCGAAATTAGATGCAGAAGCATCCAAGTCTAACGAAATACAAGGGTCAGCTTTGTCAAATCAATCACATGTCCATATGAGAGCAAATATATCGTCACCTATAGATTCTACAGTCTCGTTTCTTACGTCGTTTGTTAAGCAAACTTTGACACACAATCTATGTAATTTATATGATGATATCGAGTTCCGTATCGAAATTAGATGCAGAAGCATCCAAGTCTTACGAAATACAAGGGTCAGCTTTGTCAAATCAATCACATGTCCATATGAGAGCAAATATATCGTGACCTATAGAATCTACAGTCTCGTTTCTTACGTCGTTTGTTAAGCAAACTTTGACACACAATCTATGTAATTTATATGATGATATCGAGTTCCGTATCGAAATTAGATGCAGAAGCATCCAAGTCTAACGAAATACAAGGGTCAGCTTTGTCAAATCAATCACATGTCCATATGAGAGCAAATATATCGTGACCTATAATATCTACAGTCTCGTTTCTTACGACGTTTGTTAAGCAAACTTTGACACACAATCCATGCAATTTATATGATGATATCGAGTTCCGTTTCGAAGATAGATGCAGAAGCATCCAAGTCTCACGAAATACAAGGGTCAGCTTTGTCAAATCAATCACATGTACATATGAGAGCAAATATATCGTGACCTATAGAATCTACAGTCTCGTTTCTTACGTCGTTTGTTAAGCAAAGTTTGACACACAATCCATGCAATTTATATGATGATATCGAATTCCGTTTCGAAGATAGATGCAGAAGCATCCAAGTCTCACGAAATACAAGGGTCAGCTTTGTCAAATCAATCACATGTCCATATGAGAGCAAATATATCGTGACCTATAGAATCTACAGTCTCGTTTCTTACGTCGTTTGTTAAGCAAACTTTGACACACAATCCATGCAATTTATATGATGATATCGAGTTCCGTATCGAAATTAGATGCAGAAGCATCCAAGTCTCATGAAATACAAGGGTCAGCTTTGTCAAATCAATCACATGTCCATATGAGAGTAAATATATCGTGACCTATAGAATCTACAGTCTCGTTTCTTACGTCGTTTGTTAAGCAAACTTTAACACACAATCCATGCAATTTATACGATGATATCGAGTTCCGTTTCGAAGATAGATGCAGAAGCATCCAAGTCTCACGAAATACAAGGGTCAGCTTTGTCAAATCAATCACATGTCCATATGAGAGCAAATATATCGTGACCTATAGAATCTACAGTCTCGTTTCTTACGTCGTTTGTAAAGCAAACTTTGACACACAATCCATGCAATTTATATGATGATATCGAGTTCCGTTTCGAAGATAGATGCAGAAGCATCCAAGTCTCACGAAATACAAGGGTCAGCTTTGTCAAATCAATCACATGTCCATATGAGAGCAAATATATCGTGACCTATAGAATCTACAGTCTCGTTCCTTACGTCGTTTGTTAAGCAAACTTTGACACACAATCCATGCAATTTATATGATGATATCGAGTTCCGTTTCGAAGATAGATGCAGAAGCATCCAAGTCTTACGAAATACAAGGGTCAGCTTTGTCAAATCAATCACATGTCCATATGAGAGTAAATATATCGTGACCTATAGAATCTACAGTCTCGTTCCTTACGTCGTTTGTTAAGCAAACTTTGACACACAATCCATGCAATTTATATGATGATATCGAGTTCCGTATCGAAATCAGATGCAGAAGCATCCAAGTCTCACGAAATACAAGGGTCAGCTTTGTCAAATCAATCACATGTCCATATGAGAGCAAGTATATCGTCAGCTAAATAATCTACAGTCTCGTTTCTTACGTCGTTTGTTAAGCAAACTTTGACACACAATCCATGCAATTTGTATGATGATATCGAGTTCCGTATCGAAATTAGATGCAGAAGCATCCAAGTCTCACGAAATACAAGGGTCAGCTTTGTCAAATCAATCACATGTCCATATGAGAGCAAGTATATCGTCAGCTAAAGAATCTACAGTCTCGTTTCTTACGTCGTTTGTTAAGCAAACTTTGACACACAATCCATGCAATTTATAGATGATATCGAGTTCCGTATCGAAATTAGATGCAGAAGCATCCAAGTCTCAAAAAATACAAGGGTCAGCTTTGTCAAATCAAACACATGTCCATATGAGAGCAAATATATCGTGACCTATAGAATCTACAGTCTCGTTCCTTACGTCGTTTGTTAAGCAAACTTTGACACACAATCCATGCAATTTGTATGATGATATCGAGTTCCGTATCGAAATTAGATGCAGAAGCATCCAAGTCTCACGAAATACAAGGGTCAGCTTTGTCAAATCAATCACATGTCCATATGAGAGCAAGTATATCGTCAGCTAAAGAATCTACAGTCTCGTTTCTTACGTCGTTTGTTAAGCAAACTTTGACACACAATCCATGCAATTTATATGATGATATCGAGTTCCGTTTCGAAGATAGATGCAGAAGCATCCAAGTCTCACGAAATACAAGGGTCAGCTTTGTCAAATCAATCACATGTCCATATGAGAGCAAATATATCGTGACCTATAGAATCTACAGTCTCGTTCCTTACGTCGTTTGTTAAGCAAACTTTGACACACAATCCATGCAATTTATATGATGATATCGAGTTCCGTATCGAAATTAGATGCAGAAGCATCCAAGTCTCACGAAATACAAGGGTCAGCTTTGTCAAATCAATCACATGTCCATATGAGAGCAAGTATATCGTCAGCTAAAGAATCTACAGTCTCGTTTCTTACGTCGTTTGTTAAGCAAACTTTGACACACAATCCATGCAATTTATATGATGATATCGAGTTCCGTTTCGAAGATAGATGCAGAAGCATCCAAGTCTCACGAAATACAAGGGTCAGCTTTGTCAAATCAATCACATGTCCATATGAGAGCAAATATATCGTGACCTATAGAATCTACAGTCTCGTTCCTTACGTCGTTTGTTAAGCAAACTTTGACACACAATCCATGCAATTTATATGATGATATCGAGTTCCGTATCGAAATTAGATGCAGAAGCATCCAAGTCTCACGAAATACAAGGGTCAGCTTTGTCAAATCAATCACATGTCCATATGAGAGCAAGTATATCGTCAGCTAAAGAATCTACAGTCTCGTTTCTTACGTCGTTTGTTAAGCAAACTTTGACACACAATCCATGCAATTTGTATGATGATATCGAGTTCCGTATCGAAATTAGATGCAGAAGCATCCAAGTCTCACGAAATACAAGGGTCAGCTTTGTCAAATCAATCACATGTCCATATGAGAGCAAGTATATCGTCAGCTAAAGAATCTACAGTCTCGTTTCTTACGTCGTTTGTTAAGCAAACTTTGACACACAATCCATGCAATTTATAGATGATATCGAGTTCCGTATCGAAATTAGATGCAGAAGCATCCAAGTCTCAAAAAATACAAGGGTCAGCTTTGTCAAATCAAACACATGTCCATATGAGAGCAAATATATCGTGACCTATAATATCTACAGTCTCGTTTCTTACGTCGTTTGTTAAGCAAACTTTGACACACAATCCATGCAATTTGTATGATGATATCGAGTTCCGTATCGAAATTAGATGCAGAAGCATCCAAGTCTCACGAAATACAAGGGTCAGCTTTGTCAAATCAATCACATGTCCATATGAGAGCAAGTATATCGTCAGCTAAAGAATCTACAGTCTCGTTTCTTACGTCGTTTGTTAAGCAAACTTTGACACACAATCCATGCAATTTATAGATGATATCGAGTTCCGTATCGAAATTAGATGCAGAAGCATCCAAGTCTCAAAAAATACAAGGGTCAGCTTTGTCAAATCAAACACATGTCCATATGAGAGCAAATATATCGTGACCTATAATATCTACAGTCTCGTTTCATACGACGTTTGTTAAGCAAACTTTGACACACAATCCATGCAATTTACATGATGATATCGAGTTCCGTATCGAAATTAGATGCAGAAGCATCCAAGTCTTACGAAATACAAGGGTCAGCTTTGTCAAATCAATCACATGTCCATATGAGAGCAAATATATCGTCACCTATAGAATCTACAGTCTCGTTTCTTACGTCGTTTGTTAAGCAAACTTTGACACACAATCCATGCAATTTATATGATGATGTCGAGTTCCGTATCGAAATTAGATGCAGAAGCATCCAAGTCTAACGAAATACAAGGGTCAGCTTTGTCAAATCAATCACATGTCCATATGAGAGCAAATATATCGTGACCTATAGAATCTACAGTCTCGTTTCTTACGTCGTTTGTTAAGCAAACTTTGACACACAATCTATGTAATTTATATGATGATATCGAGTTCCGTATCGAAATTAGATGCAGAAGCATCCAAGTCTAACGAAATACAAGGGTCAGCTTTGTCAAATCAATCACATGTCCATATGAGAGCAAATATATCGTCACCTATAGATTCTACAGTCTCGTTTCTTACGTCGTTTGTTAAGCAAACTTTGACACACAATCTATGTAATTTATATGATGATATCGAGTTCCGTATCGAAATTAGATGCAGAAGCATCCAAGTCTTACGAAATACAAGGGTCAGCTTTGTCAAATCAATCACATGTCCATATGAGAGCAAATATATCGTCACCTATAGAATCTACAGTCTCGTTTCTTACGTCGTTTGTTAAGCAAACTTTGACACACAATCCATGCAATTTATATGATGATATCGAGTTCCGTTTCGAAGATAGATGCAGAAGCATCCAAGTCTCACGAAATACAAGGGTCAGCTTTGTCAAATCAATCACATGTACATATGAGAGCAAATATATCGTGACCTATAGAATCTACAGTCTCGTTTCTTACGTCGTTTGTTAAGCAAACTTTGACACACAATCCATGCAATTTATATGATGATGTCGAGTTCCGTATCGAAATTAGATGCAGAAGCATCCAAGTCTAACGAAATACAAGGGTCAGCTTTGTCAAATCAATCACATGTCCATATGAGAGCAAATATATCGTGACCTATAGAATCTACAGTCTCGTTTCTTACGTCGTTTGTTAAGCAAACTTTGACACACAATCTATGTAATTTATATGATGATATCGAGTTCCGTATCGAAATTAGATGCAGAAGCATCCAAGTCTTACGAAATACAAGGGTCAGCTTTGTCAAATCAATCACATGTCCATATGAGAGCAAATATATCGTGACCTATAGAATCTACAGTCTCGTTTCTTACGTCGTTTGTTAAGCAAACTTTGACACACAATCTATGTAATTTATATGATGATGTCAAGTTCCGTATCGAAATTAGATGCAGAAGCATCCAAGTCTCCCGAAATACAAGGGTCAGCTTTGTCAAAGCAATCACATGTCCATATGAGAGCAAATATATCGTGACCTATAGAATCTACAGTCTCGTTTCTTACGTCGTTTGTAAAGCAAACTTTGACACACAATCCATGCAATTTATATGATGATATCGAGTTCCGTATCGAAATTAGATGCAGAAGCATCCAAGTCTCACGAAATACAAGGGTCAGCTTTGTCAAATCAATCACATGTCCATATGAGAGCAAATATATCGTGACCTATAGAATCTACAGTCTCGTTCCTTACGTCGTTTGTTAAGCAAACTTTGACACACAATCCATGCAATTTATATGATGATATCGAGTTCCGTATCGAAATCAGATGCAGAAGCATCCAAGTCTCACGAAATACAAGGGTCAGCTTTGTCAAATCAATCACATGTCCATATGAGAGCAAGTATATCGTCAGCTAAAGAATCTACAGTCTCGTTTCTTATGTCGTTTGTTAAGCAAACTTTGACACACAATCCATGCAATTTGTATGATGATATCGAGTTCCGTATCGAAATTAGATGCAGAAGCATCCAAGTCTCACGAAATACAAGGGTCAGCTTTGTCAAATCAATCACATGTCCATATGAGAGCAAGTATATCGTCAGCTAAAGAATCTACAGTCTCGTTTCTTACGTCGTTTGTTAAGCAAACTTTGACACACAATCCATGCAATTTATAGATGATATCGAGTTCCGTATCGAAATTAGATGCAGAAGCATCCAAGTCTCAAAAAATACAAGGGTCAGCTTTGTCAAATCAAACACATGTCCATATGAGAGCAAATATATCGTGACCTATAGAATCTACAGTCTCGTTCCTTACGTCGTTTGTTAAGCAAACTTTGACACACAATCCATGCAATTTATATGATGATATCGAGTTCCGTATCGAAATTAGATGCAGAAGCATCCAAGTCTCACGAAATACAAGGGTCAGCTTTGTCAAATCAATCACATGTCCATATGAGAGCAAGTATATCGTCAGCTAAAGAATCTACAGTCTCGTTTCTTACGTCGTTTGTTAAGCAAACTTTGACACACAATCCATGCAATTTATATGATGATATCGAGTTCCGTTTCGAAGATAGATGCAGAAGCATCCAAGTCTCACGAAATACAAGGGTCAGCTTTGTCAAATCAATCACATGTCCATATGAGAGCAAATATATCGTGACCTATAGAATCTACAGTCTCGTTCCTTACGTCGTTTGTTAAGCAAACTTTGACACACAATCCATGCAACTTATATGATGATATCGAGTTCCGTATCGAAATTAGATGCAGAAGCATCCAAGTCTCACGAAATACAAGGGTCAGCTTTGTCAAATCAATCACATGTCCATATTAGAGCAAGTATATCGTCAGCTAAAGAATCTACAGTCTCGTTTCTTACGTCGTTTGTTAAGCAAACTTTGACACACAATCCATGCAATTTATATGATGATATCGAGTTCCGTTTCGAAGATAGATGCAGAAGCATCCAAGTCTCACGAAATACAAGGGTCAGCTTTGTCAAATCAATCACATGTCCATATGAGAGCAAATATATCGTGACCTATAGAATCTACAGTCTCGTTCCTTACGTCGTTTGTTAAGCAAACTTTGACACACAATCCATGCAATTTATATGATGATATCGAGTTCCGTATCGAAATTAGATGCAGAAGCATCCAAGTCTCACGAAATACAAGGGTCAGCTTTGTCAAATCAATCACATGTCCATATGAGAGCAAGTATATCGTCAGCTAAAGAATCTACAGTCTCGTTTCTTACGTCGTTTGTTAAGCAAACTTCGACACACAATCCATGCAATTTGTATGATGATATCGAGTTCCGTATCGAAATTAGATGCAGAAGCATCCAAGTCTCACGAAATACAAGGGTCAGCTTTGTCAAATCAATCACATGTCCATATGAGAGCAAGTATATCGTCAGCTAAAGAATCTACAGTCTCGTTTCTTACGTCGTTTGTTAAGCAAACTTTGACACACAATCCATGCAATTTATAGATGATATCGAGTTCCGTATCGAAATTAGATGCAGAAGCATCCAAGTCTCAAAAAATACAAGGGTCAGCTTTGTCAAATCAAACACATGTCCATATGAGAGCAAATATATCGTGACCTATAATATCTACAGTCTCGTTTCATACGACGTTTGTTAAGCAAACTTTGACACACAATCCATGCAATTTACATGATGATATCGAGTTCCGTATCGAAATTAGATGCAGAAGCATCCAAGTCTTACGAAATACAAGGGTCAGCTTTGTCAAATCAATCACATGTCCATATGAGAGCAAATATATCGTCACCTATAGAATCTACAGTCTCGTTTCTTACGTCGTTTGTTAAGCAAACTTTGACACACAATCCATGCAATTTATATGATGATGTCGAGTTCCGTATCGAAATTAGATGCAGAAGCATCCAAGTCTAACGAAATACAAGGGTCAGCTTTGTCAAATCAATCACATGTCCATATGAGAGCAAATATATCGTGACCTATAGAATCTACAGTCTCGTTTCTTACGTCGTTTGTTAAGCAAACTTTGACACACAATCTATGTAATTTATATGATGATATCGAGTTCCGTATCGAAATTAGATGCAGAAGCATCCAAGTCTTACGAAATACAAGGGTCAGCTTTGTCAAATCAATCACATGTCCATATGAGAGCAAATATATCGTGACCTATAGAATCTACAGTCTCGTTTCTTACGTCGTTTGTTAAGCAAACTTTGACACACAATCTATGTAATTTATATGATGATGTCAAGTTCCGTATCGAAATTAGATGCAGAAGCATCCAAGTCTCCCGAAATACAAGGGTCAGCTTTGTCAAAGCAATCACATGTCCATATGAGAGCAAATATATCGTGACCTATAGAATCTACAGTCTCGTTTCTTACGTCGTTTGTAAAGCAAACTTTGACACACAATCCATGCAATTTATATGATGATATCGAGTTCCGTATCGAAATTAGATGCAGAAGCATCCAAGTCTCACGAAATACAAGGGTCAGCTTTGTCAAATCAATCACATGTCCATATGAGAGCAAATATATCGTGACCTATAGAATCTACAGTCTCGTTCCTTACGTCGTTTGTTAAGCAAACTTTGACACACAATCCATGCAATTTATATGATGATATCGAGTTCCGTATCGAAATCAGATGCAGAAGCATCCAAGTCTCACGAAATACAAGGGTCAGCTTTGTCAAATCAATCACATGTCCATATGAGAGCAAGTATATCGTCAGCTAAAGAATCTACAGTCTCGTTTCTTATGTCGTTTGTTAAGCAAACTTTGACACACAATCCATGCAATTTGTATGATGATATCGAGTTCCGTATCGAAATTAGATGCAGAAGCATCCAAGTCTCACGAAATACAAGGGTCAGCTTTGTCAAATCAATCACATGTCCATATGAGAGCAAGTATATCGTCAGCTAAAGAATCTACAGTCTCGTTTCTTACGTCGTTTGTTAAGCAAACTTTGACACACAATCCATGCAATTTATAGATGATATCGAGTTCCGTATCGAAATTAGATGCAGAAGCATCCAAGTCTCAAAAAATACAAGGGTCAGCTTTGTCAAATCAAACACATGTCCATATGAGAGCAAATATATCGTGACCTATAGAATCTACAGTCTCGTTCCTTACGTCGTTTGTTAAGCAAACTTTGACACACAATCCATGCAATTTATATGATGATATCGAGTTCCGTATCGAAATTAGATGCAGAAGCATCCAAGTCTCACGAAATACAAGGGTCAGCTTTGTCAAATCAATCACATGTCCATATGAGAGCAAGTATATCGTCAGCTAAAGAATCTACAGTCTCGTTTCTTACGTCGTTTGTTAAGCAAACTTTGACACACAATCCATGCAATTTATATGATGATATCGAGTTCCGTTTCGAAGATAGATGCAGAAGCATCCAAGTCTCACGAAATACAAGGGTCAGCTTTGTCAAATCAATCACATGTCCATATGAGAGCAAATATATCGTGACCTATAGAATCTACAGTCTCGTTCCTTACGTCGTTTGTTAAGCAAACTTTGACACACAATCCATGCAACTTATATGATGATATCGAGTTCCGTATCGAAATTAGATGCAGAAGCATCCAAGTCTCACGAAATACAAGGGTCAGCTTTGTCAAATCAATCACATGTCCATATTAGAGCAAGTATATCGTCAGCTAAAGAATCTACAGTCTCGTTTCTTACGTCGTTTGTTAAGCAAACTTTGACACACAATCCATGCAATTTATATGATGATATCGAGTTCCGTTTCGAAGATAGATGCAGAAGCATCCAAGTCTCACGAAATACAAGGGTCAGCTTTGTCAAATCAATCACATGTCCATATGAGAGCAAATATATCGTGACCTATAGAATCTACAGTCTCGTTCCTTACGTCGTTTGTTAAGCAAACTTTGACACACAATCCATGCAATTTATATGATGATATCGAGTTCCGTATCGAAATTAGATGCAGAAGCATCCAAGTCTCACGAAATACAAGGGTCAGCTTTGTCAAATCAATCACATGTCCATATGAGAGCAAGTATATCGTCAGCTAAAGAATCTACAGTCTCGTTTCTTACGTCGTTTGTTAAGCAAACTTCGACACACAATCCATGCAATTTGTATGATGATATCGAGTTCCGTATCGAAATTAGATGCAGAAGCATCCAAGTCTCACGAAATACAAGGGTCAGCTTTGTCAAATCAATCACATGTCCATATGAGAGCAAGTATATCGTCAGCTAAAGAATCTACAGTCTCGTTTCTTACGTCGTTTGTTAAGCAAACTTTGACACACAATCCATGCAATTTATAGATGATATCGAGTTCCGTATCGAAATTAGATGCAGAAGCATCCAAGTCTCAAAAAATACAAGGGTCAGCTTTGTCAAATCAAACACATGTCCATATGAGAGCAAATATATCGTGACCTATAATATCTACAGTCTCGTTTCATACGACGTTTGTTAAGCAAACTTTGACACACAATCCATGCAATTTACATGATGATATCGAGTTCCGTATCGAAATTAGATGCAGAAGCATCCAAGTCTTACGAAATACAAGGGTCAGCTTTGTCAAATCAATCACATGTCCATATGAGAGCAAATATATCGTCACCTATAGAATCTACAGTCTCGTTTCTTACGTCGTTTGTTAAGCAAACTTTGACACACAATCCATGCAATTTATATGATGATGTCGAGTTCCGTTTCGAAGATAGATGCAGAAGCATCCAAGTCTCACGAAATACAAGGGTCAGCTTTGTCAAATCAATCACATGTCCATATGAGAGCAAGTATATCGTCAGCTAAAGAATCTACAGTCTCGTTTCTTACGTCGTTTGTTAAGCAAACTTTGACACACAATCCATGCAATTTGTATGATGATATCGAGTTCCGTATCGAAATTAGATGCAGAAGCATCCAAGTCTCACGAAATACAAGGGTCAGCTTTGTCAAATCAATCACATGTCCATATGAGAGCAAATATATCGTGACCTATAAAATCTACAGTCTCGTTTCTTACGTCGTTTGTTAAGCAAACTTTGACACACAATCCAAGCAATTTAAATGTTGATGTCGAGTTCCGTATCGAAATTAGATGCAGAAGCATCCAAGTCTTACGAAATACAAGGGTCAGCTTTGTCAAATCAATCACATGTCAATATGAGAGTAAATATATCGTCACCTATAGAATCTACAGTCTCGTTTCCTACGACGTTTGTTAAGCAAACTTTGACACACAATCCTTGCAATTTATATGATGATATCGTGTTCCGTATCGAAATTAGATGCAGACGCATCCAAGTCTTACGAAATACAAGGGTCAGCTTTGTCAAATCAATCACATGTCCATATGAGAGCAAATATATCGTCACCTATAGAATCTACAGTCTCGTTTCTTACGACGTTTGTTAAGCAAACTTTGACACACAATCCATGCAATTTATATGATGATATCGAGTTCCGTATCGAAATTAGATGCAGAAGCATCCAAGTCTCACGAAATACAAGGGTCAGCTTTGTCAAATCAATCACATGTCAATATGAGAGTAAATATATCGTGACCTATAGAATCTACAGTCTCGTTTCCTACGACGTTTGTTAAGCAAACTTTGACACACAATCCTTGCAATTTATATGATGATATCGTGTTCCGTATCGAAATTAGATGCAGACGCATCCAAGTCTTACGAAATACAAGGGTCAGCTTTGTCAAATCAATCACATGTCCATATGAGAGCAAATATATCGTCAGCTAAAGAATCTACAGTCTCGTTTCTTACGTCGTTTGTTAAGCAAACGTTGACACACAATCCATGCAATTTATATGATGATATCGAGTTCCGTATCGAAATTAGATGCAGAAGCATCCAAGTCTTACGAAATACAAGGGTCAGCTTTGTCAAATCAATCACATGTCCATATGAGAGCAAATATATCGTCACCTATAGATTCTACAGTCTCGTTTCTTACGTCGTTTGTTAAGCAAACTTTGACACACAATCCATGCAATTTATATGATGATGTCGAGTTCCGTATCGAAATTAGATGCAGAAGCATCCAAGTCTAACGAAATACAAGGGTCAGCTTTGTCAAATCAATCACATGTCCATATGAGAGCAAATATATCGTGACCTATAGAATCTACAGTCTCGTTTCTTACGTCGTTTGTTAAGCAAACTTTGACACACAATCTATGTAATTTATATGATGATATCGAGTTCCGTATCGAAATTAGATGCAGAAGCATCCAAGTCTTACGAAATACAAGGGTCAGCTTTGTCAAATCAATCACATGTCCATATGAGAGCAAATATATCGTGACCTATAGAATCTACAGTCTCGTTTCTTACGTCGTTTGTAAAGCAAACTTTGACACACAATCCATGCAATTTATATGATGATATCGAGTTCCGTATCGAAATTAGATGCAGAAGCATCCAAGTCTCACGAAATACAAGGGTCAGCTTTGTCAAATCAATCACATGTCCATATGAGAGCAAATATATCGTGACCTATAGAATCTACAGTCTCGTTCCTTACGTCGTTTGTTAAGCAAACTTTGACACACAATCCATGCAATTTATATGATGATATCGAGTTCCGTATCGAAATTAGATGCAGAAGCATCCAAGTCTCACGAAATACAAGGGTCAGCTTTGTCAAATCAATCACATGTCCATATGAGAGCAAGTATATCGTCAGCTAAAGAATCTACAGTCTCGTTTCTTACGTCGTTTGTTAAGCAAACTTTGACACACAATCCATGCAATTTATATGATGATATCGAGTTCCGTTTCGAAGATAGATGCAGAAGCATCCAAGTCTCACGAAATACAAGGGTCAGCTTTGTCAAATCAATCACATGTCCATATGAGAGCAAATATATCGTGACCTATAGAATCTACAGTCTCGTTCCTTACGTCGTTTGTTAAGCAAACTTTGACACACAATCCATGCAATTTATATGATGATGTCGGGTTCCGTATCGAAATTAGATGCAGAAGCATCCAAGTCTTACGAAATACAAGGGTCAGCTTTGTCAAATCAATCACATGTCCATATGAGAGTAAATATATCGTGACCTATAGAATCTACAGTCTCGTTCCTTACGTCGTTTGTTAAGCAAACTTTGACACACAATCCATGCAATTTATATGATGATATCGAGTTCCGTATCGAAATTAGATGCAGAAGCATCCAAGTCTCACGAAATACAAGGGTCAGCTTTGTCAAATCAATCACATGTCCATATGAGAGCAAGTATATCGTCAGCTAAAGAATCTACAGTCTCGTTTCTTACGTCGTTTGTAAAGCAAACTTTGACACACAATCCATGCAATTTGTATGATGATATCGAGTTCCGTATCGAAATTAGATGCAGAAGCATCCAAGTCTCACGAAATACAAGGGTCAGCTTTGTCAAATCAATCACATGTCCATATGAGAGCAAGTATATCGTCAGCTAAAGAATCTACAGTCTCGTTTCTTACGTCGTTTGTTAAGCAAACTTTGACACACAATCCATGCAATTTATAGATGATATCGAGTTCCGTATCGAAATTAGATGCAGAAGCATCCAAGTCTCAAAAAATACAAGGGTCAGCTTTGTCAAATCAAACACATGTCCATATGAGAGCAAATATATCGTGACCTATAATATCTACAGTCTCGTTTCTTACGTCGTTTGTTAAGCAAACTTTGACACACAATCCATGCAATTTATATGATGATATCGAGTTCCGTATCGAAATTAGATGCAGAAGCATCCAAGTCTTACGAAATACAAGGGTCAGCTTTGTCAAATCAATCACATGTCCATATGAGAGCAAATATATCGTCACCTATAGAATCTACAGTCTCGTATCTTACGTCGTTTGTTAAGCAAACTTTGACACACAATCCATGCAATTTATATGATGATGTCGAGTTCCGTTTCGAAGATAGATGCAGAAGCATCCAAGTCTAACGAAATACAAGGGTCAGCTTTGTCAAATCAATCACATGTCAATGTGAGAGTAAATATATCGTGACCTATAGAATCTACAGTCTCGTTTCTTACGTCGTTTGTTAAGCAAACTTTGACACACAATCCAAGCAATTTAAATGGTGATGTCGAGTTCCGTATCGAAATTAGATGCAGAAGCATCCAAGTCTTACGAAATACAAGGGTCAGCTTTGTCAAATCAATCACATGTCCATATGAGAGCAAATATATCGTCACCTATAGAATCTACAGTCTCGTTTCTTACGACGTTTGTTAAGCAAACTTTGACACACAATCCATGCAATTTATATGATGATATCGAGTTCCGTATCGAAATTAGATGCAGAAGCATCCAAGTCTCACGAAATACAAGGGTCGGCTTTGTCAAATCAATCACATGTCAATATGAGAGTAAATATATCGTGACCTATAGAATCTACAGTCTCGTTTCCTATGACGTTTGTTAAGCAAACTTTGACACACAATCCTTGCAATTTATATGATGATATCGTGTTCCGTATCGAAATTAGATGCAGACGCATCCAAGTCTTACGAAATACAAGGGTCAGCTTTGTCAAATCAATCACATGTCCATATGAGAGCAAATATATCGTCAGCTAAAGAATCTACAGTCTCGTTTCTTACGTCGTTTGTTAAGCAAACTTTGACACACAATCCATGCAATTTATATGATGATATCGAGTTCCGTATCGAAATTAGATGCAGAAGGATCCAAGTCTTACGAAATACAAGGGTCAGCTTTGTCAAATCAATCACATGTCCATATGAGAGCAAATATATCGTGACCTATAGAATCTACAGTCTCGTTTCTTACGTCGTCTCTTAAGCAAACTTTGACACACAATCTATGTAATTTATATGATGATATCGAGTTCCGTATCGAAATTAGATGCAGAAGCATCCAAGTCTTACGAAATACAAGGGTCAGCTTTGTCAAATCAATCACATGTCCATATGAGAGCAAATATATCGTCACCTATAGATTCTACAGTCTCGTTTCTTACGTCGTTTGTTAAGCAAACTTTGACACACAATCCATGCAATTTATATGATGATGTCGAGTTCCGTATCGAAATTAGATGCAGAAGCATCCAAGTCTAACGAAATACAAGGGTCAGCTTTGTCAAATCAATCACATGTCCATATGAGAGCAAATATATCGTGACCTATAGAGTCTACAGTCTCGTTTCTTACGTCGTTTCTTAAGCAAACTTTGACACACAATCTATGTAATTTATATGATGATATCGAGTTCCGTATCGAAATTAGATGCAGAAGCATCCAAGTCTTACGAAATACAAGGGTCAGCTTTGTCAAATCAATCACATGTCCATATGAGAGCAAATATATCGTGACCTATAGAATCTACAGTCTCGTTTCTTACGTCGTTTGTTAAGCAAACTTTGACACACAATCTATGTAATTTATATGATGATATCGAGTTCCGTATCGAAATTAGATGCAGAAGCATCCAAGTCTAACGAAATACAAGGGTCAGCTTTGTCAAATCAATCACATGTCCATATGAGAGCAAATATATCGTGACCTATAGAATCTACAGTCTCGTTTCTTACGTCGTTTGTTAAGCAAACTTTGACACACAATCCATGCAATTTATATGATGATGTCAAGTTCCGTATCGAAATTAGATGCAGAAGCATCCAAGTCTCCCGAAATACAAGGGTCAGCTTTGTCAAAGCAATCACATGTACATATGAAATAAATATATCGTGACCTATAGAATCTACAGCCTCGTTTCTTACGACGTTTGTTAAGCAAACTTTGACACACAATCCATGCAATTTATATGATGATATCGTGTTCCGTATCGAAATTAGATGCAGAAGCATCCAAGTCTTACGAAATACAAGGGTCAGCTTTGTCAAATCAATCACATGTCCATATGAGAGCAAATATATCGTGACCTATAGAATCTACAGCCTCGTTTCTTACGACGTTTGTTAAGCAAACTTTGACACACAATCCATGCAATTTATATGATGATATCGAGTTCCGTATCGAAATTAGATGCAGAAGCATCCAAGTCTTACGAAATACAAGGGTCAGCTTTGTCAAATCAATCACATGTCCATATGAGAGCAAATATATCGTCACCTATAGATTCTACAGTCTCGTTTCTTACGTCGTTTGTTAAGCAAACTTTGACACACAATCCATGCAATTTATATGATGATGTCGAGTTCCGTATCGAAATTAGATGCAGAAGCATCCAAGTCTAACGAAATACAAGGGTCAGCTTTGTCAAATCAATCACATGTCCATATGAGAGCAAATATATCGTGACCTATAGAATCTACAGTCTCGTTTCTTACGTCGTTTGTAAAGCAAACTTTGACACACAATCTATGTAATTTATATGATGATATCGAGTTCCGTATCGAAATTAGATGCAGAAGCATCCAAGTCTTACGAAATACAAGGGTCAGCTTTGTCAAATCAATCACATGTCCATATGAGAGCAAATATATCGTGACCTATAGAATCTACAGTCTCGTTTCTTACGTCGTTTGTTAAGCAAACTTTGACACACAATCCATGCAATTTATATGATGATGTCAAGTTCCGTATCGAAATTAGATGCAGAAGCATCCAAGTCTCCCGAAATACAAGGGTCAGCTTTGTCAAAGCAATCACATGTCCATATGAGAGCAAATATATCGTGACCTATAGAATCTACAGCCTCGTTTCTTACGACGTTTGTTAAGCAAACTTTGACACACAATCCATGCAATTTATATGATGATATCGTGTTCCGTATCGAAATTAGATGCAGAAGCATCCAAGTCTTACGAAATACAAGGGTCAGCTTTGTCAAATCAATCACATGTCCATATGAGAGCAAATATATCGTCAGCTAAAGAATCTACAGTCTCGTTTCTTACGTCGTTTGTTAAGCAAACTTTGACACACAATCCATGCAATTTATATGATGATATCGTGTTCCGTATCGAAATTAGATGCAGAAGCATCCAAGTCTCACGAAATACAAGGGTCAGCTTTGTCAAATCAATCACATGTCCATATGAGAGCAAATATATCGTGACCTATAGAATCTACAGTCTCGTTTCTTACGTCGTTTGTTAAGCAAACTTTGACACACAATCCATGCAATTTATATGATGATGTCGAGTTCCGTATCGAAATTAGATGCAGAAGCATCCAAGTCTTACGAAATACAAGGGTCAGCTTTGTCAAATCAATCACATGTCCATATGAGAGCAAATATATCGTCAGCTAAAGAATCTACAGTCTCGTTTCTTACGACGTTTGTTAAGCAAACTTTGACACACAATCCATGCAATTTATATGATGATGTCGAGTTCCGTATCGAAATTAGATGCAGAAGCATCCAAGTCTTACGAAATACAAGGGTCAGCTTTGTCAAATCAATCACATGTCCATATGAGAGCAAATATATCGTGACCTATAGAATCTACAGTCTCGTTTCTTACGACGTTTGTTAAGCAAACTTTGACACACAATCCATGCAATTTATATGATGATATCGAGTTCCGTATCGAAGATAGATGCAGAAGCATACAAGTCTCACGAAATACAAGGGTCAGCTTTGTCAAATCAATCACATGTCCATATGAGAGCAAATATATCGTGACCTATAGAATCTACAGTCTCGTTTCTTACGACGTTTTTTAAGCAAACTTTGACACACAATCCATGCAATTTATATGATGATATCGAGTTCCGTATCGAAATTAGATGCAGAAGCATCCAAGTCTAACGAAATACAAGGGTCAGCTTTGTCAAATCAATCACATGTCCATATGAGAGCAAATATATCGTGACCTATAGAATCTACAGTCTCGTTCCTTAAGTCGTTTGTTAAGCAAACTTTGACACACAATCCATGCAATTTATATGATGATGTCGAGTTCAGTATCGAAATTAGATGCAGAAGCATCCAAGTCTAACGAAATACAAGGGTCAGCTTTGTCAAATCAATCACATGTCCATATGAGAGCAAATATATCGTGACCTATAGAATCTACAGTCTCGTTTCTTACGTCGTTTGTTAAGCAAACTTTGACACACAATCCATGCAATTTATATGATGATGTCGAGTTCCGTATCGAAATTAGATGCAGAAGCATCCAAGTCTTACGAAATACAAGGGTCAGCTTTGTCAAATCAATCGCATGTCCATATGAGAGCAAATATATCGTGACCTATAGAATCTACAGTCTCGTTTCTTACGACGTTTGTTAAGCAAACTTTGACACACAATCCATGCAATTTATATGATGATATCGAGTTCCGTATCGAAATTAGATGCAGAAGCATCCAAGTCTAACGAAATACAAGGGTCAGCTTTGTCAAATCAATCACATGTCCATATGAGAGCAAATATATCGTGACCTATTGAATCTACAGTCTCGTTCCTTACGTCGTTTGTTAAGCAAACTTTGACATACAATCTATGTAATTTATATGATGATATCGAGTTCCGTATCGAAATTAGATGCAGAAGCATCCAAGTCTTACGAAATACAAGGGTCAGCTTTGTCAAATCAATCACATGTCCATATGAGAGCAAATATATCGTGACCTATAGAATCTACAGTCTCGTTTCTTACGTCGTTTGTTAAGCAAACTTTGACACACAATCCATGCAATTTATATGATGATGTCGAGTTCCGTATCGAAATTAGATGCAGAAGCATCCAAGTCTTACGAAATACAAGGGTCAGCTTTGTCAAATCAATCACATGTCCATATGAGAGCAAATATATCGTGACCTATAGAATCTACAGTCTCGTTTCTTACGTCGTTTGTTAAGCAAACTTTGACACACAATCCATGCAATTTATATGATGATATCGAGTTCCGTATCGAAATTAGATGCAGAAGCATCCAAGTCTCACGAAATACAAGGGTCAGCTTTGTCAAATCAAACACATGTCCATATGAGAGCAAATATATCGTGACCTATAGAATCTACAGTCTCGGTTCTTACGTCGTTTGGTAAGCAAACTTTGACACACAATCCATGCAATTTATATGATGATATCGAGTTCCGTTTCGAAGATAGATGCAGAAGCATCCAAGTCTTACGAAATACAAGGGTCAGCATTGTCAAATCAATCACATGTCCATATGAGAGCAAATATATCGTGACCTATAGAATCTACAGTCTCGTTTCTTACGTCGTTTGTTAAGCAAACTTTGACACACAATCCATGCAATTTATATGATGATATCGTGTTCCGTATCGAAATTAGATGCAGAAGCATCCAAGTCTCACGAAATACAAGGGTCAGCTTTGTCAAATCAATCACATGTCCATATGAGAGCAAATATATCGTGACCTATAGAATCTACAGTCTCGTTTCTTACGTCGTTTGTTAAGCAAACTTTGACACACAATCCATGCAATTTATATGATGATATTGAGTTCCGTATCGAAATTAGATGTAGAAGCATCCAAGTCTCACGAAATACAAGGGTCAGCTTTGTCAAATCAATCACATGTCCATATGAGAGCAAATATATCGTCAGCTAAAGAATCTACAGTCTCGTTTCTTACGTCGTTTGTTAAGCAAACTTTGACACACAATCCATGCAATTTATATGATGATGTCGAGTTCCGTATCGAAATTAGATGCAGAAGCATCCAAATCTCACGAAATACAAGGGTCAGCTTTGTCAAATCAATCACATGTCCATATGAGAGCAAATATATCGTCAGCTAAAGAATCTACAGTCTCGTTCCTTACGTCGTTTGTTAAGCAAACTTTGACACACAATCCATGCAATTTATATGATGATATCGAGTTCCGTATCGAAATTAGATGCAGAAGCATCCAAGTCTCCCGAAATACAAGGGTCAGCTTTGTCCAATCAATCACATGTCCATATGAGAGCAAGTATATCGTCAGCTAAAGAATCTACAGTCTCGTTTCTTACGTCGATTGTTAAGCAAACTTTGACACACAATCCATGCAATTTATATGATGATATCGTGTTCCGTATCGAAATTAGATGCAGAAGCATCCAAGTCTCACGAAATACAAGGGTCAGCTTTGTCAAATCAATCACATGTCCATATGAGAGCAAATATATCGTCAGCTATATAATCTACAGTCTCGTTTCTTACTTCGTTTGTTAAGCAAACTTTGACACACAATCCATGCAATTTATATGATGATGTCGTGTTCCGTATCGAAATTAGATGCAGAAGCATCCAAATCTCACGAAATACAAGGGTCAGCTTTGTCAAATCAATCACATGTCCATATGAGAGCAAGTATATCGTGACCTATAGAATCTACAGTCTCGTTTCTTACGTCGTTTGTTAAGCAAACTTTGACACACAATCCATGCAATTAGATGCGAAATTAGATGCAGAAGCATCCAAGTCTCACGAAATACAAGGGTCAGCTTTGTCAAATCAATCACATGTCCATATGAGAGCAAATATATCGTGACCTATAATATCTACAGTCCCGTTTCTTACGTCGTTTGTTAAGCAAACTTTGACACACAATTCATGCAACTTATATGATGATGTCGAGTTCCGTATCGAAATTAGATGCAGATGCATCCAAGTCTTACGAAATACAAGGGTCAGCTTTGTCAAATCAATCACATGTCCATATGAGAGCAAATATATCGTCAGCTATAGAATCTACAGTCTCGTTTCTTACTTCGTTTGTTAAGCAAACTTTGACACACAATCCATGCAATTTATATGATGATGTCGTGTTCCGTATCGAAATTAGATGCAGAAGCATCCAAATCTCACGAAATACAAGGGTCAGCTTTGTCAAATCAATCACATGTCCATATGAGAGCAAATATATCGTGACCTATAGAATCTACAGTCTCGTTTCTTACGTCGTTTGTTAAGCAAACGTTGACACACAATCCATGCAATTTATATGATGATATCGAGTTCCGTATCGAAATTAGATGCAGAAGCATCCAAGTCTTACGAAATACAAGGGTCAGCTTTGTCAAATCAATCACATGTCCATATGAGAGCAAATATATCGTGACCTAAAGAATCTACAGTCTCGTTTCTTACGTCGATTGTTAAGCAAACTTTGACACACAATTCATGCAACTTATATGATGATGTCGAGTTCCGTATCGAAATTAGATGCAGAAGCATCCAAGTCTTACGAAATACAAGGGTCAGCTTTGTCAAATCAATCACATGTCCATATGAGAGCAAATATATCGTGACCTATAGAATCTACAGTCTCGTTTCTTACGTCGTTTGTTAAGCAAACTTTGACACACAATCCATAAAATTTATATGATGATATCGAGTTCCGTATCGAAATTAGATGCAGAAGCATCCAAGTCTCCCGAAATACAAGGGTCAGCTTTGTCAAATCAATCACATGTCCATATGAGAGCAAATATATCGTGACCTAAAGAATCTACAGTCTCGTTTCTTACGTCGATTGCTAAGCAAACTTTGACACACAATTCATGCAACTTATATGATGATGTCGAGTTCCGTATCGAAATTAGATGCAGAAGCATCCAAGTCTTACGAAATACAAGGGTCAGCTTTGTCAAATCAATCACATGTCCATATGAGAGCAAATATATCGTGACCTATAGAATCTACAGTCTCGTTTCTTACGTCGTTTGTTAAGCAAACTTTGACACACAATCCATGCAATTTATATGATGATATCGAGTTCCGTATCGAAATTAGATGCAGAAGCATCCAAGTCTCACGAAATACAAGGGTCAGCTTTGTCAAATCAAACACATGTCCATATGAGAGCAAATATATCGTGACCTATAGAATCTACAGTCTCGTTTCTTACGTCGTTTGTTAAGCAAACTTTGACACACAATCCATGCAATTTATATGATGATGTCGAGTTCCGTATCGAAATTAGATGCAGAAGCATCCAAGTCTCACATGTTCATATGAGAGCAAATATATCGTGACCTATAGAATCTACAGTCTCGTTTCTTACGTCGTTTGTTAAGCAAACTTTGACACACAATCCATGCAATTTATATGATGATATCGAGTTCCGTATCGAAATTAGATGCAGAAGCATCCAAGTCTCACGAAATACAAGGGTCAGCTTTGTCAAATCAAACACATGTCCATATGAGAGCAAATATATCGTGACCTATAGAATCTACAGTCTCGGTTCTTACGTCGTTTGGTAAGCAAACTTTGACACACAATCCATGCAACTTATATGATGATATCGAGTTCCGTATCGAAATTAGATGCAGAAGCATCCAAGTCTCACGAAATACAAGGGTCAGCTTTGTCAAATCAAACACATGTCCATATGAGAGCAAATATATCGTCAGCTAAAGAATCTACAGTCTCGTTTCTTACGTCGTTTGTTAAGCAAACTTTGACACACAATCCATGCAATTTATATGATGATATCGAGTTCCGTATCGAAATTAGATGCAGAAGCGTCCAAGTCTTACGAAATACAAGGGTCAGCTTTGTCAAATCAATCACATGTCCATATGAGAGCAAATATATCGTGACCTATAGAATCTACAGTCTCGTTTCTTACGTCGTTTGTTAAGCAAACTTTGACACACAATCCATGCAATTTATATGATGATATCGAGTTCCGTATCGAAATTAGATGCAGAAGCATCCAAGTCTCCCGAAATACAAGGGTCAGCTTTGTCCAATCAATCACATGTCCATATGAGAGCAAGTATATCGTCAGCTAAAGAATCTACAGTCTCGTTTCTTACGTCGATTGTTAAGCAAACTTTGACACACAATCCATGCAATTTATATGATGATATCGAAATACAAGGGTCAGCTTTGTCAAATCAATCACATGTCCATATGAGAGCAAATATATCGTCAGCTATAGAATCTACAGTCTCGTTTCT
This sequence comes from Musca autumnalis, assembly GCF_047663935.1. NCBI lineage: Eukaryota > Metazoa > Arthropoda > Insecta > Diptera > Muscidae > Musca > Musca autumnalis. The sequence continues at coordinate 8,519,265 of NW_027411866.1, read as the reverse complement.
TACTTCGTTTGTTAAGCAAACTTTGACACACAATCCATGCAATTTATATGATGATGTCGTGTTCCGTATCGAAATTAGATGCAGAAGCATCCAAATCTCACGAAATACAAGGGTCAGCTTTGTCAAATCAATCACATGTCCATATGAGAGCAAATATATCGTGACCTATAGAATCTACAGTCTCGTTTCTTACGTCGTTTGTTAAGCAAACTTTGACACACAATCCATGCAACTTATATGATGATGTCGAGTTCCGTATCGAAATTAGATGCAGAAGCATCCAAGTCTTACGAAATACAAGGGTCAGCTTTGTCAAATCAATCACATGTCCATATGAGAGCAAATATATCGTCAGCTATAGAATCTACAGTCTCGTTTCTTACTTCGTTTGTTAAGCAAACTTTGACACACAATCCATGCAATTTATATGATGATGTCGTGTTCCGTATCGAAATTAGATGCAGAAGCATCCAAGTCTTACGAAATACAAGGGTCAGCTTTGTCAAATCAATCACATGTCCATATGAGAGCAAATATATCGTGACCTAAAGAATCTACAGTCTCGTTTCTTACGTCGATTGTGAAGCAAACTTTGACACACAATTCATTCAACTTATATGATGATGTCGAGTTCCGTATCGAAATTAGATGCAGAAGCATCCAAGTCTTACGAAATACAAGGGTCAGCTTTGTCAAATCAATCACATGTCCATATGAGAGCAAATATATCGTGACCTATAGAATCTACAGTCTCGTTTCTTACGTCGTTTGTTAAGCAAACTTTGACACACAATCCATAAAATTTATATGATGATATCGAGTTCCGTATCGAAATTAGATGCAGAAGCATCCAAGTCTCCCGAAATACAAGGGTCAGCTTTGTCAAATCAATCACATGTCCATATGAGAGCAAATATATCGTGACCTAAAGAATCTACAGTCTCGTTTCTTACGTCGATTGTGAAGCAAACTTTGACACACAATTCATTCAACTTATATGATGATGTCGAGTTCCGTATCGAAATTAGATGCAGAAGCATCCAAGTCTTACGAAATACAAGGGTCAGCTTTGTCAAATCAATCACATGTCCATATGAGAGCAAATATATCGTGACCTATAGAATCTACAGTCTCGTTTCTTACGTCGTTTGTTAAGCAAACTTTGACACACAATCCATGCAATTTATATGATGATGTCGAGTTCCGTATCGAAATTAGATGCAGAAGCATCCAAGTCTCACATGTTCATATGAGAGCAAATATATCGTGACCTATAGAATCTACAGTCTCGTTTATTACGTCGTTTGTTAAGCAAACTTTGACACACAATCCATGCAATTTATATGATGATATCGAGGTCCGTATCGAAATTAGATGCAGAAGCATCCAAGTCTCACGAAATACAAGGGTCAGCTTTGTCAAATCAAACACATGTCCATATGAGAGCAAATATATCGTTACCTATAGAATCTACAGTCTCGGTTCTTACGTCGTTTGGTAAGCAAACTTTGAAACACAATCCATGCAACTTATATGATGATATCGAGTTCCGTATCGAAATTAGATGCAGAAGCGTCCAAGTCTTACGAAATACAAGGGTCAGCTTTGTCAAATCAATCACATGTCCATATGAGAGCAAATATATCGTGACCTATAGAATCTACAGTCTCGTTTCTTACGTCGTTTGTTAAGCAAACTTTGACACACAATCCATGCAATTTATATGATGATATCGAGTTCCGTATCGAAATTAGATGCAGAAGCATCCAAATCTCACGAAATACAAGGGTCACCTTTGTCAAATCAAACGCATGTCCATATGAGAGCAAATATATCGTGACCTATAGAATCTACAGTCTCGTTTCTTACGTCGTTTGTTAAGCAAACTTTGACACACAATCCATGCAATTTATATGATGATATCGAGTTCCGTATCGAAATTAGATGCAGAAGCATCCAAGTCTCACGAAATACAAGGGTCAGCTTTGTCAAATCAATCACATGTCCATATGATAGCAAATATATCGTGACCTATAGAATCTACAGTCTCGTTTCTTACGTCGTTTGTTAAGCAAACTTTGACACACAATCCATGCAATTTATATGATTGAATAAAAATGAGTGGAGAGGGGGATTCCAAATCAATATGTAAGGAAAACGGCAACCAACAGGAATCCGACCTTTAAAGTGGACTGTATCTAATGTTACGAATTTTGTGCAATATTATTTCTCTCCCAAAGAGAAATAATATTGTGCAGATGATGATGATAGATGATGACCATGAAATAAAAAGAAGGGAAATTTCCAAAAACGTTATAAAACGTAGCTTCTGTTTATTTAAATATAAAAAGAGAAGAGATAGAGAAGAGAGAAAGAGATTTGATGCTCACCCTTTGGATATTGATTTACAAGTGAAGTTCTATGGTGGCTTTTAAATTCTATGAACCTTAGCTTGTGTTAATTCGTTAAGTTTTTAGTACTAGAAATATGTAGTTGACGAGAGTACTCACTACTTAATACAAATTCACAATAAGCTTAAGTACTAATATAACAATTCATATACTTAAAGCTACAGTGATACTTCAATATACTTAATCTATTAATATAAGTTACAATTCATAGACAATTCAAGGTATAAAGTTTAAAATTCAAAATATTATGGCAAATCATTCAAATTTGTCCATGGCGCCGGCCTTGCACTTGTGCAACTGAGGATGAAACGCACATGACTTCAGCAAGCGATTTGATGGCTTGGGAGAGCACCAGTTGGTCAGGCATGAGTACGCTGGTGTGGAGTGTATTTGGAGATGGACGCTGGCGATAAGTTTGGTGATGGTTTTGGCTATTGTTGCGGGTGTAGGGGTGATTTTGATGGCGTCGGTTCGGCTGGCGGTACCCTTGTTGGCGGTTGTTTGAGTAGCGATTGGTTCGTTGGTGTTGTCGTTGCTGCTTGTGTTGTTTCGGCTGATGGTGTTGTGCTTGGTGATGTTGGTTTGGTGGTTGTCGATGTTTTGGTTGGCTTTGTTGTGAGGGGCGCTTCTGCCCTCTAGCTGTTTTGTTAGGCTTATGGTGCCTTCTTCGTTTGGAGCGTCTATTGGATGAGCTTTGACGATTGGGGGAGGATAGCCGTTCATGCACAGTCGACCTGACTACCTCATCAGAATCTTCGTGTCGGACTAAAGCGGTGGTTGCGGACTCCGGGTGCAGCATGGAGTGGTGCTGGCTGCCACACTTCTTGCAAACAACTTTAGAGTGGCATCTTCGTACCTGATGGCTTCGGGCAAGGCAGTTCATACAATAATCATTGTCTCGGACTACCTTCCTTCGATCTTCCACTCGCATCAGAACGAACTCTGGACAGAAGCGCAAGGCATGGCTTCTATCACATATGACACACTGGTACAGTTCCCGAGTGCTAGAGTTGCGACGAGACCTACAATGTAAAACATTGTTAGTAAAGTGTAATGGCATGGTGGAAATGGAAATGATAATGTGCATGTGTAGTAAACGAGTATAAGACGAGATAATTCATTGAGCGCATATATTACACGTTCTTCAAAGTAACGAATGAGACGAGCTTGAGAAGAGTATTTTAGAGTAGCAAGTGAGAAGAGTTAGAGAATGAGACAACTTGAGTAGAGAATGAGATGAGTTGGAGTATCGAATGAGACGAGTTTAAGTAGAGATGAGAAGGGTAGTATATGATATGAGCACTATAACATTACGCATCTGAATCGAGAAGAGGTAAGTAGCAAAGTTTGACAATTGGTCTTTTAATTATACCAGAAGCTGTTTTAATGTCAGCCACTCTCACGTGACTATCACTACCAGAATGTGTTGTTACGATTCTACCTAACCGCCATTCGCTCGGTGGTAGTAAATCGTCCATTACGACAACTAGATCGTCTGGTTTTAAATTGGGAGTGGAGTTTTTCCATTTGTAGCGTTTATGTAGAGATTTTAAGTAATCCTCTTTCCATCTTCTTGCGAATTGCTGATGAATAGCTTTTAGTTTAATCCACCTATTTACAAGAGATAGATTTTCAGAGATTGGTTCGGGTAGAGCCATAATTGGGGAACCTCTAAGAAAATGTCCTGGAGTTAAGGCGGTAATGTCAGAAGGATCTTCAGAGACAGCAGAAATGGGGCGAGAATTGAGAACACCTTCGATACGAGCTAAAACGGTCGAAAATTGTTCAAACGTAAATCTGTGTGCTCCTGCTATCCGTTTAAAATGGTGCTTAAAGCTTTTTACAGCTGATTCCCACAAGCCACCCATATGAGGTGCATGTGGTGGAATAAAACGCCATTCAAACCCGTGAGTAGAATATTTGCCAGCAATCTCACTGGGAACAGATTTAATAAAATGCGAAAATTCTCTAAGCAATTTTCTGCTAGCACCAATGAAATTCTTCCCATTATCAGATACTATCCGAAAGGGTAGTCCTCGCCTCCCAACGAATCGAGCAAAGGACGCCTCGAAAGCCACAGAGGAGAGTTCAGTGCATGACTCTAAATGGATAGCTTTGGTTGCAAAACACACAAATAAGCAAACGTAACCTTTTAGAATGGGAGCATTTCTCAAAGTGGAACTCTTAATTTCAAAGGGGCCTGCAAAATCAATACCAGTTATATGAAAAGGGGGAGTCAAAGCGCATCTTTCTGGAGGTAATGGGGCCATAATCTGGGTACAAGGTCTCTTTTTGAAAATTATGCATGTTTTGCACTTATGAATGATGCTTTTCACTCTAGGTTTGAGACGAGATATATAAAATTCGGTTTGGACCATCCTGCACATTTGATTACACTCTGCATGAGCAAGACATAAGTGTAAATGTAATAAATACAACCGAGAGAAACGAGAATTTCCAGAAACTATCATGGGATGTCGTTCATTATAGGGAAGATCTGACTTGGCCAATCTACCATTAACACGCAAAATATTGTTGTGATCTAAAAACGGATTAAGCGATTTTAAAGGGCTTTTGAGTGAAATATCTTTGCCGTCTTCCAAATCCTTACATTCTTGCTCATAAAATTTGCGCTGATAAAAATATATCAGTCCATATTTGGCCGAAAAAGTTTCAGAGTGTGAAAACTGCGGGGAAATATTTTTGGGGGAATTTCTACTCCTGCTTAAACAATTGTTGTAGAACCGATATACATATGAGAATACTCTCAGAGCTCTATGATAAGTTGAAAATGGTTTCAAAAAATCGATATCTTCTTCTTCAACGGCTACCATAGCTTCTACGTTTGTACGTTTTCCCATATCTGGGATAGCTATTGGATTTTTCTTGGGCCATTCAGAAGGGGGATTTGTGAGCCATTTGGGACCAGTAAACCATAAAGAGTTGGTTGTTAAATCTTGAGGTCTACAGCCTCTTGTGCCAAGGTCGGCAGGATTGTCATGCGTGGGTACATGACGCCAAACCCCATTTGGAACTAATTCCAATATTTGAGCCGTGCGGTTAGCGACAAATGTTTCCCATGACCAAGGGGGTTTGGACAGCCAACCTAAAACTATTGTTGAGTCTGTCCATAGGGTTATATTAGTGCAGTTAAACTCGAAAGTGGAGGTAACATAATTAATCAGTTTTGCGAGGAGGACTGCTCCACTGAGCTCAAGTCTTGGTAAACAAACAGGTTGAAGAGGAGCAACCTTGCTTTTTGCAACTAGCAAATTGGAGAACACAACTGACTTTTCGTTTTGACATCTGATATAGACACATGCGCAATATGCAGCTTGGGACGCATCAGAAAACCCATGGATTTCCACAGAATCAGTTGGATAATACTGAATCCACCTAGGAATCGTAATTGACGATATGTTTTGGAAATCAGAGACGAGCGTGTTCCATTTTGATTGAGAATCTGGACTTAAGTTTTCGTCCCAGTCAATACCTTCTAACCATAACTGCTGCATTAAAACCTTTGATCTAATAATAATTGGTGCTATCCACCCTGCGGGATCGAACAATTGTGCAACAGCTGAGAGAACCATACGTTTAGTCATAGAGGAATTTGTGGACAGTGAGCCAAGGGAATATGAAAACTGATCTGAGAAAGCATTCCATTTCATACCTAAAGTTTTGGTCGAACTTGATTCCTGTAAGCGGAGAAAATCGCAATCATATAAATCTTCCGTTTCAATATTAGAGAGAATCTTTGGGTCATTAGCGGTAAGTTTTTTCAGAGGAAAACCAGCACTTTTAAGAACGTCAATTAGATCTTGTTGCTTTTGAATAGCTTCTTCAATTGAAAAACTGCCCGATAGAATATCGTCGACATAGGTTTCTTGCCTTAAAATTTTTGCCACATCAGGGTATTTGTCTTCGGAGTCTTTTGCCAATTGCAAAAGTGTGCGGATCGCCAAAAACGGCGCACAATTAACACCAAACGTTACAGTCTTAAGTTGATAATCTTTTATGTGGCCTTCGTCACCTTGACGGAATAAAATGCGCTGATAGGGTCTATCATGAGGATGTACTAGTATTTGTCTGTACATTTTTTGGATGTCTCCACTGAAGACATAAGGGTACTTTCTCCAATTCAAAATGACAGACGTTAAATCTGTTTGGAGAGTGGGGCCGGTATGGAGAACATCATTTAAAGAATAACCGGACTTTGTTTTGCGAGATGCATTAAAAACAATTCGTACTTTTGTTGATTTGTGTTCGGGGCGAACAACAGCGTGATGAGGAAGATAATAGGAGTTGTATTTGTTATCAATACAGACTTCTCGATATGAGGTTTCTTCTAAATGATCTAATGTGACATATTCGTTTAAAACCGAGTTATATTCGGTACGTAAGTCAAGATCATTAGACAAAGTTTTTTCCATTCGAGTATATTGTGCCAATGCAATGAGACGAGACGAGATAAATTGTGTCAGCAAATTCCTTCTTAAAAGGCAGCCGAACAATGTAACGTCCATCAGGTGAACGAGAAGTGGTTTTATTATAAAAATTTTCACAGAACTGGTCTGCTGTGGAGACTTTTGGCACATTTGGAACTTCCTCTAGTTCCCAAAACTTCCTTAACAACTCACTTAATTGAGGTTCATTTTTCTCAATGATTGTGGTGGAGAAGAGATTTACACTTTCGGTTTTAATGGGCCCACTTAAAACCCAACCGAATATAGTTTTGTACGCGGAAGTATTGCCACAAATATTCTTCTTTATGCCTTCAAGATTTATAAATCTGTCGGCGTCATTACCAAGTATGAGGTCTATTTGTGAGGACTTATTGAAGTGTGGATCTGCCAAATCTAGATCTTCAAGATCAGATGGGTTTGCAATTTCGAAAGATACAGTTGGCACTGGTTTTGTTACCTTGGGAAGTATTATTGCAGATATAGAGAATCGAACATCACACTTTTTAGAAACAATAGTCAACTCACACTCTTTATCAGAAACTTGTTGTTGACCTCCAACTCCAGAAATTTCAAAATGGCTTCGAATGGTGGGAATTTTGAGAAGATTTCTGATTTTTTCAGATAAAAATGTTCTTTGAGACCCAGAGTCAATTAACGCTCGCACAGTGAACAGTTCTCCAAGATGTTCAATTTGCACTAGAGCCGTTCTTAGGAGAATCATGTCATTATTGGCAGAGAAATTAGCTTGAACATTGGAGCCTTTTTTATTTGACGTTGATGGCTTTTCTTGAGGAGACGAGTAATTTTGTTTTGTGGAGAATTTAGAAGACGATTTATTGGGATTGTACTTATTTTCAGTACCATCTTCGTGAGAAGAAGAATCGTTGACGTGCAGAAGACTGTGATGTGATTTGTGGCAAATAATGCAAGTATTGATACTTTTGCAGTTGATTTTGATGTGAGACGGGGAAAGACAATTCGAGCAAAGTTTATTTTTGAATACAAAACTTAAACGCTGATGGGAGGTAAGTTGTCGAAACTCTTGACATTCTCTTATTGCGTGATTCCCATTACAAAGTGGACATAACGTGATTGATCTATTCTGAGACGGCTGATTTTGGAATCTATTACAATTCTGAGAAGGGGCAGAGTTATTTTGTTTGGTGGTACGAATGCTAGAAATTCTCTCAACTACTTCAAATCGATTTACAAGGAACTCATCTAATTGAGCCCAAGTTGGCAACTCTCTGTGGGACTTCAGAGATTGCTCCCAATGAGATAGGGTTTCGTCTGGCAATTTTGTAGAAATAAGGTGAATCAATATGGGGTCCCAACTTTCAACATTAACATTGAGAGTTTTCAAAGTACTGAGGCAATCGGAAACGGTAGAATGTATTTTCTGAAGTGATTCGCTACTTTCATTTGTGGCAACTGGGATATTAAATAGGATTTTAAGCTGATTGTCGACCAAAACACGCCTATTTTCATACCTAGCCTTCAGAGCATCCCATGCCAATTTGAAATTATCGTCACACAACGGATATCTTTTGACTATCGCACCGGCAGGACCTCTGGTTTTATTCCTAAGATGATACAGTTTTTGAGCCTGAGACAATTCGGGATGGTCCGCGTAGACCGCCGTGAACATATCACGGAAAGACGGCCATTCTTCGTACCCTCCTTTAAATACCTCAGTATCGCAAGGTGGCACTTTGATACAGACGCTTGACTTTGCAACGGGGGCTTGATTTATAGCTTGCGAAAAATGAGGGACAATACTCTGCCTTGCTTTTACATTATTTGCACCTGATATCCTAAGTATATCTAAAATCTGTGATCTAGCAGTATAGTAGGCCTCGGTGGTTGCATTTAAGTTTACCATAGCATTCTCTTTGAAATCTTTGATACCAGCCGCTTTTGGGGAAAGTATTAAATTCTCATAGGCATTTTGAACACGTTGCCATCGTTTTTCTAAATCCTCCAATTTAACCTCTAAAACGGTGTCAGTTTGATCAGTAATGTCACTAGCCTCGAATTGAGTACAAAAATTGAGCAGAAGGTCACATTCAAACAAGAACTTACTTTGCTCTGGACATGTGTGTGCGGAACTGACTGAAGGGCGAGTGCCGTCTGAAATTTGGCTATTTGAGCCTTCGGATGTAGAAGCGTTTAAACTCATTTTGAATAGAGCGCTAAAATCAACAAATTAAGCTTTTTCGAACAAAAGAAAGGGGGAGTTGCTAATAGAAAGAGTAGTAGTTTTAAGGGGTGACTACGAAACCAAAGCAATAGTTTTAAAGGGTGACTATATAACCTTTAAGAATGAAAAGAGCGGGGACAATTATCCAAAGCAACTTTGTTGAAATTAGCTAAGCTTCTACTAAAACGACTTCAAATACTTTAAAAATGTTCTTCCAAACTAAAAGATCCGAGCCACTTTGTATTCAAGGGAAAAATAACAATATCCGACCAAATTGTAAAATCGACCAAATTGCTTCTTTTTCAAAAAATGCAAGCGAAATTCACAACAAATCAATTCAGCGTTGCCAAAAAATTCAATTGAAAAAATGCGATGAAAACTTGTTTCAAATATGTATATATTCGACCAAATTAAAAAGCGTCAAGTGCGAAAAATACTCAATCCGACCAATTTTTTGGCTTGCTTCGTATATCTCAGCATAAAAACTTAGAAAAACAATGGCGATAGCTGTAGAAATTAGTGAATTAATAATTCCCAAAAATTCGACCAAAAATAGTAAAAGGCACAATTTCCAAAAATGTTCAAATAACTTTTTAAACTCGGACAATTCTGAACAACTTTACCAAAATTTCACAAAAAAAATCAGAATGATGAATTCAAATTATCAACAGGAAATAATTATTTAAAAAAATGACCAAATTCGAGAAACTAGTTAAACGTCCAAATTGAGACAATCCGACGAATTGGCAACTCTTTTCGGGGTAACACAATCAGATTGTAATAAAATTTCCCGCCAACTAGAGCCTTATTAAAAAAAAATTTGACCAAAAATAATCAAATGACCAAATATTCAAAATCGACCAAAATAAGTTCAGATAAAACTGGCAACTTTTCCCAAATATTATGAGTGAGTTTCTCAAATCTTAATAAATTTTCCCGAAAATTTTGGATTTGAAAATGTTTTGACTCAAAAAGTCAATAAAGTAAGCCGACCAAAAAAATAGTAGAACAAATTGGGACGATAAAGAACAGTGGCAACTCTATCGCACGTAGTACGATTTGTTGCTTTCCACTTATAATAAATGTGTGACGTGGAGCTGAATCAAAAATTCAATAAAAAAGTTCGACCAAAAATTTTTAATAAATTCGACCAAAAATGAGTAAGCAGAACAACAACTCTAATGTTATAAGCTATGGGTTAAAGCTTGATAACAAATAGCTTGCTCAATTCGTGTAATCTGAATTGTAAAAAAAATTTTCGGATCAAAATCCCATAAAAAAGTTACAATATTTAAAAATTCGACCAAAATGTCGTAATTTTCGCAAGAATTTATCAAAAAAGGGTAGTAAATTCGCCAACGAATTTACTAACCACTTTTTCGCACAGACATAAATTTTTAAATGTTTGAAAATATTTGTTTTCACTTACCACAAAAAACGAGATGTTTTTTGTATTTTATGGCAACCCAGATAAGAATCAAAAATATTTATGTATATATGAATGTATGTACTATACTACACATGCGGGTTAGTTCAGTATTGTTAATTTTAATTATGCGATGAAACTTCATAAATTTGCAAATTATAATTTTGGTTGACTGGGTTACTTCCCCTTATTCAACAACAAAATAGTTTTCTCTTATTTTTATGTTTCTCTATTCTAACTACAGCGCTGGATTGGCGCCTCTCAACGTAGTTAGAATATTCAGCTATCGCTTTAGCTGTTTGCCGCTATTAATGTAGGTATGTATGCTTGTGTGTATGTATATATGATGGGTATATGCTGTGCGTTTGATGGGTAATGATGCGTTTTGTTGTTGATATTTCTTGTTATCTTCCTTTCGTTTTATATTTTCTTTTTGTTATGTTGTATAGTGAGCGTCAAAAGACCGTATATATTGTATTAGTACAGTGCGTTTGAAAAGAATGTATAAGGTGATTTAATGTGAAATTAGTGTAATTATTTCTTGATGGAAAATGGAAATTGTAAAAAAATATTTTAGGAAAAATAAATGTTTATGTGTGTACGTGCGTTTGAATGTGTGTTGTTTCGCATATATTGTGTGAGAAGTGTGTAGTTATGTATGTGCATCTATTTATCTTGTACATAAATGTAAATATATTTACTATTTATTGCAGTTTACGACTGTTCACCTTCTTCTTTATGTACACTAGGGACGCCGTTCTTCTTCTTCTTCTTTTGCACTTATTTAACTGTCGGGTTCACTGACCTCTTTTGTACATAGGCACCACTACTCTGCGGACAGACAATAATGTCAAGATTTTTTACCGATATAACTTCACTTTTATACGGACGGACAGCTTTTTCACCGCTCACACACACACACTGTAACACAATTTCCACCAACTTTCTCCACTTTAACTTTCAAAGTTTAACACCTTCTTTTTGCACACACTGTACTATTTCTTTGATATATGACTTGTTGTTGTTAGTTAAATATGTTATTTTTTTATGTTTAGCCAAACACAAATCACTTGCATATGTCGGTATGTATGTACGTATATGTATGTATGTATATTTTTGCAAAATATTGCAATTCTTTTCGTTGCTTCGTAAGTAAAATTTTCTGATTTTTGCTTTTCGCTCTTTTGGGATATATGTATATGATATTTTTTAGCACTTCGCACAGAATTTTCTCACTATGTTTTGTGTTTGGCTTTCACTCATGGGGAGAATAATAAAAAAAGTTGTATCACTTACCAAACCGGAGGTATATATGTATGTACGAGAAGTATGTATGATGAAGTTACCTCATTGTTGTTGCTGTTTATTAGAAAAGATCACTGCTTCTTATGTGACGGTTGCGGAGGACCATGAATAAAAATGAGTGGAGAGGGGGATTCCAAATCAATATGTAAGGAAAACGGCAACCAACAGGAATCCGACCTTTAAAGTGGACTGTATCTAATGTTACGAATTTTGTGCAATATTATTTCTCTCCCAAAGAGAAATAATATTGTGCAGATGATGATGATAGATGATGACCATGAAATAAAAAGAAGGGAAATTTCCAAAAACGTTATAAAACGTAGCTTCTGTTTATTTAAATATAAAAAGAGAAGAGATAGAGAAGAGAGAAAGAGATTTGATGCTCACCCTTTGGATATTGATTTACAAGTGAAGTTCTATGGTGGCTTTTAAATTCTATGAACCTTAGCTTGTGTTAATTCGTTAAGTTTTTAGTACTAGAAATATGTAGTTGACGAGAGTACTCACTACTTAATACAAATTCACAATAAGCTTAAGTACTAATATAACAATTCATATACTTAAAGCTACAGTGATACTTCAATATACTTAATCTATTAATATAAGTTACAATTCATAGACAATTCAAGGTATAAAGTTTAAAATTCAAAATATTATGGCAAATCATTCAAATTTGTCCAATGATGATATCGAGTTCCGTATCGAAATTAGATGCAGAAGCATCCAAGTCTCACGAAATACAAGGGTCAGCTTAGTCAAATCAAACACATGTCCATATGAGAGCAAATATATCGTGACCTATAGAATCTACAGTATCGTTTCTTACGTCGTTTGTTAAGCAAACTTTGACACACAATCCATGCAATTTATATGATGATATCGAGTTCCGTATCGAAATTAGATGCAGAAGCATCCAAGTCTCCCGAAATACAAGGGTCAGCTTTGTCAAATCAATCACATGTCCATATGAGAGCAAATATATCGTGACCTATAGAATCTACAGTATCGTTTCTTACGTCGTTTGTTAAGCAAACTTTGACACACAATCCATGCAATTTATATGATGATATCGAGTTCCGTATCGAAATTAGATGCAGAAGCATCCAAGTCTCCCGAAATACAAGGGTCAGCTTTGTCAAATCAATCACATGTCCATATGAGAGCAAATATATCGTGACCTAAAGAATCTACAGTCTCGTTTCTTACGTCGTTTGTTAAGCAAACTTTGACACACAATCCATGCAATTTATATGATGATATCGAGTTCCGTATCGAAATTAGATGCAGAAGCATCCAAGTCTCACGAAATACAAGGGTCAGCTTTGTCAAATCAAACACATGTCCATATGAGAGCAAATATATCGTGACCTATAGAATCTACAGTCTCGTTTCTTACGTCGTTTGGTAAGCAAACTTTGACACACAATCCATGCAGTTTATATGATGATATCGAGTTCCGTATCGAAATTAGATGCAGAAGCATCCAAGTCTTACGAAATACAAGGGTCAGCTTTGTCAAATCAATCACATGTCCATATGAGAGCAAATATATCGTCAGCTAAAGAATCTACAGTCTCGTTTCTTACGTCGTTTGTTAAGCAAACTTTGACACACAATCCATGCAATTTATATGATGATATCGTGTTCCGTTTCGAAGATAGATGCAGAAGCATCCAGGTCTCCCGAAATACAAGGGTCAGCTTTGTCAAATCAATCACATGTCCATATGAGAGCAAATATATCGTGACCTATAGAATCTACAGTCTCGTTTCTTACGTCGTTTGTTAAGCAAACTTTGACACACAATCCATGCAATTTATATGATAATGTCGAGTTCCGTATCGAAATTAGATGCAGAAGCATCCAAGTCTCCCGAAATACAAGGGTCAGCTTTGTCAAATCAAACACATGTCCATATGAGAGCAAATATATCGTGACCTATAGAATCTACAGTCTCGTTTCTTACGTCGTTTGTTAAGCAAACTTTGACACACAATCCATGCAATTTATATGATGATATCGAGTTCCGTATCGAAATTAGATGCAGAAGCATCCAAGTCTCCCGAAATACAAGGGTCAGCTTTGTCCAATCAATCACATGTCCATATGAGAGCAAGTATATCGTCAGCTAAAGAATCTACAGTCTCGTTTCTTACGTCGATTGTTAAGCAAACTTTGACACACAATCCATGCAATTTATATGATGATATCGTGTTCCGTATCGAAATTAGATGCAGAAGCATCCAAGTCTCACGAAATACAAGGGTCAGCTTTGTCAAATCAATCACATGTCCATATGAGAGCAAATATATCGTCAGCTATAGAATCTACAGTCTCGTTTCTTACTTCGTTTGTTAAGCAAACTTTGACACACAATCCATGCAATTTATATGATGATGTCGTGTTCCGTATCGAAATTAGATGCAGAAGCATCCAAATCTCACGAAATACAAGGGTCAGCTTTGTCAAATCAATCACATGTCCATATGAGAGCAAATATATCGTGACCTATAGAATCTACAGTCTCGTTTCTTACGTCGTTTGTTAAGCAAACTTTGACACACAATCCATGCAATTTATATGATGATATCGAGTTCCGTATCGAAATTAGATGCAGAAGCATCCAAGTCTTACGAAATACAAGGGTCAGCTTTGTCAAATCAATCACATGTCCATATTAGAGCAAATATATCGTGACCTATAATATCTACAGTCTCGTTTCTTACGTCGTTTGTTAAGCAAACTTTGACACACAATTCATGCAACTTATATGATGATGTCGAGTTCCGTATCGAAATTAGATGCAGAAGCATCCAAGTCTTACGAAATACAAGGGTCAGCTTTGTCAAATCAATCACATGTCCATATGAGAGCAAATATATCGTCAGCTATAGAATCTACAGTCTCGTTTCTTACTTCGTTTGTTAAGCAAACTTTGACACACAATCCATGCAATTTATATGATGATGTCGTGTTCCGTATCGAAATTAGATGCAGAAGCATCCAAATCTCACGAAATACAAGGGTCAGCTTTGTCAAATCAATCACATGTCCATATGAGAGCAAATATATCGTGACCTATAGAATCTACAGTCTCGTTCCTTACGTCGTTTGTTAAGCAAACTTTGACACACAATCCATGCAATTTATATGATGATATCGAGTTCCGTATCGAAATTAGATGCAGAAGCATCCAAGTCTTACGAAATACAAGGGTCAGCTTTGTCAAATCAATCACATGTCCATATGAGAGCAAATATATCGTGACCTAAAGAATCTACAGTCTCGTTTCTTACGTCGATTGTTAAGCAAACTTTGACACACAATTCATGCAACTTATATGATGATGTCGAGTTCCGTATCGAAATTAGATGCAGAAGCATCCAAGTCTTACGAAATACAAGGGTCAGCTTTGTCAAATCAATCACATGTCCATATGAGAGCAAATATATCGTGACCTATAGAATCTACAGTCTCGTTTCTTACGTCGTTTGTTAAGCAAACTTTGACACACAATCCATGCAATTTATATGATAATGTCGAGTTCCGTATCGAAATTAGATGCAGAAGCATCCAAGTCTCCCGAAATACAAGGGTCAGCTTTGTCAAATCAAACACATGTCCATATGAGAGCAAATATATCGTGACCTATAGAATCTACAGTCTCGTTTCTTACGTCGTTTGCTAAGCAAACTTTGACACACAATCCAAGCAATTTATATGATGATATCGTGTTCCGTTTCGAAGATAGATGCAGAAGCATCCAGGTCTCCCGAAATACAAGGGTCAGCTTTGTCAAATCAATCACATGTCCATATGAGAGCAAATATATCGTGACCTATAGAATCTACAGTCTCGTTTCTTACGTCGTTTGTTAAGCAAACTTTGACACACAATCCATGCAATTTATATGATAATGTCGATTTCCGTATCGAAATTAGATGCAGAAGCATCCAAGTCTCCCGAAATACAAGGGTCAGCTTTGTCAAATCAATCACATGTCCATATGAGAGCAAATATATCGTGACCTATAGAATCTACAGTCTCGTTTCTTACGTCGTTTGTTAAGCAAACTTTGACACACAATCCATGCAATTTATATGATGATATCGAGTTCCGTATCGAAATTAGATGCAGAAGCATCCAAGTCTCCCGAAATACAAGGGTCAGCTTTGTCCAATCAATCACATGTCCATATGAGAGCAAGTATATCGTCAGCTAAAGAATCTACAGTCTCGTTTCTTACGTCGATTGTTAAGCAAACTTTGACACACAATCCATGCAATTTATATGATGATATCGTGTTCCGTATCGAAATTAGATGCAGAAGCATCCAAGTCTCACGAAATACAAGGGTCAGCTTTGTCAAATCAATCACATGTCCATATGAGAGCAAATATATCGTCAGCTATAGAATCTACAGTCTCGTTTCTTACTTCGTTTGTTAAGCAAACTTTGACACACAATCCATGCAATTTATATGATGATGTCGTGTTCCGTATCGAAATTAGATGCAGAAGCATCCAAATCTCACGAAATACAAGGGTCAGCTTTGTCAAATCAATCACATGTCCATATGAGAGCAAATATATCGTGACCTATAGAATCTACAGTCTCGTTTCTTACGTCGTTTGTTAAGCAAACTTTGACACACAATCCATGCAATTTATATGATGATATTGAGTTCCGTATCGAAATTAGATGCAGAAGCATCCAAGTCTTACGAAATACAAGGGTCAGCTTTGTCAAATCAATCACATGTCCATATGAGAGCAAATATATCGTGACCTATAGAATCTACAGTCTCGTTCCTTACGTCGTTTGTTAAGCAAACTTTGACACACAATCCATGCAATTTATATGATGATATCGAGTTCCGTATCGAAATTAGATACAGAAGCATCCAAATCTCACGAAATACAAGGGTCAGCTTTGTCAAATCAATCACATGTCCATATGAGAGCAAATATATCGTCAGCTAAAGAATCTACAGTCTCGTTTATTACGTCGTTTGTTAAGCAAACTTTGACACACAATCCATGCAATTTATATGATGATATCGAGTTCCGTATCGAAATTAGATGCAGAAGCATCCAAATCTCACGAAATACAAGGGTCAGCTTTGTCAAATCAATCACATGTCCATATGAGAGCAAATATATCGTGACCTAAAGAATCTACAGTCTCGTTTCTTACGTCGATTGTTAAGCAAACTTTGACACACAATCCATGCAATTTATATGATGATATCGAGTTCCGTATCGAAATTAGATGCAGAAGCATCCAAGTCTCACGAAATACAAGGGTCAGCTTTGTCAAATCAAACACATGTCCATATGAGAGCAAATATATCGTGACCTATAGAATCTACAGTCTCGTTCCTTACGTCGTTTGTTAAGCAAACTTTGACACACAATCCATGCAATTTATATGATGATATCGAGTTCCGTATCGAAATTAGATGCAGAAGCATCCAAGTCTTACGAAATACAAGGGTCAGCTTTGTCAAATCAATCACATGTCCATATGAGAGCAAATATATCGTGACCTATAGAATCTACAGTCTCGTTCCTTACGTCGTTTGTTAAGCAAACTTTGACACACAATCCATGCAATTTATATGATGATATCGAGTTCCGTATCGAAATTAGATGCAGAAGCATCCAAGTCTCACGAAATACAAGGGTCAGCTTTGTCAAATCAAACACATGTCCATATGAGAGCAAATATATCGTGACCTATAGAATCTACAGTCTCGGTTCTTACGTCGTTTGGTAAGCAAACTTTGACACACAATCCATGAAACTTATATGATGATATGGAGTTCCGTATCGAAATTAGATGCAGAAGCATCCAAGTCTTACGAAATACAAGGGTCAGCTTTGTCAAATCAATCACATGTCCATATGAGAGCAAATATATCGTGACCTATAGAATCTACAGTCTCGTTTCTTACTTCGTTTGGTAAGCAAACTTTGACACACAATCCATGCAGTTTATATGATGATATCGAGTTCCGTATCGAAATTAGATGCAGAAGCATCCCAGTCTCCCGAAATACAAGGGTCAGCTTTGTCAAATCAATCACATGTCCATATGAGAGCAAATATATCGTGACCTATAGAATCTACAGTCTCGTTTCTTACGTCGTTTGGTAAGCAAACTTTGACACACAATCCATGCAGTTTATATGATGATATCGAGTTCCGTATCGAAATTAGATGCAGAAGCATCCAAGTCTCCCGAAATACAAGGGTCAGCTTTGTCAAATCAATCACATGTCCATATGAGAGCAAATATATCGTGACCTAAAGTATCTACAGTCTCGTTTCTTACGTCGATTGTTAAGCAAACTTTGACACACAATCCATGCAATTTATATGATGATATCGTGTTCCGTTTCGAAGATAGATGCAGAAGCATCCAGGTCTCCCGAAATACAAGGGTCAGCTTTGTCAAATCAATCACATGTCCATATGAGAGCAAATATATCGTGACCTATAGTATCTACAGTCTCGTTTCTTACGTCGTTTGTTAAGCAAACTTTGACACACAATCCATGCAATTTATATGATAATGTCGAGTTCCGTATCGAAATTAGATGCAGAAGCATCCAAGTCTCCCGAAATACAAGGGTCAGCTTTGTCAAATCAAACACATGTCCATATGAGAGCAAATATATCGTGACCTATAGAATCTACAGTCTCGTTTCTTACGTCGTTTGTTAAGCAAACTTTGACACACAATCCATGCAATTTATATGATGATATCGAGTTCCGTATCGAAATTAGATGCAGAAGCATCCAAGTCTTACGAAATACAAGGGTCAGCTTTGTCAAATCAATCACATGTCCATATGAGAGCAAATATATCGTGACCTATAGAATCTACAGTCTCGTTTCTTACTTCGTTTGGTAAGCAAACTTTGACACACAATCCATGCAGTTTATATGATGATATCGAGTTCCGTATCGAAATTAGATGCAGAAGCATCCAAGTCTTACGAAATACAAGGGTCAGCTTTGTCAAATCAATCACATGTCCATATGAGAGCAAATATATCGTGACCTATAGAATCTACAGTCTCGTTTCTTACGTCGTTTGGTAAGCAAACTTTGACACACAATCCATGCAGTTTATATGATGATATCGAGTTCCGTATCGAAATTAGATGCAGAAGCATCCAAGTCTCCCGAAATACAAGGGTCAGCTTTGTCAAATCAATCACATGTCCATATGAGAGCAAATATATCGTGACCTAAAGTATCTACAGTCTCGTTTCTTACGTCGATTGTTAAGCAAACTTTGACACACAATCCATGCAATTTATATGATGATATCGTGTTCCGTTTCGAAGATAGATGCAGAAGCATCCAGGTCTCCCGAAATACAAGGGTCAGCTTTGTCAAATCAATCACATGTCCATATGAGAGCAAATATATCGTGACCTATAGTATCTACAGTCTCGTTTCTTACGTCGTTTGTTAAGCAAACTTTGACACACAATCCATGCAATTTATATGATAATGTCGAGTTCCGTATCGAAATTAGATGCAGAAGCATCCAAGTCTCCCGAAATACAAGGGTCAGCTTTGTCAAATCAAACACATGTCCATATGAGAGCAAATATATCGTGACCTATAGAATCTACAGTCTCGTTTCTTACGTCGTTTGTTAAGCAAACTTTGACACACAATCCATGCAATTTATATGATGATATCGAGTTCCGTATCGAAATTAGATGCAGAAGCATCCAAGTCTCCCGAAATACAAGGGTCAGCTTTGTCCAATCAATCACATGTCCATATGAGAGCAAGTATATCGTCAGCTAAAGAATCTACAGTCTCGTTTCTTACGTCGATTGTTTAGCAAACTTTGACACACAATCCATGCAATTTATATGATGATATCGTGTTCCGTATCGAAATTAGATGCAGAAGCATCCAAGTCTCACGAAATACAAGGGTCAGCTTTGTCAAATCAATCACATGTCCATATGAGAGCAAATATATCGTCAGCTATAGAATCTACAGTCTCGTTTCTTACTTCGTTTGTTAAGCAAACTTTGACACACAATCCATGCAATTTATATGATGATGTCGTGTTCCGTATCGAAATTAGATGCAGAAGCATCCAGGTCTCCCGAAATACAAGGGTCAGCTTTGTCAAATCAATCACATGTCCATATGAGAGCAAATATATCGTGACCTATAGAATCTACAGTCTCGTTTCTTACGTCGTTTGTTAAGCAAACTTTGACACACAATCCATGCAATTTATATGATGATATCGAGTTCCGTATCGAAATTAGATGCAGAAGCATCCAGGTCTCCCGAAATACAAGGGTCAGCTTTGTCAAATCAATCACATGTCCATATGAGAGCAAATATATCGTGACCTATAGAATCTACAGTCTCGTTTCTTACGTCGATTGTTAAGCAAACTTTGACACACAATCCATGCAATTTATATGATGATATCGTGTTCCGTATCGAAATTAGATGCAGAAGCATCCAAGTCTCCCGAAATACAAGGGTCAGCTTTGTCCAATCAATCACATGTCCATATGAGAGCAAGTATATCGTCAGCTATAGAATCTACAGTCTCGTTTCTTACTTCGTTTGTTAAGCAAACTTTGACACACAATCCATGCAATTTATATGATGATGTCGTGTTCCGTATCGAAATTAGATGCAGAAGCATCCAGGTCTCCCGAAATACAAGGGTCAGCTTTGTCAAATCAATCACATGTCCATATGAGAGCAAATATATCGTGACCTATAGAATCTACAGTCTCGTTTCTTACGTCGTTTGTTAAGCAAACTTTGACACACAATCCATGCAATTTATATGATGATATCGTGTTCCGTATCGAAATTAGATGCAGAAGCATCCAAGTCTCACGAAATACAAGGGTCAGCTTTGTCAAATCAATCACATGTCCATATGAGAGCAAATATATCGTCAGCTATAGAATCTACAGTCTCGTTTCTTACTTCGTTTGTTAAGCAAACTTTGACACACAATCCATGCAATTTATATGATGATGTCGTGTTCCGTATCGAAATTAGATGCAGAAGCATCCAGGTCTCCCGAAATACAAGGGTCAGCTTTGTCAAATCAATCACATGTCCATATGAGAGCAAATATATCGTGACCTATAGAATCTACAGTCTCGTTTCTTACGTCGTTTGTTAAGCAAACTTTGACACACAATCCATGCAATTTATATGATGATATCGAGTTCCGTATCGAAATTAGATGCAGAAGCATCCAAGTCTTACGAAATACAAGGGTCAGCTTTGTCAAATCAATCACATGTCCATATGAGAGCAAATATATCGTGACCTATAATATCTACAGTCTCGTTTCTTACGTCGTTTGTTAAGCAAACTTTGACACACAATTCATGCAACTTATATGATGATGTCGAGTTCCGTATCGAAATTAGATGCAGAAGCATCCAAGTCTTACGAAATACAAGGGTCAGCTTTGTCAAATCAATCACATGTCCATATGAGAGCAAATATATCGTCAGCTATAGAATCTACAGTCTCGTTTCTTACTTCGTTTGTTAAGCAAACTTTGACACACAATCCATGCAATTTATATGATGATGTCGTGTTCCGTATCGAAATTAGATGCAGAAGCATCCAAATCTCACGAAACACAAGGGTCAGCTTTGTCAAATCAATCACATGTCCATATGAGAGCAAATATATCGTGACCTATAATATCTACAGTCTCGTTTCTTACGTCGTTTGTTAAGCAAACTTTGACACACAATCCATGCAATTTATTTGATGATATCGAGTTCCGTTTCGAAGATAGATGCAGAAGCATCCAAGTCTCACGAAATACAAGGGTCAGCTTTGTCAAATCAATCACATGTCCATATGAGAGCAAATATATCGTGACCTATAGAATCTACAGTCTCGTTTCTTACGTCGTTTGTTAAGCAAACTTTGACACACAATCCATGCAATTTATATGATGATGTCGAGTTCCGTATCGAAATTAGATGCAGAAGCATGCAAGTCTCCCGAAATACAAGGGTCAGCTTTTTCAAATCAATCACATGTCCATATGAGAGCAAGTATATCGTCAGCTAAAGAATCTACAGTCTCGTTTCTTACGTCGTTTGTTAAGCAAACTTTGACACACAATCCATGCAATTTATATGATGATATCGAGTTCCGTATCGAAATTAGATGCAGAAGCATCCAAGTCTCGCGAAATACAAGGGTCAGCTTTGTCAAATCAATCACATGTCCATATGAGAGCAAATATATCGTGACCTATAGATTCTACAGTCTCGTTTCTTACGTCGTTTGTTAAGCAAACTTTGACACACAATCCATGCAATTTATATGATGATATCGTGTTCCGTATCGAAATTAGATGCAGAAGCATCCAAGTCTCACGAAATACAAGGGTCAGCTTTGTCAAATCAATCACATGTCCATATGAGAGCAAATATATCGTGACCTATAGAATCAACAGTCTCGTTTCTTACGTCGTTTGTTAAGCAAACTTTGACACACAATCCATGCAATTTATATGATGATGTCGAGTTCCGTATCGAAGTTAGATGCAGAAGCATCCAAGTCTCACGAAATACAAGGGTCAGCTTTGTCAAATCAATCACATGTCCATATGAGAGCAAATATATCGTCAGCTAAAGAATCTACAGTCTCGTTTCTTACGTCGTTTGTTAAGCAAACTTTGACACACAATCCATGCAATTTATATGATGATGTCGAGTTCCGTATCGAAATTAGATGCAGAAGCATCCAAGTCTCCCGAAATACAAGGGACAGCATTGTCAAATCAATCACATGTCCATATGAGAGCAAATATATCGTGACCTATAATATCTACAGTCTCGTTTCTTACGTCGTTTGTAAAGCAAACTTTGACACACAATCCATGCAATTTATATGATGATATCGAGTTCCGTATCGAAATCAGATGCAGAAGCATCCAAGTCTTACGAAATACAAGGGTCAGCATTGTCAAATCAATCACATGTCCATATGAGAGCAAATATATCGTGACCTATAGAATCTACAGTCTCGTTTCTTACGTCGTTTGTTAAGCAAACTTTGACACACAATCCATGCAATTTATATGATGATATCGAGTTCCGTATCGAAATTAGTTGCAGAAGCATCCAAGTCTAACGAAATACAAGGGTCAGCTTTGTCAAATCAATCACATGTCCATATGAGAGCAAATATATCGTGACCTATAGAATCTACAGTCTCGTTTCTTACGTCGTTTGTTAAGCAAACTTTGACACACAATCCATGCAATTTATATGATGATGTCGAGTTCCGTATCGAAATTAGATGCAGAAGCATCCAAGTCTTACGAAATACAAGGGTCAGTTTTGTCAAATCAATCACATGTCCATATGAGAGCAAATATATCGTGACCTATAGAATCTACAGTCTCGTTTCTTACGTCGTTTGGTAAGCAAACTTTGACACACAATCCATGCAATTTATATGATGATGTCGAGTTCCGTATCGAAATTAGATGCAGAAGCATCCAAGTCTCACCAAATACAAGGGTCAGCTTTGTCAAATCAATCACATGTCCATATGAGAGCAAATATATCGTGACCTATAGAATCTACAGTCTCGTTTCTTCCGTCGTTTGTTAAGCAAACTTTGACACACAATCCATGCAATTTATATGATGATATCGAGTTCCGTTTCGAAGATAGATGCAGAATCATCCAAGTCTTACGAAATACAAGGGTCAGCTTTGTCAAATCAATCACATGTCCATATGAGAGCAAATATATCGTGACCTATAGAATCTACAGTCTCGTTTCTTACGTCGTTTGTTAAGCAAACTTTGACACACAATCCATGCAATTTATATGATGATATCGTGTTCCGTATCGAAATTAGATGCAGAAGCATCCAAGTCTCACGAAACACAAGGGTCAGCTTTGTCAAATCAATCACATGTCCATATGAGAGCAAATATATCGTGACCTATAGAATCTACAGTCTCGTTTCTTACGTCGTTTGTTAAGCAAACTTTGACACACAATCCATGCAATTTATATGATGATATCGAGTTCCGTATCGAAATTAGTTGCAGAAGCATCCAAGTCTAACGAAATACAAGGGTCAGCTTTGTCAAATCAATCACATGTCCATATGAGAGCAAATATATCGTGACCTATAGAATCTACAGTCTCGTTTCTTACGTCGTTTGGTAAGCAAACTTTGACACACAATCCATGCAATTTCTATGATGATGTCGAGTTCCGTATCGAAATTAGATGCAGAAGCATCCAAGTCTTACGAAATACAAGGGTCAGCTTTGTCAAATCAATCACATGTCCATATGAGAGCAAATATATCGTGACCTATAGAATCTACAGTCTCGTTTCTTACGTCGTTTGTTAAGCAAACTTTGACACACAATCCATGCAATTTATATGATGATGTCGAGTTCCGTATCGAAATTAGATGCAGAAACATCCAAGTCTCCCGAAATACAAGGGTCAGCATTGTCAAATCAATCACATGTCCATATGAGAGCAAATATATCGTGACCTATAATATCTACAGTCTCGTTTCTTACGTCGTTTGTAAAGCAAACTTTGACACACAATCCATGCAATTTATATGATGATATCGAGTTCCGTATCGAAATTAGTTGCAGAAGCATCCAAGTCTAACGAAATACAAGGGTCAGCTTTGTCAAATCAATCACATGTCCATATGAGAGCAAATATATCGTGACCTATAATATCTACAGTCTCGTTTCGTACGTCGTTTGTTAAGCAAACTTTGACACACAATCCATGCAATTTATATGATGATGTCGAGTTCCGTATCGAAATTAGATGCAGAAGCATCCAAATCT
The DNA here is from genome assembly GCF_047663935.1 of Musca autumnalis. Taxonomy (NCBI): domain Eukaryota; kingdom Metazoa; phylum Arthropoda; class Insecta; order Diptera; family Muscidae; genus Musca; species Musca autumnalis. The sequence goes on along the minus strand of NW_027411866.1, from coordinate 8,494,566 downwards.
TACGAAATACAAGGGTCAGCTTTGTCAAATCAATCACATGTCCATATGAGAGCAAATATATCGTGACCTATAGAATCTACAGTCTCGTTTCTTACGTCGTTTGTAAAGCAAACTTTGACACACAATCCATGCAATTTATATGATGATATCGAGTTCCGTATCGAAATTAGATGCAGAAGCATCCAAGTCTTACGAAATACAAGGGTCAGCTTTGTCAAATCAATCACATGTCCATATGAGAGCAAATATATCGTGACCTATAGAATCTACAGTCTCGTTTCTTACGTCGATTGTAAAGCAAACTTTGACACACAATCCATGCAATTTATATGATGATATCGAGTTTCGTATCGAAATTAGATGCAGAAGCATCCAAGTCTCACCAAATACAAGGGTCAGTTTTGTCAAATCAATCACAGGTCCATATGAGAGCAAATATATCGTGACCTATAATATCTACAGTCTCGTTTCTTACGTCGTTTGTTAAGCAAACTTTGACACACAATCCATGCAATTTATATGATGATGTCGAGTTCCGTATCGAAATTAGATGCAGAAGCATCCAAGTCTTACGAAATACAAGGGTCAGCTTTGTCAAATCAATCACAGGTCCATATGAGAGCAAATATATCGTGACCTATAATATCTACAGTCTCGTTTCTTACGTCGTTTGTTAAGCAAACTTTGACACACAATCCATGCAATTTATATGATGATGTCGTGTTCCGTATCGAAATTAGATGCAGGAGCATCCAAGTCTTACGAAATACAAGGGTCAGCTTTGTCAAATCAATCACATGTCCATATGAGAGCAAATATATCGTGACCTATAGAATCTACAGTCTCGTTTCTTACGTCGTTTGTAAAGCAAACTTTGACACACAATTCATGCAATTTATATGATGATATCGAGTTTCGTATCGAAATTAGATGCAGAAGCATCCAAGTCTCACCAAATACAAGGGTCAGTTTTGTCAAATCAATCACATATCCATATGAGAGCAAATATATCGTGACCTATAATATCTACAGTCTCGTTTCTTACGTCGTTTGTTAAGCAAACTTTGACACACAATCCATGCAATTTATATGATGATATCGAGTTCCGTATCGAAATTAGATGCAGAAGCATCCAAGTCTCACGAAATACAAGGGTCAGCTTTGTCAAATCAATCACAGGTCCATATGAGAGCAAATATATCGTGACCTATAATATCTACAGTCTCGTTTCTTACGTCGTTTGTTAAGCAAACTTTGACACACAATCCATGCAATTTATATGATGATGTCGAGTTCCGTATCGAAATTAGATGCAGAAGCATCCAAGTCTTACGAAATACAAGGGTCAGCTTTGTCAAATCAATCACAGGTCCATATGAGAGCAAATATATCGTGACCTATAATATCTACAGTCTCGTTTCTTACGTCGTTTGTTAAGCAAACTTTGACACACAATCCATGCAATTTATATGATGATGTCGTGTTCCGTATCGAAATTAGATGCAGAAGCATCCAAGTCTTACGAAATACAAGGGTCAGCTTTGTCAAATCAATCACATGTCCATATGAGAGCAAATATATCGTGACCTATAGAATCTACAGTCTCGTTTCTTACGTCGTTTGTTAAGCAAACTTTGACACACAATCCATGCAATTTATATGATGATATCGAGTTCCGTATCGAAATTAGATGCAGAAGCATCCAAGTCTCACCAAATACAAGGGTCAGCTTTGTCAAATCAATCACATGTACATATGAGAGCAAATATATCGTGACCTATAGAATCTACAGTCTCGTTTCTTACGTCGTTTGTTAAGCAAACTTTGACACACAATCCATGCAATTTATATGATGATATCGAGTTCCGTATCGAAATTAGATGCAGAAGCATCCAAGTCTCACGAAATACAAGGGTCAGCTTTGTCAAATCAATCACATGTCCATATGAGAGCAAATATATCGTGACCTATAATATCTACAGTCTCGTTTCTAACGCCGTTTGTTAAGCAAACTTTGACACACAATCCATGCAATTTATATGATGATATCGCGTTCCGTATCGATATTAGATGCAGAAGCATCCAAGTCTAACGAAATACAAGGGTCAGCTTTGTCAAATCAAACACATGTCCATATGAGAGCAAATATATCGTGACCTATAGAATCTACAGTCTCGTTTCTAACGTCGTTTGTTAAGCAAACTTTGACACACAATCCATGCAATTTATATGATGATATCGTGTTCCGTATCGAAATTAGATGCAGAAGCATCCAAGTCTCACGAAATACAAGGGTCAGCTTTGTCAAATCAATCACATGTCCATATGAGAGCAAATATATCGTGACCAATAGAATCTACAGTCTCGTTTCTTTCGACGTTTGTTAAGCAAACTTTGACACACAATCCATGCAATTTATACGATGATATCGAGTTCCGTTTCGAAATTAGATGCAGAAGCATCCAAGTCTCACGAAATACAAGGGTCAGCTTTGTCAAATCAATCACATGTCCATATGAGAGCAAATATATCGTGACCTATAATATCTACAGTCTCGTTTCTTACGTCGTTTGTTAAGCAAACTTTGACACACAATCCATGCAATTTATATGATGATGTCGAGTTCCGTATCGAAATTAGATGCAGAAGCATCCAAGTCTCACGAAATGCAAGGGTCAGCTTTGTCAAATCAATCACATGTCCATATGAGAGCAAATATATCGTGACCTATAGAATCTACAGTCTCGTTTCTTACGTCGTTTGTAAAGCAAACTTTGACACACAATCCATGCAATTTATATGATGATATCGAGTTCCGTATCGAAATTAGATGCAGAAGCATCCAAGTCTCACGAAATACAAGGGTCAGCTTTGTCAAATCAATCACATGTCCATATGAGAGCAAATATATCGTGACCTATAGAATCTACAGTCTCGTTTCTTACGTCGTTTGTTAAGCAAACTTTGACACACAATCCATGCAATTTATATGATGATGTCGAGTTCCGTATCGAAATTAGATGCAGAAGCATCCAAGTCTTACGAAATACAAGGGTCAGCTTTGTCAAATCAATCACAGGTCCATATGAGAGCAAATATATCGTGACCTATAATATCTACAGTCTCGTTTCTTACGTCGTTTGTTAAGCAAACTTTGACACACAATCCATGCAATTTATATGATGATGTCGTGTTCCGTATCGAAATTAGATGCAGGAGCATCCAAGTCTTACGAAATACAAGGGTCAGCTTTGTCAAATCAATCACATGTCCATATGAGAGCAAATATATCGTGACCTATAGAATCTACAGTCTCGTTTCTTACGTCGTTTGTAAAGCAAACTTTGACACACAATTCATGCAATTTATATGATGATATCGAGTTTCGTATCGAAATTAGATGCAGAAGCATCCAAGTCTCACCAAATACAAGGGTCAGTTTTGTCAAATCAATCACATATCCATATGAGAGCAAATATATCGTGACCTATAATATCTACAGTCTCGTTTCTTACGTCGTTTGTTAAGCAAACTTTGACACACAATCCATGCAATTTATATGATGATATCGAGTTCCGTATCGAAATTAGATGCAGAAGCATCCAAGTCTCACGAAATACAAGGGTCAGCTTTGTCAAATCAATCACAGGTCCATATGAGAGCAAATATATCGTGACCTATAATATCTACAGTCTCGTTTCTTACGTCGTTTGTTAAGCAAACTTTGACACACAATCCATGCAATTTATATGATGATGTCGAGTTCCGTATCGAAATTAGATGCAGAAGCATCCAAGTCTTACGAAATACAAGGGTCAGCTTTGTCAAATCAATCACAGGTCCATATGAGAGCAAATATATCGTGACCTATAATATCTACAGTCTCGTTTCTTACGTCGTTTGTTAAGCAAACTTTGACACACAATCCATGCAATTTATATGATGATGTCGTGTTCCGTATCGAAATTAGATGCAGGAGCATCCAAGTCTTACGAAATACAAGGGTCAGCTTTGTCAAATCAATCACATGTCCATATGAGAGCAAATATATCGTGACCTATAGAATCTACAGTCTCGTTTCTTACGTCGTTTGTTAAGCAAACTTTGACACACAATCCATGCAATTTATATGATGATATCGAGTTCCGTATCGAAATTAGATGCAGAAGCATCCAAGTCTCACCAAATACAAGGGTCAGCTTTGTCAAATCAATCACATGTCCATATGAGAGCAAATATATCGTGACCTATAATATCTACAGTCTCGTTTCTTACGTCGTTTGTTAAGCAAACTTTGACACACAATCCATGCAATTTATATGATGATATCGAGTTCCGTATCGAAATTAGATGCAGAAGCATCCAAGTCTCACGAAATACAAGGGTCAGCTTTGTCAAATCAATCACATGTCCATATGAGAGCAAATATATCGTGACCTATAATATCTACAGTCTCGTTTCTAACGCCGTTTGTTAAGCAAACTTTGACACACAATCCATGCAATTTATATGATGATATCGCGTTCCGTATCGATATTAGATGCAGAAGCATCCAAGTCTAACGAAATACAAGGGTCAGCTTTGTCAAATCAAACACATGTCCATATGAGAGCAAATATATCGTGACCTATAGAATCTACAGTCTCGTTTCTAACGTCGTTTGTTAAGCAAACTTTGACACACAATCCATGCAATTTATATGATGATATCGTGTTCCGTATCGAAATTAGATGCAGAAGCATCCAAGTCTCACGAAATACAAGGGTCAGCTTTGTCAAATCAATCACATGTCCATATGAGAGCAAATATATCGTGACCAATAGAATCTACAGTCTCGTTTCTTTCGACGTTTGTTAAGCAAACTTTGACACACAATCCATGCAATTTATATGATGATATCGAGTTCCGTTTCGAAATTAGATGCAGAAGCATCCAAGTCTCACGAAATACAAGGGTCAGCTTTGTCAAATCAATCACATGTCCATATGAGAGCAAATATATCGTGACCTATAATATCTACAGTCTCGTTTCTTACGTCGTTTGTTAAGCAAACTTTGACACACAATCCATGCAATTTATATGATGATGTCGAGTTCCGTATCGAAATTAGATGCAGAAGCATCCAAGTCTCACGAAATGCAAGGGTCAGCTTTGTCAAATCAATCACATGTCCATATGAGAGCAAATATATCGTGACCTATAGAATCTACAGTCTCGTTTCTTACGTCGTTTGTAAAGCAAACTTTGACACACAATCCATGCAATTTATATGATGATATCGAGTTCCGTATCGAAATTAGATGCAGAAGCATCCAAGTCTCACGAAATACAAGGGTCAGCTTTGTCAAATCAATCACATGTCCATATGAGAGCAAATATATCGTGACCTATAGAATCTACAGTCTCGTTTCTTACGTCGTTTGTTAAGCAAACTTTGACACACAATCCATGCAATTTATATGATGATGTCGAGTTCCGTATCGAAATTAGATGCAGAAGCATCCAAGTCTCACGAAATACAAGGGTCAGCTTTGTCAAATCAATCACATGTCCATATGAGAGCAAATATATCGTGAGCTAAAGAATCTACAGTCTCGTTTCTTACGACGTTTGTTAAGCAAACTTTGACACACAATCCATGCAATTTATATGATGATATCGAGTTCCGTATCGAAATTAGATGCAGAAGCATCCAAATATCACGAAATACAAGGGTCAGATTTGTCAAATCAATCACATGACCATATGAGAGCAAATATATCGTGACCTATAATATCTACAGTCTCGTTTTTTACGTCGTTTGTTAAGCAAACTTTGACACACAATCCATGCAATTTATATGATGATATCGAGTTCCGTATCGAAATTAGATGCAGAAGCATCCAAGTCTCACGAAATACAAGGGTCAGCTTTGTTAAATCAATCACATGTCCATATGAGAGCAAATATATCGTGACCTATAGAATCTACAGTCTCGTTTCTTACGTCGTTTGTAAAGCAAACTTTGACACACAATCCATGCAATTTATATGATGATATCGAGTTCCGTATCGAAATTAGATACAGAAGCATCCAAGTCTCACGAAATACAAGGGTCAGCTTTGTCAAATCAATCACATGTCCATATGAGAGCAAATATATCGTGACCCATAATATCTACAGTCTCGTTTCTTACGTCGTTTGTTAAGCAAACTTTGACACACAATCCATGCAATTTATATGATGATGTCGTGTTCCCTATCGAAATTAGATGCAGAAGCATCCAAGTCTCACGAAATACAAGGGTCAGCTTTGTCAAATCAATCACATGACCATATGAGAGCAAATATATCGTGACCTATAATATCTACAGTCTCGTTTTTTACGTCGTTTGTTAAGCAAACTTTGACACACAATCCATGCAATTTATATGATGATGTCGAGTTCCGTATCGAAATTAGATACAGAAGCATCCAAGTCTCACGAAATACAAGGGTCAGATTTGTCAAATCAATCACATGTCCATATGAGAACAAATATATCGTGAGCTAAAAAATCTACAGTCTCGTTTCTTACGTCGTTTGTTAAGCAAACTTTGACACACAATCCATGCAATTTATATGATGATATCGAGTTCCGTATCGAAATTAGATGCAGAAGCATCCAAATCTCACGAAATACAAGGGTCAGATTTGTCAAATCAATCACATGTCCATATGAGAGCAAATATATCGTGACCTATAGAATCTACAGTCTCGTTCCTTACGTCGTTTGTTAAGCAAACTTTGACACACAATCCATGCAATTTATATGATGATATCGTCTTCCGTATCGAAATTAGATGCAGAAGCATCCAAGTCTCACCAAATACAAGGGTCAGCTTTGTCAAATCAATCACATGTCCATATGAGAGCAAATATATCGTCACCTATAGAATCTACAGTATCGTTTCTTACGACGTTTGTTAAGCAAACTTTGACACACAATCCATGCAATTTATATGATGATATCGTGTTCCGTATCGAAATTAGATGCAGAAGCATCCAAGTCTCACGAAATACAAGGGTCAGCTTTGTCAAATCAATCACATGTCCATATGAGAGCAAATATATCGTGACCTATAGAATCAACAGTCTCGTTTCTTACGACGTTTGTTAAGCAAACTTTGACACACAATCCATGCAATTTATATGATGATATCGAGTTCCGTATCGAAATTAGATGCAGAAGCATCCAAGTCTCACGAAATACAAGGGTCAGCTTTGTCAAATCAATCACATGTCCATATGAGAGCAAATATATCGTGACCTATTGAATCTACAGTCTCGTTTCTTACGTCGTTTGTTAAGCAAACTTTGACACACAATCCATGCAATTTATATGATGATATCGAGTTCCGTATCGAAATTAGATGCAGAAGCATCCAAGTCTCACGAAATACAAGGGTCAGCTTTGTCAAATCAATCACATGTCCATATAAGAGCAAATATATCGTGACCTATAGAATCTACAGTCTCGTTTCTTACGTCGTTTGTGAAGCAAACTTTGACACACAATCCATGCAATTTATATGATGATGTCGAGTTCCGTATCGAAATTAGATGCAGAAGCATCCAAGTCTAACGAAATACAAGGGTCAGCTTTGTCAAATCAATCACATATCCATATGAGAGGAAATATATCGTCAGCTAAAGAATCTACAGTCTCGTTTCTTACGTCGTTTGTTAAGCAAACTTTGACACACAATCCATACAATTTATATGATGATGTCGTGTTCCGTATCGAAATTAGATGCAGAAGCATCCAAGTCTTACGAAATACAAGGGTCAGCTTTGTCAAATCAATCACATGTCCATATGAGAGCAAATATACCGTGACCTATAGAATCTACAGTCTCGTTTCTTACGTCGTTTGTTAAGCAAACTTTGACACACAATCCATGCAATTTATATGATGATATCGTGTTCCGTATCGAAATTAGATGCAGAAGCATCCAAGTCTTACGAAATACAAGGGTCAGCTTTGTCAAATCAATCACATGTCCATATGAGAGCAAATATATCGTGACCTGTTGAATCTACAGTCTCGTTTCTTACGTCGTTTGTTAAGCAAACTTTGACACACAATCCATGCAATTTATATGATGATATCGAGTTCCGTATCGAAGATAGATGCAGAAGCATCCAAGTCTTACGAAATACAAGGGTCAGCTTTGTCAAATCAATCACATGTCCATATGAGAGCAAATATATCGTGACCTATAGAATCTACAGTCTCGTTTCTTACGTCGTTTGTTAAGCAAACTTTGACACACAATCCATGCAATTTATATGATGATATCGAGTTCCGTTTCGAAGATAGATGCAGAAGCTTCCAAGTCTTAGCTTTGTCAAACCAATCACATGTCCATATGAGAGCAAATATATCGTCGTTTCTTACGACGTTTGTTAAGCAAACTTTGACACACAATCCATGCAATTTATATGATGATATCGAGTTCCATATCGAAATTAGATGCAGAAGCATCCAAGTCTCACGAAATACAAGGGTCAGCTTTGTCAAATCAATCACATGTCCATATGAGAGCAAATATATCGTGACCTATAGAATCTACAGTCTCGTTTCTTACGTCGTTTGTTAGGCAAACTTTGACACAGAATCCATGCAATTTATATGATGATATCGAGTTCCGTATCGAAATTAGATGCAGAAGCATCCAAGTCTCACGAAATACAAGGGTCAGCTTTGTCAAATCAATCACATGTCCATATGAGAGCAAATATATCGTCAGCTAAAGAATCTACAGTATCGTTTCTTACGTCGTTTGTTAAGCAAACTTTGACACACAATCCATGCAATTTATATGATGATATCGTGTTCCGTATCGAAATTAGATGCAGAAGCATCCAAGTCTCACGAAATACAAGGGTCAGCTTTGTCAAATCAATCACATGTCCATATGAGAGCAAATATATCGTGACCTATAATATCTACAGTCTCGTTTCTTACGTCGTTTGTTAAGCAAACTTTGACACACAATCCATGCAATTTATATGATGATGTCGTGTTCCGTATCGAAATTAGATGCAGAAGCATCCAAGTCTTACGAAATACAAGGGTCAGCTTTGTCAAATCAATCACATGTCCATATGAGAGCAAATATATCGCCAGCTAAAGAATCTACAGTCTCGTTTCTTACGTCGTTTGTAAAGCAAACTTTGACACACAATCCATGCAATTTATATGATTATATCGAGTTCCGTATCGAAATTAGATGCAGAAGCATCCAAGTCTCACGATATACAAGGGTCAGCTTTGTCAAATCAATCACATGTCCATATGAGAGCAAATATATCGTGACCTATAGAATCTACAGTCTCGTTTCTTACGTCGTTTGTTAAGCAAACTTTGACACACAATCCATGCAATTTATATGATGATATCGTGTTCCGTATCGAAATTAGATGCAGAAGCATCCAAGTCTCACGAAATACAAGGGTCAGCTTTGTCAAATCAATCACATGTCCATATGAGAGCAAATATATCGTCAGCTAAAGAATCTACAGTCTCGTTTCTTACGTCGTTTGTTAAGCAAACTTTGACACACAATCCATGCAATTTATATGATGATATCGTGTTCCGTATCGAAATTAGATGCAGAAGCATCCAAGTCTCACGAAATACAAGGGTCAGCTTTGTCAAATCAATCACATGTCCATATGAGAGCAAATATATCGTGACCTATAATATCTACAGTTTCGTTTCTTACGTCGTTTGTTAAGCAAACTTTGACACACAATCCATGCAATTTATATGATGATATCGAGTTCCGTATCGAAATTAGATGCAGAAGCATCCAAGTCTTACGAAATACAAGGGTCAGCTTTGTCAAATCAATCACATGTCCATATGAGAGCAAATATATCGTGACCTATTGAATCTACAGTCTCATTTCTTACGTCGTTTGTTAAGCAAACTTTGACACACAATCCATGCAATTTATATGATGATATCGAGTTCCGTATCGAAATTAGATGCAGAAGCGTCCAAGTCTCACGAAATAAAAGGGTCAGCTTTGTCAAATCAATCACATGTCCATATGAGAGCAAATATATCGTGACCTATTGAATCTACAGTCTCGTTTCTTACGACGTTTGTTTAGCAAACTTTGACACACAATCCATGCAACTTATATGACAATATCGTGTTCCGTTTCGAAATTAGATGCAGAAGCATCCAAGTCTCACGAAATACAAGGGTCAGCTTTGTCAAATCAATCACATGTCTATATGAGAGCAAATATATCGTGACCTATAATATCTACAGTCTCGTTTCTTACGTCGTTTGGTAAGCAAACTTTGACACACAATCCATGCAATTTATATGATGATATCGAGTTCCGTATCGAAATTAGATGCAGAAGCATCCAAGTCTAACGAAATACAAGGGTCAGCTTTGTCAAATCAAACACATGTCCATATGAGAGCAAATATATCGTGACCTATAGAATCTACAGTCTCGTTTCTTACGTCGTTTGTTAAACAAACTTTGACACACAATCCATGCAATTTATATGATGATATCGAGTTCCGTATCGAAATTAGATGCAGAAGCATCCAAGTCTTACGAAATACAAGGGTCAGCTTTGTCAAATAAATCACATGTCCATATGAGAGCAAATATATCGTGACACACAATCCATGCAATTTATATGATGATATCGTGTTCCGTTTCGAAGATAGATGCAGAAGCATCCAAGTCTTACGAAATACAAGGGTCAGCTTTGTCAAATCAATCACATGTCCATATGAGAGCAAATATATCGTGACCTATAATATCTACAGTCTCGTTTCTTACGTCGTTTGTTAAGCAAACTTTGACACACAATCCATGCAATTTATATGATGATGTCGTGTTCCGTATCGAAATTAGATGCAGAAGCATCCAAGTCTTACGAAATACAAGGGTCAGCTTTGTCAAATCAATCACATGTCCATATGAGAGCAAATATATCGCCAGCTAAAGAATCTACAGTCTCGTTTCTTACGTCGTTTGTAAAGCAAACTTTGACACACAATCCATGCAATTTATATGATTATATCGAGTTCCGTATCGAAATTAGATGCAGAAGCATCCAAGTCTCACGATATACAAGGGTCAGCTTTGTCAAATCAATCACATGTCCATATGAGAGCAAATATATCGTGACCTATAGAATCTACAGTCTCGTTTCTTACGTCGTTTGTTAAGCAAACTTTGACACACAATCCATGCAATTTATATGATGATATCGTGTTCCGTATCGAAATTAGATGCAGAAGCATCCAAGTCTCACGAAATACAAGGGTCAGCTTTGTCAAATCAATCACATGTCCATATGAGAGCAAATATATCGTCAGCTAAAGAATCTACAGTCTCGTTTCTTACGTCGTTTGTTAAGCAAACTTTGACACACAATCCATGCAATTTATATGATGATATCGTGTTCCGTATCGAAATTAGATGCAGAAGCATCCAAGTCTCACGAAATACAAGGGTCAGCTTTGTCAAATCAATCACATGTCCATATGAGAGCAAATATATCGTGACCTATAATATCTACAGTTTCGTTTCTTACGTCGTTTGTTAAGCAAACTTTGACACATAATCCATGCAATTTATATGATGATATCGAGTTCCGTATCGAAATTAGATGCAGAAGCATCCAAGTCTTACGAAATACAAGGGTCAGCTTTGTCAAATCAATCACATGTCCATATGAGAGCAAATATATCGTGACCTATTGAATCTACAGTCTCGTTTCTTACGTCGTTTGTTAAGCAAACTTTGACACACAATCCATGCAATTTATATGATGATATCGAGTTCCGTATCGAAATTAGATGCAGAAGCGTCCAAGTCTCACGAAATAAAAGGGTCAGCTTTGTCAAATCAATCACATGTCCATATGAGAGCAAATATATCGTGACCTATTGAATCTACAGTCTCGTTTCTTACGACGTTTGTTTAGCAAACTTTGACACACAATCCATGCAATTTATATGATGATATCGAGTTCCGTATCGAAATTAGATGCAGAAGCATCCAAGTCTCACGAAATACAAGGGTCAGCTTTGTCAAATCAATCACATGTCTATATGAGAGCAAATATATCGTGACCTATAATATCTACAGTCTCGTTTCTTACGTCGTTTGTTAAGCAAACTTTGACACACAATCCATGCAATTTATATGATGATATCGAGTTCCGTATCGAAATTAGATGCAGAAGCATCCAAGTCTAACGAAATACAAGGGTCAGCTTTGTCAAATCAAACACATGTCCATATGAGAGCAAATATATCGTGACCTATAGAATCTACAGTCTCGTTTCTTACGTCGTTTGTTAAACAAACTTTGACACACAATCCATGCAATTTATATGATGATATCGAGTTCCGTATCGAAATTAGATGCAGAAGCATCCAAGTCTTACGAAATACAAGGGTCAGCTTTGTCAAATAAATCACATGTCCATATGAGAGCAAATATATCGTGACACACAATCCATGCATTTTATATGATGATATCGAGTTCCGTTTCGAAGATAGATGCAGAAGCATCCAAGTCTTACGAAATACAAGGGTCAGCTTTGTCAAATCAATCACATGTCCATATGAGAGCAAATATATCGTGACCTATAATATCTACAGTCTCGTTTCTTACGTCGTTTGTTAAGCAAACTTTGACACACAATCCATGCAATTTATATGATGATATCGAGTTCCGTATCGAAATTAGATGCAGAAGCATCCAAGTCTAACGAAATACAAGGGTCAGCTTTGTCAAATCAAACACATGTCCATATGAGAGCAAATATATCGTGACCTATAGAATCTACAGTCTCGTTTCTTACGTCGTTTGTTAAACAAACTTTGACACACAATCCATGCAATTTATATGATGATATCGAGTTCCGTATCGAAATTAGATGCAGAAGCATCCAAGTCTTACGAAATACAAGGGTCAGCTTTGTCAAATCAATCACATGTCCATATGAGAGCAAATATATCGTGACCTATAATATCTACAGTCTCGTTTCTTACGTCGTTTGTTAAGCAAACTTTGACACACAATCCATGCAATTTATACGATGATATCGCGTTCCGTATCGAAATTAGATGCAGAAGCATCCAAGTCTAACGAAATACAAGGGTCAGCTTTGTCAAATCAAACACATGTCCATATGAGAGCAAATATAACGTGACCTATAGAATCTACAGTCTCGTTTTTTACGTCGTTTGTTAAGCAAACTTTGACACACAATCCATGCAACTTATATGATGATGTCGTGTTCCGTATCGAAATTAGATGCAGAAGCATCCAAGTCTCACGAAATACAAGGGTCAGCTTTGTCAAATCAATCACATGTCCATATGAGAGCAAATATATCGTGACCTATAGAATCTACAGTCTCGTTTCTTACGTCGTTTGTTAAGCAAACTTTGACACACAATCCATGCAATTTATATGATGATGTCGAGTTCCGTATCGAAATTAGATGCAGAAGCATCCAAGTCTCACGAAATACAAGGGTCAGCTTTGTCAAATCAATCACATGTCCATATGAGAGCAAATATATCGTGACCTATAATATCTACAGTCTCGTTTCTTACGTCGTTTGTTAAGCAAACTTTGACACACAATCCATGCAATTTATATGATGATGTCGAGTTCCGTATCGAAATTAGATGCAGAAGCATCCAAGTCTCACGAAATACAAGGGTCAGCTTTGTCAAATCAATCACATGTCCATATGAGAGCAAATATATCGTGACCAATAGAATCTACAGTCTCGTTTCTTACGACGTTTGTTAAGCAAACTTTGACACACAATCCATGCAATTTATATGATGATATCGAGTTCCGTATCGAAATTAGATGCAGAAGCATCCAAGTCTAACGAAATACAAGGTTCAGCTTTGTCAAATCAATCACATGTCCATATGAGAGCAAATATATCGTGACCTATAATATCTACAGTCTCGTTTCTTACGTCGTTTGTTAAGCAAACTTTGACACACAATCCATGCAATTTATATGATGATGTCGTGTTCCGTATCGAAATTAGATGCAGAAGCATCCAAGTCTCACGAAATACAAGGGTCAGCTTTGTCAAATCAATCACATGTCCATATGAGAGCAAATATATCGTCAGCTAAAGAATCTGCAGTCTCGTTTCTTACGTCGTTTGTTAAGCAAACTTTGACACACAATCCATGCAATTTATATGATGATGTCGAGTTCCGTATCGAAATTAGATGCAGAAGCATCCAAGTCTCACGAAATACAAGGGTCAGCTTTGTCAAATCAATCACATGTCCATATGAGAGCAAATATATCGTCAGCTAAAGAATCTACAGTCTCGTTCCTTACGTCGTTTGTTAAGCAAACTTTGAAACACAATCCATGCAATTTATATGATGATGTCGAGTTCCGTATCGAAATTAGATGCAGAAGCATCCAAGTATCACGAAATACAAGGGTCAGCTTTGTCAAATCAAACACATGTCCATATGAGAGCAAATATATCGTGACCTATAATATCTACAGTCTCGTTTCCTACGTCGTTTGTTAAGCAAACTTTGACACACAATCCATGCAATTTATATGATGATGTCGTGTTCCGTATCGAAATTAGATGCAGAAGCATCCAAGTCTCACGAAATACAAGGGTCAGCTTTGTCAAATCAATCACATGTCCATATGAGAGCAAATATATCGTCAGCTAAAGAATCTACAGTCTCGTTTCGTACGTCGTTTGTTAAGCAAACTTTGACACACAATCCATGCAATTTATATGATGATGTCGTGTTCCGTATCGAAATTAGATGCAGAAGCATCCAAGTCTAACGAAATACAAGGGTCAGCTTTGTCAAATCAATCACATGTCCATATGAGAGCAAATATATCGTGACCTATAATATCTACAGTCTCGTTTCTTACGTCGTTTGTTAAGCAAACTTTGACACACAATCCATGCAATTTATATGATGATATCGTGTTCCGTATCGAAATTAGATGCAGAAGCATCCAAGTCTCACGAAATACAAGGGTCAGCTTTGTCAAATCAATCACATGTCCATATGAGAGCAAATATATCGTGACCTATAGAATCTACAGTCTCGTTTCTTACGTCGTTTGTTAAGCAAACTTTGACACACAATCCATGCAATTTATATGATGATATCGTGTTCCGTATCGAAATTAGATGCAGAAGCATCCAAGTCTCACGAAATACAAGGGTCAGCTTTGTCAAATCAATCACATGTCCATATGAGAGCAAATATATCGTGACCTATAGAATCTACAGTCTCGTTTTTTACGTCGTTTGTTAAGCAAACTTTGACACACAATCCATGCAATTTATATGATGATATCGAGTTCCGTATCGAAATTAGATGCAGAAGCATCCAAGTCTTACGAAATACTAGGGTCAGCTTTGTCAAATCAATCACATGTCCATATGAGAGCAAATATATCGTGACCTATAGAATCAACAGTCTCGTTCCTTACGTCGTTTGTTAAGCAAACTTTGACACACAATCCATGCAATTTATATGATGATGTCGTGTTCCGTATCGAAATTAGATGCAGAAGCATCCAAGTCTTACGAAATACAAGGGTCAGCTTTGTCAAATCAATCACATGTCCATATGAGAGCAAATATATCGTCAGCTAAAGAATCTACAGTCTCGTTTCTTACGTCGTTTGTTAAGCAAACTTTGACACACAATCCATGCAATTTATATGATGATATCGAGTTCTGTATCGAAATTAGATGCAGAAGCATCCAAGTCTCACGAAATACAAGGGTCAGCATTGTCAAATCAATCACATGTCCATATGAGAGCAAATATATCGTCAGCTATAGAATCTACAGTCTCGTTTCTTACGTCGTTTGTTAAGCTAACTTTGACACACAATCCATGCAATTTATATGATGATATCGAGTTCCGTATCGAAGATAGATGCAGAAGCATCCAAGTCTAACGAAATACAAGGGTCAGCTTTGTCAAATCAAACACATGTCCATATGAGAGCAAATATATCGTGACCTATAGAATCTACAGTCTCGTTTCTTACGTCGTTTGTTAAGCAAACTTTGACACACAATCCATGCAATTTATATGATGATATCGAGTTCCGTATCGAAATTAGATGCAGAAGCATCCAAGTCTAACGAAATACAAGGGTCAGCTTTGTCAAATCAATCACATGTCCATATGAGAGCAAATATATCGTGACCTATAATATCTACAGTCTCGTTTCTTACGAAGTTTGTTGAGCAAACTTTGACACACACTCCATGCAATTTATATGATGATATCGAGTTCCGTTTCGAAGATAGATGCAGAAGCATTCAAGTCTTACGAAATACAAGGGTCAGCTTTGTCAAATCAATCACATGTCCATATGAGAGCAAATATATCGTGACCTATAGAATCTACAGTCTCGTTTCTTACGTCGTTTGTTAAGCAAACTTTGACACACAATCCATGCAATTTATATGATGATATCGAGTTCCGTATCGAAATTAGATGCAGAAGCATCCAAGTCTAACGAAATACAAGGGTCAGCTTTGTCAAATCAAACACATGTCCATATGAGAGCAAATATATCGTGACCTATAGAATCTACAGTCTCGTTTCTTACGTCGTTTGTTAAGCTAACTTTGACACACAATCCATGCAATTTATATGATGATATCGAGTTCCGTATCGAAATTAGATGCAGAAGCATCCAAGTCTTACGAAATACAAGGGTCAGCTTTGTCAAATCAATCACATGTCCATATGAGAGCAAATATATCGTGACCTATAGAATCTACAGTCTCGTTTCTTACGTCGTTTGTTAAGCTAACTTTGACACACAATCCATGCAATTTATATGATGATATCGAGTTCCGTATCGAAGATAGATGCAGAAGCATCCAAGTCTAACGAAATACAAGGGTCAGCTTTGTCAAATCAAACACATGTCCATATGAGAGCAAATATATCGTGACCTATAGAATCTACAGTCTCGTTTCTTACGTCGTTTGTTAAGCTAACTTTGACACACAATCCATGCAATTTATATGATGATATCGAGTTCCGTATCGAAGATAGATGCAGAAGCATCCAAGTCTAACGAAATACAAGGGTCAGCTTTGTCAAATCAAACACATGTCCATATGAGAGCAAATATATCGTGACCTATAGAATCTACAGTCTCGTTTCTTACGTCGTTTGTTAAGCAAACTTTGACACACAATCCATGCAATTTATATGATGATATCGTGTTCCGTATCGAAATTAGATGCAGAAGCATCCAAGTCTCACGAAATACAAGGGTCAGCTTTGTCAAATCAATCACATGACATTATGAGAGCAAATATATCGTCAGCTAAAGAATCTACAGTCTCGTTTCTTACGTCGTTTGTTAAGCAAACTTTGACACACAATCCATGCAATTTATATGATGATGTCGAGTTCCGTATCGAAATTAGATGCAGAAGCATCAAAGTCTCACGAAATACAAGGGTCAGCTTTGTCAAATCAATCACATGTCCATATGAGAGCAAATATATCGTCAGCTAAAGAATCTACAGTCTCGTTTCTTACGACGTTTGTTAAGCAAACTTTGACACACAATCCATGCAATTTATATGATGATATCGAGTTCCGTATCGAAATTAGATGCAGAAGCATCCAAGTCTAACGAAATACAAGGGTCAGCTTTGTCAAATCAATCACATGTCCATATGAGAGCAAATATATCGTGACCTATAGAATCTACAGTCTCGTTTCTTACGACGTTTGTTAAGCAAACTTTGACACACAATCCATGCAATTTATATGATGATATCGAGTTCCGTTTCGAAGATAGATGCAGAAGCATCCAAGTCTCACGAAATACAAGGGTCAGCTTTGTCAAATCAATCACATATCCATATGAGAGCAAATATATCGTGACCTATAGAATCTACAGTCTCGTTTCTTACGTCGTTTGTTAAGCAAACTTTGACACACAATCCATGCAATTTATATGATGATGTCGAGTTCCGTTTCGAAGATAGATGCAGAAGCATCCAAGTCTCACGAAATACAAGGGCCAGCTTTGTCAAATCAATCACATGTCCATATGACAGCAAATATATCGTCAGCTAAAGAATCTACAGTCTCGTTTCTTACGTCGTTTGTTAAGCAAACTTTGACACACAATCCATGCAATTTATATGATGATATCGTGTTCCGTATCGAAATTAGATGCAGAAGCATCCAAGTCTAACGAAATACATGGGTCAGCTTTGTCAAATCAATCACATGTCCATATGAGAGTAAATATATCGTGACCTATAGAATCTACAGTCTCGTTTCTTACGTCGTTTGTTAAGCAAACTTTGACACACAATCCATGCAATTTATATGATGATATCGAGTTCCGTATCGAAATTAGATGCAGAAGCATCCAAGCCTTAGGAAATACAAGGGTCAGCTTTGTCAAATCAATCACATGTCCATATGAGAGCAAATATATCGTGACCTATAGAATCTACAGTCTCGTTTCTTACGTCGTTTGTTAAGCAAACTTTGACACACAATCCATGCAATTTATACGATGATATCGAGTTCCGTTTCGAAATTAGATGCAGAAGCATCCAAGTCTCACGAAATACAAGGGTCAGCTTTGTCAAATCAATAACATGTCCATATGAGAGCAACTATATCGTGACCTAAAGAATCTACAGTCTCGTTTCTTACGTCGTTTGTTAAGCTAACTTTGACACACAATCCATGCAATTTATATGATGATATCGAGTTCCGTATCGAAATTAGATGCAGAAGCATCCAAGTCTAACGAAATACAAGGGTCAGCTTTGTCAAATCAAACACATGTCCATATGAGAGCAAATATATCGTGACCTAAAGAATCTACAGTCTCGTTTCTTACGTCGTTTGTTAAGCAAACTTTGACACACAATCCATGCAATTTATATGATGATGTCGAGTTCCGTATCGAAGATAGATGCAGAAGCATCCAAGTCTCACGAAATACAAGGGTCAGCTTTGTCAAATCAATCACATGTCCATATGAGAGCAAATATATCGTGACCTATAGAATCTACAGTCTCGTTTCTTACGTCGTTTGTTAAGCAAACTTTGACACACAATCCATGCAATTTATATGATGATGTCGAGTTCCGTATCGAAATTAGATGCAGAAGCATCCAAGTCTCACGAAATACAAGGGTCAGCTTTGTCAAATCAATCACATGTCCATATGAGAGCAAATATATCGTGACCTATAGAATCTACAGTCTCGTTTCTTACGTCGTTTGTTAAGCAAACTTTGACACACAATCCATGCAATTTATATGATGATGTCGAGTTCCGTATCGAAATTAGATGCAGAAGCATCCAAGTCTCACGAAATACAAGGGTCAGCTTTGTCAAATCAATCACATGTCCATATGAGAGCAAATATATCGTGACCTATAGAATCTACAGTCTCGTTTCTTACGTCGTTTGTTAAGCAAACTTTGACACACAATCCATGCAATTTATATGATGATGTCGAGTTCCGTATCGAAATTAGATGCAGAAGCATCCAAGTCTCACGAAATACAAGGGTCAGCTTTGTCAAATCAATCACATGTCCATATGAGAGCAAATATATCGTGACCTATAGAATCTACAGTCTCGTTTCTTACGTCGTTTGTTAAGCAAACTTTGACACACAATCCATGCAATTTATATGATGATGTCGAGTTCCGTATCGAAATTAGATGCAGAAGCATCCAAGTCTCACGAAATACAAGGGTCAGCTTTGTCAAATCAATCACATGTCCATATGAGAGCAAATATATCGTGACCTATAGAATCTACAGTCTCGTTTCTTACGTCGTTTGTTAAGCAAACTTTGACACACAATCCATGCAATTTATATGATGATGTCGTGTTCCGTTTCGAAATTAGATGCAGAAGCATCCAAGTCTCACGAAATACAAGGGTCAGCTTTGTCAAATCAATCACATGTCCATATGAGAGCAAATATATCGTGACCTATAGAATCTACAGTCTCGTTTCTTACGTCGTTTGTTAAGCAAACTTTGACACACAATCCATGCAATTTATATGATGATGTCGAGTTCCGTATCGAAATTAGATGCAGAAGCATCCAAGTCTCACGAAATACAAGGGTCAGCTTTGTCAAATCAATCACATGTCCATATGAGAGCAAATATATCGTGACCTATAGAATCTACAGTCTCGTTTCTTACGTCGTTTGTTAAGCAAACTTTGACACACAATCCATGCAATTTATATGATGATGTCGAGTTCCGTATCGAAATTAGATGCAGAAGCATCCAAGTCTCACGAAATACAAGGGTCAGCTTTGTCAAATCAATCACATGTCCATATGAGAGCAAATATATCGTGACCTATAGAATCTACAGTCTCGTTTCTTACGTCGTTTGTTAAGCAAACTTTGACACACAATCCATGCAATTTATATGATGATGTCGTGTTCCGTTTCGAAATTAGATGCAGAAGCATCCAAGTCTCACGAAATACAAGGGTCAGCTTTGTCAAATCAATCACATGTCCATATGAGAGCAAATATATCGTGACCTATAGAATCTACAGTCTCGTTTCTTACGTCGTTTGTTAAGCAAACTTTGACACACAATACATGCAATTTATATGATGATATCGAGTTCCGTTTCAAAGATAGATGCAGAAGCATCCAAGTCTTACGAAATACAAGGGTCAGCTTTGTCAAATCAATCACATGTCCATATGAGAGCAAATATATCGTGACCTATAGAATCTACAGTCTCGTTCCTTACGTCGTTTGTTAAGCAAACTTTGACACACAATCCATGCAATTTATACGATGATATCGAGTTCCGTATCGAAATTAGATGCAGAAGCATCCAAGGCTCACGAAATACAAGGGTCAGCTTTGTCAAATCAATCACATGTCCATATGAGAGCAAGTATATCGTGACCTATAGAATCTACAGTCTCGTTTCTTACGTCGTTTGTTAAGCAAACTTTGACACACAATCCATGCAATTTATATGATGATGTCGAGTTCCGTATCGAAATTAGATGCAGAAGCATCCAAATCTCACGAAATACAAGGGTCAGCTTTGTCAAATCAATCACATGTACATATGAGAGCAAATATATCGTGACCTATAGAATCTACAGTCTCGTTTCTTACGACGTTTGTTAAGCAAACTTTGACACACAATCCATGCAATTTATATGATGATATCGAGTTCCGTATCGAAGATAGATGCAGAAGCATCCAAGTCTCACGAAATACAAGGGTCAGCTTTGTCAAATCAATCACATGTCCATATGAGAGCAAATATATCGTCAGCTA
Organism: Musca autumnalis; assembly: GCF_047663935.1. Taxonomy (NCBI): domain Eukaryota; kingdom Metazoa; phylum Arthropoda; class Insecta; order Diptera; family Muscidae; genus Musca; species Musca autumnalis. The sequence continues at coordinate 8,473,167 of NW_027411866.1, read as the reverse complement.
AAGAATCTACAGTCTCGTTTCTTACGTCGTTTGTTAAGCAAACTTTGACACACAATCCATGCAATTTATATAATGATGTCGAGTTCCGTATCGAAATTAGATGCAGAAGCATCCAAGTCTAACGAAATACAAGGGTCAGCTTTGTCAAATCAAACACATGCCCATATGAGAGCAAATATATCGTGACCTATAGAATCTACAGTCTCGTTTCTTACGTCGGTTGTTAAGCAAACTTTGACACACAATCCATGCAATTTATATGATGATATCGAGTTCCGTATCGAAATGCAGAAGCATCCAAGTCTCACGATATACAAGGGTCAGCTTTGTCAAATCAATCACATGTCCATATGAGAGCAAATATATCGTGACCTATAGAATCTACAGTCTCGTTTCTTACGTCGTTTGTTAAGCAAACTTTGACACACAATCCATGCAATTTATATGATGATGTCGAGTTCCGTATCGAAATTAGATGCAGAAGCATCCAAATCTCACGAAATACAAGGGTCAGCTTTGTCAAATCAATCACATGTACATATGAGAGCAAATATATCGTGACCTATAGAATCTACAGTCTCGTTTCTTACGACGTTTGTTAAGCAAACTTTGACACACAATCCATGCAATTTATATGATGATATCGAGTTCCGTATCGAAGATAGATGCAGAAGCATCCAAGTCTCACGAAATACAAGGGTCAGCTTTGTCAAATCAATCACATGTCCATATGAGAGCAAATATATCGTCAGCTAAAGAATCTACAGTCTCGTTTCTTACGTCGTTTGTTAAGCAAACTTTGACACACAATCCATGCAATTTATATAATGATGTCGAGTTCCGTATCGAAATTAGATGCAGAAGCATCCAAGTCTAACGAAATACAAGGGTCAGCTTTGTCAAATCAAACACATGCCCATATGAGAGCAAATATATCGTGACCTATAGAATCTACAGTCTCGTTTCTTACGTCGGTTGTTAAGCAAACTTTGACACACAATCCATGCAATTTATATGATGATATCGAGTTCCGTATCGAAATGCAGAAGCATCCAAGTCTCACGAAATACAAGGGTCAGCTTTGTCAAATCAATCACATGTCCATATGAGAGCAAATATATCGTGACCTATAGAATCTACAGTCTCGTTTCTTACGTCGTTTGTTAAACAAACTTTGACACACAATCCATGCAATTTATATGATGATATCGAGTTCCGTTTCGAAGATAGATGCAGAAGCATCCAAGTCTCACGAAATACAAGGCCAGCTTTGTCAAATCAATCACATGTCCATATGACAGCAAATATATCATGACCTATAAAATCTACAGTCTCGTTTCTTACGTCGTTTGTTAAGCAAACTTTGACACACAATCCATGCAATTTATATGATGATGTCGAGTTCCGTATCGAAATTAGATGCAGAAGCATCCAAGTCTAACGAAATACAAGGGTCAGCTTTGTCAAATCAAACACATGTCCATATGAGAGCAAATATATCGTGACCTATAGAATCTACAGTCTCGTTTCTTACGTCGTTTGTTAAGCAAACTTTGACACACAATCCATGCAATTTATATGATGATATCGAGTTCCGTTTCGAAGATAGATGCAGAAGCATCCAAGTCTCACGAAATACAAGGCCAGCTTTGTCAAATCAATCACATGTCCATATGACAGCAAATATATCATGACCTATAAAATCTACAGTCTCGTTTCTTACGTCGTTTGCTAAGCAAACTTTGACACACAATCCATGCAATTTATATGATGATATCGAGTTCCGTTTTGAAAATAGATGCAGAAGCATCCAAGTCTCACGAAATACAAAGGCCAGCTTTGTCAAATCAATCACATGTCCATATGACAGCAAATATATCGTGACCTATAATATCTACAGTCTCGTTTCTTACGTCGTTTGCTAAGCAAACTTTGACACACAATCCATGCAATTTATATGATGATATCGAGTTCCGTATCGAAATTAGATGCAGAATCATCCATGTCTCCCGAAATACAAGGGTCAGCTTTGTCAAATCAATCACATGTCCAAATGAGAGCAAATATATCGTGACCTATAGAATCTACAGTCTCGTTTCTTACGTCGTTTGTTAAGCAAACTTTGACACACAATCCATGCAATTTATATGATGATATCGTGTTCCGTATCGAAATTAGATGCAGAAGCATCCAAGTCTCACGAAATACAAGGGTCAGCTTTGTCAAATCAATCACATGTCCATATGAGAGCAAATATATCGTGACCTATAGAATCTACAGTCTCGTTTCTTACGTCGTTTGTTAAGCAAACTTTGACACACAATCCATGCAATTTATATGATGATATCGAGTTCCGTATCGAAATTAGATGCAGAAGCATCCAAGTCTAACGAAATACAAGGGTCAGCTTTGTCAAATCAATCACATGTCCATATGAGAGCAAATATATCGTGACCTATAGAATCTACAGTCTCGTTCCTTACGTCGTTTGTTAAGCAAACTTTGGCACACAATCCATGCAATTTATATGATGATATCGAGTTCCGTATCGAAATTAGATGCAGAAGCATCCAAGTCTCACGAAATACAAGGGTCAGCTTTGTCAAATCAATCACATGTCCATATGACAGCAAATATATCGTGACCTATAATATCTACAGTCTCGTTTCTTACTTCGTTTGTTAGACAAACTTTGACACACAATCCATGCAATTTTTATGATGATATCGAGTTCCGTTTCGAAAATAGATGCAGAAGCATCCATGTCTCACGAAATACAAGGGCCAGCTTTGTCAAATCAATCACATGTCCATATGACAGCAAATATATCGTGACCTATAATATCTACAGTCTCGTTTCTTACGTCGTTTGCTAAACAAACTTTGACACACAATCCATGCAATTTATATGATGATATCGAGTTCCGTTTCGAAAATAGATGCAGAAGCATCCAAGTCTCACGAAATACAAGGGCCAGCTTTGTCAAATCAAACACATGCCCATATGAGAGCAAATATATCGTGACCTATAGAATCTACAGTCTCGTTTCTTACGTCGGTTGTTAAGCAAACTTTGACACACAATCCATGCAATTTATATGATGATATCGAGTTCCGTATCGAAATGCAGAAGCATCCAAGTCTCACGAAATACAAGGGTCAGCTTTGTCAAATCAATCACATGTCCATATGAGAGCAAATATATCGTGACCTATAGAATCTACAGTCTCGCTTCTTACGACGTTTGTTAAGCAAACTTTGACACACAATCCATGCAATTTATACGATGATATCGAGTTCCGTATCGAAATTAGATGCAGAAGCATCCAAGTCTTACGAAATACAAGGGTCAGCTTTGTCAAATCAAACACATGTCCATATGAGAGCAAATATATCGTCAGCTAAAGAATCTACAGTCTCGTTTCTTACGTCGTTTGTTAAGCAAACTTTGACACACAATCCATGCAATTTATACGATGATATCGAGTTCCGTATCGAAATTAGATGCAGAAGCATCCAAGTCTCACGAAATACAAGGGTCAGCTTTGTCAAATCAATCACATGTCCATATGAGAGCAAATATATCGTGACCTATAGAATCTACAGTCTCGTTTCTTACGTCGTTTGTTAAGCAAACTTTGACACACAATCCATGCAATTTATATGATGATGTCGAGTTCCGTATCGAAATTAGATGCAGAAGCATCCAAGTCTAACGAAATACAAGGGTCAGCTTTGTCAAATCAATCACATGTCCATATGAGAGCAAATATATCGTGACCTATAGAATCTACAGTCTCGTTTCTTACGTCGTTTGTTAAGCAAACTTTGACACACAATCCATGCAATTTATATGATGATGTCTAGTTCCGTATCGAAATTAGATGCAGAAGCATCCATGTCTCACGAAATACAAAGGCCAGCTTTGTCAAATCAATCACATGTCCATATGACAGCAAATATATCGTGACCTATAATATCTACAGTCTCGTTTCTTACGTCGTTTGCTAAACAAACTTTAACACACAATCCGTGCAATTTATATGATGATATCGAGTTCCGTTTCGAAAATAGATGCAGAAGCATCCAAGTCTCACGAAATACAAAGGCCAGCTTTGTCAAATCAATCACATGTCCATATGACAGCAAATATATCGTGACCTATAATATCTACAGTCTCGTTTCTTACGTCGTTTGCTAAACAAACTTTAACACACAATCCGTGCAATTTATATGATGATATCGAGTTCCGTTTCGAAAATAGATGCAGAAGCATCCATGTCTCACGAAATACAAAGGCCAGCTTTGTCAAATCAATCACATGTCCATATGACAGCAAATATATCGTGACCTATAATATCTACAGTCTCGTTTCTTACGTCGTTTGCTAAACAAACTTTAACACACAATCCGTGCAATTTATATGATGATATCGAGTTCCGTTTCGAAAATAGATGCAGAAGCATCCAAGTCTCACGAAATACAAGGGTCAGCTTTGTCAAATCAATCACATGTCCATATGAGAGCAAATATATCGTGACCTATAGAATCTACAGTCTCGTTTCTTACGTCGTTTGTTAAGCAAACTTTGACACACAATCCATGCAATTTATATGATGATATCGAGTTCCGTATCGAAATTAGATGCAGAAGCATCCAAGTCTCACGAAATACAAGGGTCAGAGAGCAAATATATCGTGACCTATAGAATCTACCGTCTCGTTTCTTACGACGTTTGTTAAGCAAACTTTGACACACAATCCATGCAATTTATATGATGATATCGAGTTCCGTATCGAAATTAGATGCAGAAGCATCCAAGTCTCACGAAATACAAGGGTCAGCTTTGTCAAATCAATCACATGTCCATATGAGAGCAAATATATCGTGACCTATAGAATCTACAGTCTCGTTTCTTACGACGTTTGTTAAGCAAACTTTGACACACAATCCATGCAATTTATATGATGATATCGAGTTCCGTATCGAAATTAGATGCAGAAGCATCCAAGGCTCACGAAATGCAAGGGTCAGCTTTGTCAAATCAATCACATGTCCATATGAGAGCAAGTATATCGTGACCTATAGAATCTACAGTCTCGTTTCTTACGTCGTTTGTTAAGCAAACTTTGACACACAATCCATGCAATTTATATGATGATATCGTGTTCCGTATCGAAATTAGATGCAGAAGCATCCAAGTCTAACGAAATACAAGGGTCAGCTTTGTCAAATCAATCACATGTCCATATGAGAGCAAGTATATCGTGACCTATAGAATCTACAGTCTCGTTTCTTACGACGTTTGTTAAGCAAACTTTGACACACAATCCATGCAATTTATATGATGATATCGAGTTCCGTATCGAAGATAGATGCAGAAGCATCCAAGTCTCACGAAATACAAGGGTCAGCTTTGTCAAATCAATCACATGTCCATATGAGAGCAAATATATCGTGACCTATAGAATCTACAGTCTCGTTTCTTACGTCGTTTGTTAAGCAAACTTTGACACACAATCCATGCAATTTATATGATGATATCGAGTTCCGTATCGAAATTAGATGCAGAAGCATCCAAGTCTTACGAAATACAAGGGTCAGCTTTGTCAAATCAATCACATGTCCATATGAGAGCAAATATATCGTGACCTATAGAATCTACAGTCTCGTTCCTTACGTCGTTTGTTAAGCAAACTTTGACACACAATCCATGCAATTTATACGATGATATCGAGTTCCGTATCGAAATTAGATGCAGAAGCATCCAAGGCTCACGAAATAAAAGGGTCAGCTTTGTCAAATCAATCACATGTCCATATGAGAGCAAGTATATCGTGACCTATAGAATCTACAGTCTCGTTTCTTACGTCGTTTGTTAAGCAAACTTTGACACACAATCCATGCAATTTATATGATGATATCGTGTTCCGTATAGAAATTAGATGCAGAATCATCCAAGTCTCACGAAATACAAGGGTCAGCTTTGTCAAATCAATCACATGTCCATATGAGAGCAAATATATCGTGACCTATAGAATCTACAGTCTCGTTTCTTACGTCGTTTGTTAAGCAAACTTTGACACACAATCCATGCAATTTATATGATGATATCGTGTTCCGTATCGAAATTAGATGCAGAAGCATCCAAGTCTCACGAAATACAAGGGTCAGCTTTGTCAAATCAATCACATGTCCATATGAGAGCAAATATATCGTGACCTATAGAATCTACAGTCTCGTTTCTTACGTCGTTTGTTAAGCAAACTTTGACACACAATCCATGCAATTTATATGATGATGTCGAGTTCCGTATCGAAATTAGATGCAGAAGCATCCAAATCTCACGAAATACAAGGGTCAGCTTTGTCAAATCAATCACATGTACATATGAGAGCAAATATATCGTGACCTATAGAATCTACAGTCTCGTTTCTTAGGACGTTTGTTAAGCAAACTTTGACACACAATCCATGCAATTTATATGATGATATCGAGTTCCGTATCGAAGATAGATGCAGAAGCATCCAAGTCTCACGAAATACAAGGGTCAGCTTTGTCAAATCAATCACATGTCCATATGAGAGCAAATATATCGTGACCTATAGAATCTACAGTCTCGTTTCTTACGTCGTTTGTTAAGCAAACTTTGACACACAATCCATGCAATTTATATAATGATGTCGAGTTCCGTATCGAAATTAGATGCAGAAGCATCCAAGTCTAACGAAATACAAGGGTCAGCTTTGTCAAATCAAACACATGTCCATATGAGAGCAAATATATCGTGACCTATAGAATCTACAGTCTCGTTTCTTACGTCGTTTGTTAAGCAAACTTTGACACACAATCCATGCAATTTATATGATGATATCGAGTTCCGTATCGAAATGCAGAAGCATCCAAGTCTCACGAAATACAAGGGTCAGCTTTGTCAAATCAATCACATGTCCATATGAGAGCAAATATATCGTGACCTATAATATCTACAGTCTCGTTTCTTACGTCGTTTGCTAAGCAAACTTCGACACACAATCCATGCAATTTATATGATGATGTCGAGTTCCGTATCGAAATTAGATGCAGAAGCATCCAAGTCTCCCGAAATACAAGGGTCAGCTTTGTCAAATCAAACACATGTCCATATGAGAGCAAATATATCGTGACCTATAGAATCTACAGTCTCGTTTCTTACGTCGTTTGTTAAGCAAACTTTGACACACAATCCATGCAATTTATATGATGATATCGAGTTCCGTTTCGAAGATAGATGCAGAAGCATCCAAGTCTAACGAAATACAAGGGTCAGCTTTGTCAAATCAAACACATGTCCATATGAGAGCAAATATATCGTGACCTATAGAATCTACAGTCTCGTTTCTTACGTCGTTTGTTAAGCAAACTTTGACACACAATCCATGCAATTTATATGATGATATCGAGTTCCGTATCGAAATTAGATGCAGAAGCATCCAAGTCTAACGAAATACAAGGGTCAGCTTTGTCAAATCAATCACATGTCCATATGAGAGCAAATATATCGTGACCTATAGAATCTACAGTCTCGTTCCTTACGTCGTTTGTTAAGCAAACTTTGACACACAATCCATGCAATTTATATGATGATATCGAGTTCCGTATCGAAATTAGATGCAGAAGCATCCAAGTCTCACGAAATACAAGGGTCAGCTTTGTCAAATCAATCACATGTCCATATGAGAGCAAATATATCGTGACCTATAGAATCTACAGTCTTGTTTCTTACGTCGTTTGTTAAGCAAACTTTGACACACAATCCATGCAATTTATATGATGATATCGAGTTCCGTATCGAAATTAGATGCAGAAGCATCCAAGTCTCACGAAATACAAGGGTCAGCTTTGTCAAATCAATCACATGTCCATATGAGAGCAAATATATCGTGACCTATAGAATCTACAGTCTCGTTTCTTACGTCGTTTGTTAAGCAAACTTTGACACACAATCCATGCAATTTATATGATGATATCGAGTTCCGTTTCGAAAATAGATGCAGAAGCATCCAAGTCTCACGAAATACAAAGGCCAGCTTTGTCAAATCAATCACATGTCCATATGACAGCAAATATATCGTGACCTATAATATCTACAGTCTCGTTTCTTACGTCGTTTGCTAAACAAACTTTAACACACAATCCGTGCAATTTATATGATGATATCGAGTTCCGTTTCGAAAATAGATGCAGAAGCATCCAAGTCTCACGAAATACAAGGGCCAGCTTTGTCAAATCAATCACATGTCCATATGACAGCAAATATATCGTGACCTATAATATCTACAGTCTCGTTTCTTACTTCGTTTGTTAGACAAACTTTGACACACAATCCATGCAATTTATATGATGATATCGAGTTCCGTTTCGAAAATAGATGCAGAAGCATCCATGTCTCACGAAATACAAGGGCCAGCTTTGTCAAATCAATCACATGTCCATATGACAGCAAATATATCGTGACCTATAATATCTACAGTCTCGTTTCTTACGTCGTTTGCTAAACAAACTTTGACACACAATCCATGCAATTTATATGATGATATCGAGTTCCGTTTCGAAAATAGATGCAGAAGCATCCAAGTCTCACGAAATACAAGGGCCAGCTTTGTCAAATCAAACACATGCCCATATGAGAGCAAATATATCGTGACCTATAGAATCTACAGTCTCGTTTCTTACGTCGGTTGTTAAGCAAACTTTGACACACAATCCATGCAATTTATATGATGATATCGAGTTCCGTATCGAAATGCAGAAGCATCCAAGTCTCACGAAATACAAGGGTCAGCTTTGTCAAATCAATCACATGTCCATATGAGAGCAAATATATCGTGACCTATAGAATCTACAGTCTCGCTTCTTACGACGTTTGTTAAGCAAACTTTGACACACAATCCATGCAATTTATACGATGATATCGAGTTCCGTATCGAAATTAGATGCAGAAGCATCCAAGTCTTACGAAATACAAGGGTCAGCTTTGTCAAATCAAACACATGTCCATATGAGAGTAAATATATCGTCAGCTAAAGAATCTACAGCAAACTTTGACACACAATCCATGCAATTTATATGATGATATCGAGTTCCGTATCGAAATTAGATGCAGAAGCATCCAAGTCTCACGAAATACAAGAGTCAGCTTTGTCAAATCAATCACATGTCCATATGAGAGCAAATATATCGTGACCTATAGAATCTACAGTCTCGTTTCTTACGTCGTTTGTTAAGCAAACTTTGACACACAATCCATGCAATTTATATGATGATGTCGAGTTCCGTATCGAAATTAGATGCAGAAGCATCCAAGTCTAACGAAATACAAGGGTCAGCTTTGTCAAATCAATCACATGTCCATATGACAGCAAATATATCATGACCTATAAAATCTACAGTCTCGTTTCTTACGTCGTTTGTTAAACAAACTTTGACACACAATCCATGCAATTTATATGATGATATCGAGTTCCGTATCGAAATTAGATGCAGAAGCATCCATGTCTCACGAAATACAAAGGCCAGCTTTGTCAAATCAATCACATGTCCATATGACAGCAAATATATCGTGACCTATAATATCTACAGTCTCGTTTCTTACGTCGTTTGCTAAACAAACTTTGACACACAATCCATGCAATTTATATGATGATATCGAGTTCCGTTTCGAAAATAGATGCAGAAGCATCCAAGACTCCCGAAATACAAGGGTCAGCTTTGTCACATCAATCACATGTCCATATGACAGCAAATATATCGTGACCTATAGAATCTACAGTCTCGTTTCTTACGTCGTTTGTTAAGCAAACTTTGACACACAATCCATGCAATTTATATGATGATATCGAGTTCCGTTTCGAAAATAGATGCAGAAGCATCCAAGTCTCACGAAATACAAAGGCCAGCTTTGTCAAATCAATCACATGTCCATATGACAGCAAATATATCGTGACCTATAATATCTACAGTCTCGTTTCTTACGTCGTTTGCTAAACAAACTTTGACACACAATCCATGCAATTTATATGATGATATCGAGTTCCGTTTCGAAAATAGATGCAGAAGCATCCAAGACTCACGAAATACAAGGGTCAGCTTTGTCAAATCAATCACATGTCCATATGAGAGCAAATATATCGTGACCTATAGAATCTACAGTCTCGTTTCTTACGTCGTTTGTTAAGCAAACTTTGACACACAATCCATGCAATTTATATGATGATATCGAGTTCCGTATCGAAATTAGATGCAGAAGCATCCAAGTCTCACGAAATACAAGGGTCAGATAGCAAATATATCGTGACCTATAGAATCTACCGTCTCGTTTCTTACGACGTTTGTTAAGCAAACTTTGACACACAATCCATGCAATTTATATGATGATATCGAGTTCCGTATCGAAATTAGATGCAGAAGCATCCAAGTCTCACGAAATACAAGGGTCAGAGAGCAAATATATCGTGACCTATAGAATCTACAGTCTCGTTTCTTACGTCGTTTGTTAAGCAAACTTTGACACACAATCCATGCAATTTATATGATGATGTCGAGTTCCGTATCGAAATTAGATGCAGAAGCATCCAAGTCTCACGAAATACAAGGGTCAGCTTTGTCAAATCAATCACATGTCCATATGAGAGCAAATATATCGTCAGCTAAAGAATCTACAGTCTCGTTTCTTACGTCGTTTGTTAAGCAAACTTTGACACACAATCCATGCAATTTATATGATGATGTCGAGTTCCGTATCGAAATTAGATGCAGAAGCATCCAAGTCTCACGAAATACAAGGGTCAGCTTTGTCAAATAAATCACATGTCCATATGAGAGCAAATATATCGTGACCTATAGAATCTACAGTCTCGTTTCTTACGTCGTTTGTTAAGCAAACTTTGACACACAATCTATGCAATTTATATGATGATGTCGTGTTCCGTATCGAAATTAGATGCAGAAGCATCCAAGTCTGACGAAATACAAGGGTCAGCTTTGTCAAATCAATCACATGTCCATATGAGAGCAAATATATCGTGACCTATAGAATCTACAGTCTCGTTTCTTACGTCGTTTGTTAAGCAAACTTTGACACACAATCCATGCAATTTATATGATGATGTCGAGTTCCGAATCGAAATTAGATGCAGAAGCATCCAAGTCTCACGAAATACAAGGGTCAGCTTTGTCAAATCAATCACATGTCCATATGAGAGCAAATATATCGTGACCTATAGAATCTACAGTCTCGTTTCTTACGACGTTTGCTAAGCAAACTTTGACACACAATCCATGCAATTTATATGATGATATCGAGTTCCGTATCGAAATTAGATGCAGAAGCATCCAAGTCTCACGAAATACAAGGGTCAGCTTTGTCAAATCAATCACATGTCCATATGAGAGCAAATATATCGTGACCTATGGAATCTACAGTCTCGTTTCTTACGTCGTTTGTTAAGCAAACTTTGACACACAATCCATGCAATTTATATGATGATGTCGAGTTCCGTATCGAAATTAGATGCAGAAGCATCCAAGTCTCACGAAATACAAGGGTCAGCTTTGTCAAATAAATCACATGTCCATATGAGAGCAAATATATCGTGACCTATAGAATCTACAGTCTCGTTTCTTACGTCGTTTGTTAAGCAAACTTTGACACACAATCCATGCAATTTATATGATGATATCTAGTTCCGTTTCGAAGATAGATGCAGAAGCATCCAAGTCTAACGAAATACAAGGGTCAGCTTTGTCAAATCAATCACATGTCCATATGAGAGCAAATATATCGTGACCTATAGAATCTACAGTCTCGTTTCTTACGACGTTTGTTAAGCAAACTTTGACACACAATCCATGCAATTTATATGATGATATCGAGTTCCGTTTCGAAGATAGATGCAGAAGCATCCAAGACTCCCGAAATACAAGGGTCAGCTTTGTCACATCAATCACATGTCCATATGAGAGCAAATATATCGTGACCTATAGAATCTACAGTCTGGTTTCTTACGTCGTTTGTTAAGCAAACTTTGACACACAATCCATGCAATTTATATGATGATATCGAGTTCCGTTTCGAAGATAGATGCAGAAGCATCCAAGACTCCCGAAATACAAGGGTCAGCTTTGTCACATCAATCACATGTCCATATGAGAGCAAATATATCGTGACCTATAGAATCTACAGTCTCGTTTCTTACGACGTTTGTTAAGCAAACTTTGACACACAATCCATGCAATTTATATGATGATATCGAGTTCCGTTTCGAAGATAGATGCAGAAGCATCCAAGACTCCCGAAATACAAGGGTCAGCTTTGTCACATCAATCACATGTCCATATGAGAGCAAATATATCGTGACCTATAGAATCTACAGTCTCGTTTCTTACGACGTTTGTTAAGCAAACTTTGACACACAATCCATGCAATTTATATGATGATATCGAGTTCCGTATCGAAATTAGATGCAGAAGCATCCAAGTCTCACGAAATACAAGGGTCAGCTTTGTCAAATCAATCACATGTCCATATGAGAACAAATATATCGTGACCTATAGAATCTACAGTCTCGTTTCTTACGTCGTTTGTTAAGCAAACTTTGACACACAATCCATGCAATTTATATGATGATGTCGAGTTCCGTATCGAAATTAGATGCAGAAGCATCCAAGTCTCACGAAATACAAGGGTCAGCTTTGTCAAATCAATCACATGTCCATATGAGAGCAAATATATCGTCAGCTAAAGAATCTACAGTCTCGTTTCTTACGTCGTTTGTTAAGCAAACTTTGACACACAATCCATGCAATTTATATGATGATGTCGAGTTCCGTATCGAAATTAGATGCAGAAGCATCCAAGTCTCACGAAATACAAGGGTCAGCTTTGTCAAATCAATCACATGTCCATATGAGAGCAAATATATCGTGACCTATAGAATCTACAGTCTCGTTTCTTTCGTCGTTTGTTAAGCAAACTTTGACACACAATCCATGCAATTTATATGATGATATCGAGTTTGTAACGCTCAAAAGTCGTGATTACTCGTTTTTGATTACATTTATTTGTTTCAACGTAACGGTCAGAATGTCCCCTAGTGGCCAGTCATGAAACTGGTATTCAGTGATGGCAATGCCTGGCGCCAAACAACTAAACTAGTACGCCGATGAAAATGTAATCGATCGACGGCCACCCACCAGAAGGTATAAAAGGAGATGCTGTGGAGACAATCGGGACAGTCGTCTGTTGGCGGTTGTTGAGTCAAGTGGTGTGAAAACAAAACCTTGGCTTTTGTGGGAGTAGAGTAGATGGTAGTTTCTGCGTAGTCAAGTGGTGTTGCAAAACAAAACCTTGACTTTGTGGAAAATTGAGTAGATAGTATTTTCTATGTAGTCAAGTGGTGTTGCAAAACAAAACCTTGACTCTGTGGAAAAGAGAGTAGATAGTATTTTCTATGTAGTCAAGTGGTGTTGCAAAACAAAACCTTGACTCTGTGGAAAATAGAGTAGATAGAATTTTCTATGTAGTCAAGTGGTGTTGCAAAACAAAACCTTGACTCTGTGGAAAATAAGGTAGATATTGGTTTCTACGTAGTCGAGTGGTGTGAAAACAAAACCTCGACTATCAGTGGAAGTAGCTGCAGTATACTCTCGGTGTTAGTGGTCTCTGGGTTGTGCTGTCGTCAGAGTCAAGTGGTGTTGCAAAACAAAACCTTGGCTATTCGACAGGGCATCGAGTCACCATTAGTATAATTGTTGTGGGATCGTCTGAGTCATGTGGTGTTGAAAAACAAAACCGTGGCTTTTCGACAACGCCGCAGTGTATACCAGTCTTGCTGTCATCAACGTTTGTTCCCATTAGACCGCTGATACGCTAACATCGCTGCCAAGCACCCTATCTTCTACCAATCTCGCTGTCGTCAACCACATTTATTGGACCGTGGCTGTGCTAACGTCGCTGTCAAATGCACTGTCGTCAACATTTATTTAGCCGCTGCTGTGACAAAACCGGTGCCCACGGCCTTGTGTACATCAAAACCGCTACGCCCATCATCTCGTGCTAACGCCTCCTCCAATGCATTCACCCAACAACATATGTACCAGAATATTGAATGTCAAGATAACCATATTGTGTTAACTATGTGTAGTGTTTCTGTGTTAGAAGAAATAAAGTGTGTTTATAACGTTTTTATGAAAAAATGAACGAATGTGTTTCTCTCTCTTTATGGTCTCTAAACAAAAATAAATTCTTGTGACGACCCTGGACCCCACTGAATCTACCCCAGCTTCAAAGTGAAAACACGTCGTCACAAGTTCCGTATCGAAATTAGATGCAGAAGCATCCAAGTCTCACGAAATACAAGGGTCAGCTTTGTCAAATCAATCACATGTCCATATGAGAGCAAATATATCGTCACCTATAGAATCTACAGTCTCGTTTCTTACGACGTTTGTTAAGCAAACTTTGACACACAATCCATGCAATTTATATGATGATATCGAGTTCCGTTTCGAAGATAGATGCAGAAGCATCCAAGACTCCCGAAATACAAGGGTCAGCTTTGTCAAATCAATCACATGTCCATATGAGAGCAAATATATCGTGATCTATAGAATCTACAGTCTCGTTTCTTACGTCGTTTGGTAAGCAAACTTTGACACACAATCCATGCAATTTATATGATGATATCGAGTTCCGTTTCGAAGATAGATGCAGAAGCATCCAAGACTCCCGAAATACAAGGGTCAGCTTTGTCACATCAATCACATGTCCATATGAGAGCAAATATATCGTGATCTATAGAATCTACAGTCTCGTTTCTTACGTCGTTTGGTAAGCAAACTTTGACACACAATCCATGCAATTTATATGATGATATCGAATTCCGTTTCGAAGATAGATGCAGAAGCATCCAAGACTCCCGAAATACAAGGGTCAGCTTTGTCACATCAATCACATGTCCATATGAGAGCAAATATATCGTGACCTATAGAATCTACAGTCTCGTTTCTTACGACGTTTGTTAAGCAAACTTTGACACACAATCCATGCAATTTATATGATGATATCGAGTTCCGTATCGAAATTAGATGCAGAAGCATCCAAGTCTCACGAAATACAAGGGTCAGCTTTGTCAAATCAATCACATGTCCATATGAGAGCAAATATATCGTGACCTATAGAATCTACAGTCTCGTTTCTTACGTCGTTTGTTAAGCAAACTTTGACACACAATCCATGCAATTTATATAATGATGTCGAGTTCCGTATCGAAATTAGATGCAGAAGCATCCAAGTCTAACGAAATACAAGGGTCAGCTTTGTCAAATCAAACACATGCCCATATGAGAGCAAATATATCGTGACCTATAGAATCTACAGTCTCGTTTCTTACGTCGGTTGTTAAGCAAACTTTGACACACAATCCATGCAATTTATATGATGATATCGAGTCCGTATCGAAATGCAGAAGCATCCAAGTCTCACGAAATACAAGGGTCAGCTTTGTCAAATCAATCACATGTCCATATGAGAGCAAATATATCGTGACCTATAGAATCTACAGTCTCGTTTCTTACGTCGTTTGTTAAGCAAACTTTGACACACAATCCATGCAATTTATATGATGATGTCTAGTTCCGTATCGAAATTAGATGCAGAAGCATCCAAGTCTTACGAAATACAAGGGTCAGCTTTGTCAAATCAATCACATGTCCATATGAGAGCAAATATATCGTGACCTATAGAATCTACAGTCTCGTTTCTTACGACGTTTGTTAAGCAAACTTTGACACACAATCAATGCAATTTATATGATGATATCGAGTTCCGTATCGAAATTAGATGCAGAAGCATCCAAGTCTCACGAAATACAAGGGTCAGCTTTGTCAAATCAATCACATGTCCATATGAGAACAAATATATCGTGACCTATAGAATCTACAGTCTCGTTTCTTACGTCGTTTGTTAAGCAAACTTTGACACACAATCCATGCAATTTATATGATGATGTCGAGTTCCGTATCGAAATTAGATGCAGAAGCATCCAAGTCTCACGAAATACAAGGGTCAGTTTGTCAAATCAATCACATGTCCATATGAGAGCAAATATATCGTGACCTATAGAATCTACAGTCTCGTTTCTTACGTCGTTTGTTAAGCAAACTTTGACACACACTCCATGCAATTTATATGATGATGTCGTGTTCCGTATCGAAATTAGATGCAGAAGCATCCAAGTCTCACGAAATACAAGGGTCAGCTTTGTCAAATCAATCACATGTCCATATGAGAGCAAATATATCGTGACCTATAGAATCTACAGTCTCGTTTCTTACGTCGTTTGTTAAGCAAACTTTGACACACAATCAATGCAATTTATATGATGATATCGAGTTCCGTTTCGAAGATAGATGCAGAAGCATCCAAGTCTCACGAAATACAAGGGTCAGCTTTGTCAAATCAATCACATGTCCATATGAGAGCAAATATATCGTCAGCTAAAGAATCTACAGTCTCGTTTCTTACGTCGTTTGTTAAGCAAACTTTGACACACAATCCATGCAATTTATATGATGATGTCGAGTTCCGTATCGAAATTAGATGCAGAAGCATCCAAGTCTGCCGAAATACAAGGCTCAGCTTTATCAAATCAATCACATGTCCATATGAGAGCAAATATATCGTGACCTATAGAATCTACAGTCCCGTTTCTTACGTCGTTTGGTAAGCAAACTTTGACACACAATCCATGCAATTTATATGATGATATCGAGTTCCGTTTCGAAGATAGATGCAGAAGCATCCAAGTCTTACGAAATACAAGGGTCAGCTTTGTCAAATCAATCACATGTCCATATGAGAGCAAATATATCGTGATCTATAGAATCTACAGTCTCGTTTCTTACGTCGTTTGGTAAGCAAACTTTGACACACAATCCATGCAATTTATATGATGATATCGAGTTCCGTATCGAAATTAGATGCAGAAGCATCCAAGTCTTACGAAATACAAGGGTCAGCTTTGTCAAATCAATCACATGTCCATATGAGAGCAAATATATCGTGACCTATAGAATCTACAGTCTCGTTTCTTACGACGTTTGTTAAGCAAACTTTGACACACAATCCATGCAATTTATATGATGATATCGAGTTCCGTATCGAAATTAGATGCAGAAGCATCCAAGTCTAACGAAATACAAGGGTCAGCTTTGTCAAATCAATCACGTGTCCATATGAGAGCAAATATATCGTGACCTATAGAATCTACAGTCTCGTTTCTTACGTCGCTTGTTAAGCAAACTTTGACACACAATCCATGCAATTTATATGATGATATCGTGTTCCGTTTCGAAATTAGATGCAGAAGCATCCAAGTCTCACGAAATACAAGGGTCAGCTTTGTCAAATCAATCACATGTCCATATGAGAGCAAATATATCGTCAGCTAAAGAATCTACAGTCTCGTTTCTTACGACGTTTGTTAAGCAAACTTTGACACACAATCCATGCAATTTATATGATGATATCGAGTTCCGTATCGAAATTAGATGCAGAAGCATCCAAGTCTCACGAAATACAAGGGTCAGCTTTGTCAAATCAATCACGTGTCCATATGAGAGCAAATATATCGTGACCTATAGAATCTACAGTCTCGTTTCTTACGTCGCTTGTTAAGCAAACTTTGACACACAATCCATGCAATTTATATGATGATATCGTGTTCCGTATCGAAATTAGATGCAGAAGCATCCAAGTCTCACGAAATACAAGGGTCAGCTTTGTCAAATCAATCACATGTCCATATGAGAGCAAATATATCGTGACCTATAGAATCTACAGTCTCGTTTCTTACGTCGTTTGTTAAGCAAACTTTGACACACAATCCATGCAATTTATATGATGATATCGAGTTCCGTATCGAAATTAGATGCAGAAGCATCCAAATCTCACGAAATACAAGGGTCAGCTTTGTCAAATCAATCACATGTCCATATGAGAGCAAATATATCGTGACCTATAGAATCTACAGTCTCGTTTCTTACGTCGCTTGTTAAGCAAACTTTGACACACAATCCATGCAATTTATATGATGATATCGAGTTCCGTATCGAAATTAAATGCAGAAGCATCCAAGTCTTACGAAATACAAGGGTCAGCTTTGTCAAATCAATCACATGTCCATATGAGAGCAAATATATCGTGACCTATAGAATCTACAGTCTCGTTTCTTACGTCGTTTGTTAAGCAAACTTTGACACACAATCCATGCAATTTATATGATGATATCGTGTTCCGTATCGAAATTAGATGCAGAAGCATCCAAGTCTCACGAAATACAAGGGTCAGCTTTGTCAAATCAATCACATGTCCATATGAGAGCAAATATATCGTGACCTATAGAATCTACAGTCTCGTTTCTTACGTCGTTTGTTAAGCAAACTTTGACACACAATCCATGCAATTTATATGATGATATCGAGTTCCGTATCGAAATTAGATGCAGAAGCATCCAAGTCTTACGAAATACAAGGGTCAGCTTTGTCAAATCAATCACATGTCCATATGAGAGCAAATATATCGTGACCTATAGAATCTACAGTCTCGTTTCTTACGACGTTTGTTAAGCAAACTTTGACACACAATCCATGCAATTTATGTGATGATATCGTGTTCCGTATCGAAATTAGATGCAGAAGCATCCAAATCTCACGAAATACAAGGGTCAGCTTTGTCAAATCAATCACATGTCCATATGAGAGCAAATATATCGTCAGCTAAAGAATCTACAGTCTCGTTTCTTACGTCGTTTGTTAAGCAAACTTTGACACACAATCCATGCAATTTATATGATGATATCGTGTTCCGTATCGAAATTAGATGCAGAAGCATCCAAGTCTCACGAAATACAAGGGTCAGCTTTGTCAAATCAATCACATGTCCAAATGAGAGTAAATATATCGTGACCTATAGAATCTACAGTCTCGTTTCTTACGTCGTTTGTTAAGCAAACTTTGACACACAATCCATGCAATTTATATGATGATATCGAGTTCCATATCGAAATTAGATGCAGAAGCATCCAAGTCTCACGAAATACAAGGGTCAGCTTTGTCAAATCAATCACATGTCCATATGAGAGCAAATATATCATGACCTATAGAATCTACAGTCTCGTTTCTTACGTCGTTTGTTAAGCAAACTTTGACACACAATCCATGCAATTTATATGATGATATCGAGTTCCGTATCGAAATTAGATGCAGAAGCATCCAAGTCTCCCGAAATGCAAGGGTCAGCATTGTCAAATCAATCACATGTCCATATGAGAGCAAATATATCGTGACCTATAGAATCTACAGTCTCGTTTCTTACGACGTTTGTTAAGCAAACTTTGACACACAATCCATGCAATTTATGTGATGATATCGAGTTCCGTATCGAAATTAGATGCAGAAGCATCCAAATCTCACGAAATACAAGGGTCAGCTTTGTCAAATCAATCACATGTCCATATGAGAGCAAATATATCGTCAGCTAAAGAATCTACAGTCTCGTTTCTTACGTCGTTTGTTAAGCAAACTTTGACACACAATCCATGCAATTTATATGATGATGTCGTGTTCCGTATCGAAATTAGATGCAGAAGCATCCAAGTCTCACGAAATACAAGGGTCAGCTTTGTCAGATCAAACACATGTCCATATGAGAGCAAGATTATCGTCACCTATAGAATCTAGAGTCTCGTTTCTTACGTCGTTTGTTAAGCAAACTTTGACACACAATCCATGCAATTTATATGACGATGTCGTGTTCCGTATCGAAATTAGATGCAGAAGCATCCAAGTCTCACGAAATACAAGGGTCAGCTTTGTCAAATCAAACACATGTCCATATAAGAGCAAGTATATCGTCAGCTATAGAATCTACAGTCTCGTTTCTTACGTCGTTTGTTAAGCAAACTTTGACACACAATCCATGCAATTTATATGATGATGTCGTGTTCCGTATCGAAATTAGATGCAGAAGCATCCAAGTCTCACGAAATACAAGGGTCAGCTTTGTCAGATCAAACACATGTCCATATGAGAGCAAGATTATCGTCACCTATAGAATCTAGAGTCTCGTTTCTTACGTCGTTTGTTAAGCAAACTTTGACACACAATCCATGCAATTTATATGACGATGTCGTGTTCCGTATCGAAATTAGATGCAGAAGCATCCAAGTCTCACGAAATACAAGGGTCAGCTTTGTCAAATCAAACACATGTCCATATGAGAGCAAATATATCGTGACCTGTTGAATCTACAGTCTCGTTTCTTACGTCGTTTGTTAAGCAAACTTTGACACACAATCCATGCAATTTATATGATGATGTCGTGTTCCGTATCGAAATTAGATGCAGAAGCATCCAAATCTCACGAAATACAAGGGTCAGCTTTGTCAAATCAATCACATGTCCATATGAGAGCAAATATATCGTGACCTATAATATCTACAGTCTCGTTTCTTACGTCGTTTGTTAAGCAAACTTTGACACACAATCCATGCAATTTATATGATGATATCGTGTTCCGTATCGAAATTAGATGCAGAAGCATCCAAGTCTCACGAAATACAAGGGTCAGCTTTGTCAAATCAATCACATGTCCATATGAGAGCAAATATATCGTGACCTATAGAATCTACAGTCTCGTTTCTTACGTCGTTTGTTAAGCAAACTTTGACACACAATCCATGCAATTTATATGATGATATCGTGTTCCGTATCGAAATTAGATGCAGAAGCATCCAAGTCTCACGAAATACAAGGGTCAGCTTTGTCAAATCAATCACATGTCCATATGAGAGCAAATGTATCGTCAGCTAAAGAATCTACAGTCTCGTTTCTTACGTCGTTTGTTAAGCAAACTTTGACACACAATCCATGCAATTTATATGATGATATCGAGTTCCGTATCGAAATTAGATGCAGAAGCATCCAAGTCTTACGAAATACAAGGGTCAGCTTTGTCAAATCAAACACATGTCCATATGAGAGCAAATATATCGTGACCTATAGAATCTACAGTCTCGTTTCTTACGTCGTTTGTTAAGCAAACTTTGACACACAATCCATGCAATTTATATGATGATGTCGAGTTCCGTATCGAAATTAGATGCAGAAGCATCCAAGTCTAACGAAATACAAGGGTCAGCTTTGTCAAATCAAACACATGTCCATATGATAGCAAATATATCGTGACCTATAGAATCTACAGTCTCGTTTCTTACGTCGTTTGTTAAGCAAACTTTGACATACAAGCCATGCAATTTATATGATGATGTCGAGTTCCGTATCGAAATTAGATGCAGAAGCATCCAAGTCTTACGAAATACAAGGGTCAGCATTGTCCAATCAATCACATGTCCATATGAGAGCAAATATATCGTGACCTATAGAATCTACAGTCTCGTTCCTTACGTCGTTTGTTAAGCAAACTTTGACACACAATCCATGCAATTTATATGATGATGTCGAGTTCCGTTTCGAAGATAGATGCAGAAGCATCCAAGTCTCAAGAAATACAAGGGTCAGCTTTATCAAATCAATCACATGTCCATATGAGAGCAAATATATCGTGACCTATAGAATCTACAGTCTCGTTTCTTACGTCGTTTGTTAAGCAAACTTTGACACACAATCCATGCAATCTATATGATGATATCGAGTTCCGTATCGAAATAAGATGCAGAAGCATCCAAGTCTTACGAAATACAAGGGTCAGCTTTGTCAAATCAATCACATGTCCATATGAGAGTAAATATATCGTGACCTATAGAATCTACAGTCTCGTTCCTTACGTCGTTTGTTAAGCAAACTTTGACACACAATCCATGCAATTTATATGATGATATCGTGTTCCGTATCGAAATTAGATGCAGAAGCATCCAAGTCTTACGAAATACAAAGGTCAGCTTTGTCAAATCAATCACATGTCCATATGAGAGCAAATATATCGTGACCTATAGAATCTAGAGTCTCGTTTCTTACGTCGTTTGTTAAGCAAACTTTGACACACAATCCATGCAATTTATATGATGATATCGAGTTCCGTATCGAAATTAGATGCAGAAGCATCCAAGTCTTACGAAATACAAGGGTCAGCTTTGTCAAATCAATCACATGTCCATATGAGAGCAAATATATCGTGACCTATAGAATCTACAGTCTCGTTTCTTACGTCGTTTGTTAAGCAAACTTTGACACACAATCCATGCAATTTATATGATGATATCGTGTTCCGTATCGAAATTAGATGCAGAAGCATCCAAGTCTTACGAAATACAAAGGTCAGCTTTGTCAAATCAATCACATGTCCATATGAGAGCAAATATATCGTGACCTATAGAATCTAGAGTCTCGTTTCTTACGTCGTTTGTTAAGCAAACTTTGACATACAATCCATGCAATTTATATGATGATATCGAGTTCCGTATCGAAATTAGATGCAGAAGCATCCAAGTCTTACGAAATACAAGGGTCAGCTTTGTCAAATCAATCACATGTCCATATGAGAGCAAATATATCGTGACCTATAGAATCTACAGTCTCGTTTCTTACGTCGTTTGGTAAGCAAACTTTGACACACAATCCATGCAATTTATATGATGATATCGTGTTCCGTATCGAAATTAGATGCAGAAGCATCCAAGTCTTACGAAATACAAGGGTCAGCTTTGTCAAATCAATCACATGTCCATATGAGAGTAAATATATCGTGACCTATAGAATCTACAGTCTCGTTTCTTACGTCGTTTGGCAAGCAAACTTTGACACACAATCCATGCAATTTACATGATGATATCGTGTTCCGTATCGAAATTAGATGCAGAAGCATCCAAGTCTCACGAAATACAAGGGTCAGCTTTGTCAAATCAATCACATGTCCATATGAGAGCAAATATATCGTGACCTATAGAATCTAGAGTCTCGTTTCTTACGTCGTTTGTTAAGCAAACTTTGACACACAATCCATGCAATTTATATGATGATATCGTGTTCCGTATCGAAATTAGATGCAGAAGCATCCAAGTCTCAGGAAATACAAGGGTCAGCTTTGTCAAATCAATCACATGTCCATATGAGAGCAAATATATCGTGACCTATAGAATCTACAGTCTCGTTTCTTACGTCGTTTGTTAAGCAAACTTTGACACACAATCCATGAAATTTATATGATGATATCGTGTTCCGTATCGAAATTAGATGCAGAAGCATCCAAGTCTCACGAAATACAAGGGTCAGCTTTGTCAAATCAATCACATGTCCATATGAGAGCAAATATATCGTGACCTATAATATCTACAGTCTCGTTTCTTACGTCGTTTGTTAAGCAAACTTTGACACACAATCCATGCAATTTATATGATGATGTCGAGTTCCGTTTCGAAGATAGATGCAGAAGCATCCAAGTCTCAAGAAATACAAGGGTCAGCTTTGTCAAATCAAACACATGTCCATATGAGAGCAAATATATCGTGACCTATAGAATCTACAGTATCGTTTCTTACGTCGTTAGTAAAGCAAAGTTTGACACACAATCCATGCAATTTATATGATGATATCGAGTTCCGTATCGAAATTAGATGCAGAAGCATCCAAGTCTTACGAAATACAATGGTCAGCTTTGTCAAATCAATCACATGTCCATATGAGAGTAAATATATCGTGACCTATAGAATCTACAGTCTCGTTCCTTACGTCGTTTGTTAAGCAAACTTTGACACACAATCCATGCAATTTATATGATGATATCGTGTTCCGTATCGAAATTAGATGCAGAAGCATCCAAGTCTTACGAAATACAAGGGTCAGCTTTGTCAAATCAATCACATGTCCATATGAGAGCAAATATATCGTGACCTATAGAATCTACAGTCTCGTTTCTTACGTCGTTTGTTAAGCAAACTTTGACACACAATCCATGCAATTTATATGATAATATCGAGTTCCGTATCGAAATTAGATGCAGAAGCATCCAAATCTCACGAAATACAAGGGTCAGCTTTGTCAAATCAATCACATGTCCATATGAGAGCAAATATATCGTGACCTATAGAATCTACAGTCTCGTTTCTTACGTCGATTGGTAAGCAAACTTTGACACACAATCCATGCAATTTATATGATGATATCGAGTTCCGTATCGAAATTAGATGCAGAAGCATCCAAGTCTCACGAAATACAAGGGTCAGCTTTGTCAAATCAATCACATGTCCATATGAGAGCAAATATATCGTGACCTATAGAATCTACAGTCTCGTTTCTTACGTCGTTTGTTAAGCAAACTTTGACACACAATCCATGCAATTTATATGATGATATCGAGTTCCGTTTCGAAATTAGATGCAGAAGCATCCAAGTCTCACGAAATACAAGGGTCAGCTTTGTCAAATCAATCACATGTCCATATGAGAGCAAATATATCGTGACCTATAGAATCTACAGTCTCGTTCCTTACGTCGTTTGTTAAGCAAACTTTGACACACAATCCATGCAATTTATATGATGATGTCGTGTTCCGTATCGAAATTAGAAGCATCCAAATCTCACGAAATACAAGGGTCAGCTTTGTCAAATCAATCACATGTCCATATGAGAGCAAATATATCGTGACCTATAATATCTACAGTCTCGTTTCTTACGTCGTTTGTTAAGCAAACTTTGACACACAATCCATGCAATTTATATGATGATATCGTGTTCCGTATCGAAATTAGATGCAGAAGCATCCAAGTCTCACGAAATACAAGGGTCAGCTTTGTCAAATCAATCACATGTCCATATGAGAGCAAATATATCGTGACCTATAGAATCTACAGTCTCGTTTCTTACGTCGTTTGTTAAGCAAACTTTGACACACAATCCATGCAATTTATATGATGATATCGTGTTCCGTATCGAAATTAGATGCAGAAGCATCCAAGTCTCACGAAATACAAGGGTCAGCTTTGTCAAATCAATCACATGTCCATATGAGAGCAAATATATCGTGACCTATAGAATCTACAGTCTCGTTTCTTACGTCGTTTGTTAAGCAAACTTTGACACACAATCCATGCAATTTATATGATGATATCGTGTTCCGTATCGAAATTAGATGCAGAAGCATCCAAGTCTCAGGAAATACAAGGGTCAGCTTTGTCAAATCAATCACATGTCCATATGAGAGCAAATATATCGTGACCTATAGAATCTACAGTCTCGTTTCTTACGTCGTTTGTTAAGCAAACTTTGACACACAATCCATGCAATTTATATGATGATATCGTGTTCCGTATCGAAATTAGATGCAGAAGCATCCAAGTCTCAGGAAATACAAGGGTCAGCTTTGTCAAATCAATCACATGTCCATATGAGAGCAAATATATCGTGACCTATAGAATCTACAGTCTCGTTTCTTACGTCGTTTGTTAAGCAAACTTTGACACACAATCCATGCAATTTATATGATGATATCGTGTTCCGTATCGAAATTAGATGCAGAAGCATCCAAGTCTCAGGAAATACAAGGGTCAGCTTTGTCAAATCAATCACATGTCCATATGAGAGCAAATATATCGTGACCTATAGAATCTACAGTCTCGTTTCTTACGTCGTTTGTTAAGCAAACTTTGACACACAATCCATGCAATTTATATGATGATATCGTGTTCCGTATCGAAATTAGATGCAGAAGCATCCAAGTCTCACGAAATACAAGGGTCAGCTTTGTCAAATCAATCACATGTCCAAATGAGAGTAAATATATCGTGACCTATAGAATCTACAGTCTCGTTTCTTACGTCGTTTGTTAAGCAAACTTTGACACACAATCCATGCAATTTATATGATGATATCGAGTTCCATATCGAAATTAGATGCAGAAGCATCCAAGTCTCACGAAATACAAGGGTCAGCTTTGTCAAATCAATCACATGTCCATATGAGAGCAAATATATCATGACCTATAGAATCTACAGTCTCGTTTCTTACGTCGTTTGTTAAGCAAACTTTGACACACAATCCATGCAATTTATATGATGATATCGAGTTCCGTATCGAAATTAGATGCAGAAGCATCCAAGTCTCCCGAAATGCAAGGGTCAGCATTGTCAAATCAATCACATGTCCATATGAGAGCAAATATATCGTGACCTATAGAATCTACAGTCTCGTTTCTTACGACGTTTGTTAAGCAAACTTTGACACACAATCCATGCAATTTATGTGATGATATCGAGTTCCGTATCGAAATTAGATGCAGAAGCATCCAAATCTCACGAAATACAAGGGTCAGCTTTGTCAAATCAATCACATGTCCATATGAGAGCAAATATATCGTCAGCTAAAGAATCTACAGTCTCGTTTCTTACGTCGTTTGTTAAGCAAACTTTGACACACAATCCATGCAATTTATATGATGATATCGAGTTCCGTATCGAAATTAGATGCAGAAGCATCCAAGTCTCACGAAATACAAGGGTCAGCTTTGTCAAATCAAACACATGTCCATATGAGAGCAAGTATATCGTCAGCTATAGAATCTACAGTCTCGTTTCTTACGTCGTTTGTTAAGCAAACTTTGACACACAATCCATGCAATTTATATGATGATGTCGTGTTCCGTATCGAAATTAGATGCAGAAGCATCCAAGTCTCACGAAATACAAGGGTCAGCTTTGTCAGATCAAACACATGTCCATATGAGAGCAAGATTATCGTGACCTATAGAATCTACAGTCTCGTTTCTTACGTCGTTTGTTAAGCAAACTTTGACACACAATCCATGCAATTTATATGATGATATCGTGTTCCGTATCGAAATTAGATGCAGAAGCATCCAAGTCTCACGAAATACAAGGGTCAGCTTTGTCAAATCAATCACATGTCCATATGAGAGCAAATATATCGTGACCTATAGAATCTACAGTCTCGTTTCTTACGTCGTTTGTTAAGCAAACTTTGACACACAATCCATGCAATTTATATGATGATATCGTGTTCCGTATCGAAATTAGATGCAGAAGCATCCAAGTCTCACGAAATACAAGGGTCAGCTTTGTCAAATCAATCACATGTCCATATGAGAGGAAATATATCGTGACCTATAGAATCTACAGTCTTGTTTCTTACGTCGTTTGTTAAGCAAACTTTGACACACAATCCATGCAATTTATATGATGATATCGTGTTCCGTATCGAAATTAGATGCAGAAGCATCCAAGTCTCACGAAATACAAGGGTCAGCTTTGTCAAATCAATCACATGTCCATACGAGAGTCAAATATATCGTGACCTATAGAATCTACAGTCTCGTTTCTTACGTCGTTTGTTAAGCAAACTTTGACACACAATCCATGCAATTTATATGATGATATCGTGTTCCGTATCGAAATTAGATGCAGAAGCATCCAAGTCTCACGAAATACAAGGGTCAGCTTTGTCAAATCAATCACATGTCCATATGAGAGCAAATATATCGTGACCTATAGAATCTACAGTCTCGTTTCTTACGTCGTTTGTTAAGCAAACTTTGACACACAATCCATGCAATTTATATGATGATATCGTGTTCCGTATCGAAATTAGATGCAGAAGCATCCAAGTCTCACGAAATACAAGGGTCAGCTTTGTCAAATCAATCACATGTCCATATGAGAGGAAATATATCGTGACCTATAGAATCTACAGTCTTGTTTCTTACGTCGTTTGTTAAGCAAACTTTGACACACAATCCATGCAATTTATATGATGATATCGTGTTCCGTATCGAAATTAGATGCAGAAGCATCCAAGTCTCACGAAATACAAGGGTCAGCTTTGTCAAATCAATCACATGTCCATACGAGAGCAAATATATCGTGACCTATAGAATCTACAGTCTCGTTTCTTACGTCGTTTGTTAAGCAAACTTTGACACACAATCCATGCAATTTATATGATGATATCGTGTTCCGTATCGAAATTAGATGCAGAAGCATCCAAGTCTCACGAAATACAAGGGTCAGCTTTGTCAAATCAATCACATGTCCATATGAGAGCAAATATATCGTGACCTATAGAATCTACAGTCTCGTTTCTTACGTCGTTTGTTAAGCAAACTTTGACACACAATCCATGCAATTTATATGATGATATCGTGTTCCGTATCGAAATTAGATGCAGAAGCATCCAAGTCTCAGGAAATACAAGGGTCAGCTTTGTCAAATCAATCACATGTCCATATGAGAGCAAATATATCGTGACCTATAGAATCTACAGTCTCGTTTCTTACGTCGTTTGTTAAGCAAACTTTGACACACAATCCATGAAATTTATATGATGATATCGTGTTCCGTATCGAAATTAGATGCAGAAGCATCCAAGTCTCACGAAATACAAGGGTCAGCTTTGTCAAATCAATCACATGTCCATATGAGAGCAAATATATCGTGACCTATAGAATCTACAGTCTAGTTTCTTACGTCGTTTGTTAAGCAAACTTTGACACACAATCCATGCAATTTATATGATGATATCGTGTTCCGTATCGAAATTAGATGCAGAAGCATCCAAGTCTCACGAAATACAAGGGTCAGCTTTGTCAAATCAATCACATGTCCATATGAGAGCAAATATATCGTGACCTATAGAATCACAGTCTCGTTTCTTACGTCGTTTGTTAAGCAAACTTTGACACACAATCCATGCAATTTATATGATGATATCGTGTTCCGTATCGAAATTAGATGCAGAAGCATCCAAGTCTCACGAAATACAAGGGTCAGCTTTGTCAAATCAATCACATATGAGAGGAAATATATCGTGACCTATAGAATCTACAGTCTTGTTTCTTACGTCGTTTGTTAAGCAAACTGTGACACACAATACATGCAATTTATATGATGATATCGTGTTCCGTATCGAAATTAGATGCAGAAGCATCCAAGTCTCACGAAATACAAGGGTCAGCTTTGTCAAATCAATCACATGTCCATATGAGAGCAAATATATCGTGACCTATAGAATCTACAGTCTTGTTTCTTACGTCGTTTGTTAAGCAAACTTTGACACACAATACATGCAATTTATATGATGATATCGTGTTCCGTATCGAAATTAGATGCAGAAGCATCCAAGTCTCACGAAATACAAGGGTCAGCTTTGTCAAATCAATCACATGACCATATGAGAGCAAATATATCGTGACCTATAGAATCTACAGTCTCGTTTCTTACGTCGTTTGTTAAGCAAACTTTGACACACAATCCATGCAATTTATATGATGATATCGAGTTCCGTATCGAAATTAGATGCAGAAGCATCCAAATCTCACGAAATACAAGGGTCAGCTTTGTCAAATCAATCACATGTCCATATGAGAGCAAATATATCGTCAGCTAAAGAATCTACAGTCTCGTTTCTTACGTCGTTTGTTAAGCAAACTTTGACACACAATCCATGCAATTTATATGATGATATCGAGTTCCGTATCGAAATTAGATGCAGAAGCATCCAAATCTCACGAAATACAAGGGTCAGCTTTGTCAAATCAATCATATATCGATATGAGAGCAAATATATCGTCAACTAAAGAATCTACAGTCTCGTTTCTTACGTCGTTTGTTAAGCAAACTTTGACACACAATCCATGCAATTTATATGATGATATCGAGTTCCGTATCGAAATTAGATGCAGAAGCATCCAAGTCTCACGAAATACAGGGGTCAGCTTTGTCAAATCAATCACATGTCCATATGAGAGCAAATATATCGTCAGCTATAGAATCTACAGTCTCGTTTCTTACGTCGTTTGTTAAGCAAACTTTGACACACAATTCATGCAATTTATATGATGATATCGTGTTCCGTATCGAAATTAGATGCAGAAGCATCCAAGTCTCACGAAATACAAGGTGTTCGGGAGCTTACCGAATTCCTAAAGGCGACCACCACGATGTCTTACACCCTGGTCGACTCGGCGCACCAATCCTTTGTTGCTGAAGGGGTGGTTGATGTTATTCGAGCACAGCACCGATGGCTGCGTCTGAGGGTAATGCCACTCTTTTTCCACACACAGCCTATTATTCCAACTGCACCACAACTGGCTAACTCTAAGGGCAACGATATACGGATGTGTTATTTAATCTTTACTCGGGATGGTTGACACGAACTGGTGGAACCGTGTGATCTTGGACATGTACTAGACGGCACTTGATGGTATATTGCAACTACCTCACTGGTTAAAGAAAACACTTGGAGTTTAAAGTTCACTGTGATGTTTATTTTATGATTTATTTCAATAAACCTTGCTCGATGGCGGAACACAAAGAATGGATAATTCTAACAATTTTAATAATGCAAAAAGTAAACATGAGTATTCTGTGGTTGCTCTTCTTCTTCCTCCATAACCGGTTTTCTATGTTTTCTTGAGTGAAGGAGGGAGAAAAAGAGCGAAAGTAGAACATTTTTTTTTCCTTAGAAAGAGAGTTCAAAACAAAGGGCGACAGTATACATTAGGGTAGGACGACGTTTATGGGCCCATTTCAGTGATGACAATTTAGCGCTTTGTACCATAAACATCCTCCCCCCTTGGGACGAGGTCCCAACTAAATCTATGTTATTAATATTACTTCAGTTATTCAAATGTATGAGAAAAGTAAACTAAACAAAGACAAACTTATGTTACTCATAGTACTTCAATTATATAAATATACGAGAAAAGTTTTAATTAACTTTTAATTAACTGTTTGATTATAAAAAATGAAAGGGTGATACCTAGGGTATACAGATGAGGGGTATTTAATACTAAGGTTTAGAAATGTAGATTATATATGTAATTCAAAAACGACGAGGCGCCAGCACCCCTGCTCTCCTCCAGGAACATATCGGGCAAGATATACCACATTAGCAAGGTAACTTCCTAAGCTTTTCGTGCCACGTCTCCAAAGAAAGTCCACCCAAAAATCGTATTCTGGGCGTAGGGCATGCCGCGCTCAATAATCGGTAGGCCCAAGAATATCCCCTTTTCTGCCGGCTTGCCCAGAGTGACGGTGTATGTGCCAGGCGTCTCGAACTGAGGATCTGCTAGTACCTTTTCTGGGTAGAGTCGACGAACGCACCGCATATCGGCGACATAACGAGGCGTGACGATATCACATTCGCCGAACGTCACCAGGCGACTGGTGTACGTTAGCACGTTGTTGCGAGTCGATGTCAGCACAGCTCTGACCCGGTTGGGATAAGGCAGTCCTTGCGATGGCGTTCCCATGAACAGGGCATCTTCCTCACAAAGAGGGTCAATAAGAACACGAACCTTCTTCGGGGTTTCCTCGATCCCCGGAAAATGGAGCATAGCCTCGGCAGTCATCTCTAGCCAGACTTCTTTAGAGTTATCAAGGGGGTGCAGGAAAGAGTGGTGGGCACGATTGCACACGTTACACCCCACGCTCCACGGGCAAGCAATCACCTGATGGCCCATGCCGAGACAGTTCAGGCAGCATTTATTCTTCCGCACAATGGCCTCCTTGTCTTTCGGCATCGCTTGGAGAAAGGCTCGGCAGTGACGGAATGAGTGCCGGGTGGTACATATTGGACATTTAAAGTTATCGTTGTAGCTCATCTGCAAGAAAGAGTAAGGTATAGTTAAGGGAAAAAAAGATTACAACACATATCTTCATCGGGCAAGACATCAACGAGCTGGCCGGTAGAGCAAGAATTTATTCGGGACGAGGAAGAAGAACCAATTTGTGCACTGGGCGAGTAATCACGCCATTCAAGGTTTTTATGTCCACAACGCGAACCCTGTCGTCCTGACCCAAGTGTAATTTTACCACACGGCCCAAGCGCCACTCGTTTGGAGCAAGATTATCACTAGGCAGCACCACAATGTCATCCATTCGAAGGTCATTTTGAGCCATTTTCCATTTGGTGCGCTTATGGAGCTCCTTCAGATACTCCGACTTCCATCGTCGGCAGAATTCCTGAGCAATCAATTTCAGCCGTCTCCAGCGGTTCAACAATGAAGTCTTGGTCTCAACCTCCTCAGGCTCGGCTGGTGATAGCAGCGGCCCGCCAATTAGGAAGTGGCCAGGAGTAAGGACACCGAGGTCATCAACGCTATCGGTGAGGGGGGTAAGAGGCCTAGAGTTCAGGCATGCTTCTATGTGGGCCAGAATAGTGGCAAACTCCTCAAAGGTGTGCCTTATCTGCCCTGCTATCTTCTTCAGATGACTTTTGCAGCTCTTCACCCCTGCCTCCCACAGCCCGCCCATATGCGGAGCTGCGGCAGGTATGAAGTGCCAGTCCAACTTTTGAAACCCGTATCGGGTAAGCGAATCGTCCTTTAACTCCGAAACAACCCTCATCAAACTAGACCGGAGTTCCCGATCAGCGCCCACAAAATTTTTGCCATTATCCGAATAAATATGGCGGGGGCAACCACGCCTGGCAACGAAACGAGACAGAGCGGCGATGAAGGCAGGGGTGGAGAGGTCACTCACAGGCTCCAGGTGTATAGCCTTGGTGACGAAGCAGACAAATAGACATATATACCCCTTCGAAACGCGGCATCCTCTACCGCTAAAGTTTTTTATTTCCACAGGGCCAGCAAAATCAACGCCCGAAGTGGAGAAAGGGCGAGCGAAAGTAGTCCTCTCCGGAGGAAGGGCAGCCATCTGCTGCGTTTGTCGCTTCTTTTGAGCAAGAACACACTTCGTGCAATTTCGATAGTGCGCTTTCACCAAGTTTCTACCTCGTATGATCCAGCATTCGAGGCGAGCCGTAGCCAGAGTTAGCTGGATGCCACCATGGTTGGTCTGCCGGTGAACCTGGTCAACATAGAGCGCAGCGAATCTACTCCGATGAGCCAGAATGATTGGGTACCTTTCGTCATACGACAGGGAAAGTGTGGAACTTAAACGTCCATTAGCACGGATAAGATTGTCTTTATCCAGGAAGGGATTTAGAGACAACAGGGAGCTACCAGACCCTAGCCTCCGACCATTGATGAGGCAATCATACTCCGAGGGGAAATGGATTCTCTGCGACAGAGACATCAAACGGTATCGAGCAAAGCTTATCTCTTTTGAGGATAGTTTTATGCTTTCATAGCAAACGACCCCCTTGGTTCCAGAATGCGTCCTATGGAAGAAACGAAACATGTACGCTACAACATGAATCGCAGTGGGGAGACGAGAAAACCTTTCCAAAACGTCCTCCTCTACGACAGATCGGGCAAGATGAGTTTTTGCAGGTTTAGCTTCAAGTGTTGTTTCCATTATCACTGTACCTGATGGCCAGTCCTCTCTACGAAACTTGAGCCAGTTTGGTCCGTGCCACCACAGATCGCAATCCTTCAACTCCAAAGGAGTCCGCCCCCGGGTTGCCAGATCTGCCGGATTCTCATCCGTGGGAACATGCCGCCAGTCATTTCCCACTTTCTCCTGAATAATGGACACCCTGTTCGCAACAAAGGTTGTCCAGGCATAAGACGGCTTTTTGAGCCAAGACAAAACAATAGTCGAATCAGACCAAGCGAACAAAGATGCTTTCGAAATATCCAATTGAGGCAGAACAGAATCGACCAACTCCGCCAGTAGCAGAGCACCACAGAGCTCCAAACGGGGCAGAGACATTTTCTTCAACGGGGCAACCTTAGACTTCGCTACGAGCAAGTTCGAAAAGATTTCTATACCCACTTCTACTCTCAAGTATAACGCCGCTGCGTATGCCGACTCCGACGAGTCACAGAAACCGTGCAACTGTATACTACAATGGGCCGAGTACTTTACCCACCGAGGAATGGTAATATTTTCAATTCCTGCCGAATTTGAGACAAAACTCTTCCAGCTTGATAAAGTAAGCGGCTTTAGCGGATCATCCCATCCAATTTCGTCGAGCCAAAGTTGCTGCATGAGGATTTTCGCAGTTATAACGACCGGGGAAAGCCACCCCAAAGGGTCAAAAATCTTGGCAATAATAGACAAAACCTGCCTCTTGGTATAAGAAATTCTTTCCTGGATTTTTTCCATAACAAAGTAGAAACAATCCGTAGAGGCATTCCACCGAATGCCAAGCGTCTTAGCCGAGCTTTTGTCTCCCAATTCGAGAAAGTCCTCATTCAAAAGATGCTCGCGAGCCAGACCCCTCAACATATCTTTAGAGTTAGACGTCCACTTCCGAAGAGCAAACCCCGCTGAACCAAGAATTCTCACTAATTCCTCCCTCGACCTCAAACCTTCCGAGACAGTATGCACGCCTACCAAAGCATCGTCAACATACATATTGTTTCTCAGTATTTTCGAACCAATGGGAAAGCGCTCCTCCTCATCATCCGCCAATTGCAAAAGCGTCCTGATAGCCAAATATGGAGCGCAATTGACGCCAAACGTTACCGTATTTAATTGGTAATCAGCCACTTCCTCTTCCGGGCAAGTCCGAAATAAAATGCGCTGATACTTGGAATGCAACGGGTTAATCCAAATTTGGCGATACATTTTAGAAATGTCCGCATTAAATACATATTTGTATAAGCGCCAATTTAATACCAAAGAAACAATGTCTTTCTGAAGTGAAGGGCCAACATACAACGCGTCGTTTAAGCTTTTTCCATTTACCGAGGGACACGAGGCATTAAAGACGACTCTCAACTTTGTCGTCGCGCTATCAGGCCTAAACACACCGTGATGGGGCAAGTAAAAACAATCTTGATAGTTCACGAACCCTTCTAATTTGCTCATATGGCCTAGGGACAAGTACTCTAGAATCACGTCATCATAATCTGACTTTCGACTTGGATTCCTCATTAGTGACGCTTCATTGCGTAAAAATTGTGTAAGTGCAACGTATCGACCTGATCTTGACGCACAAGCAAAAGGATCATCAATTTTAAAGGGCAAGCTTACGGTATACCTCCCGTCAGAACCTCGAGTCGTCGTCAATCGGAAGATTTCTTCACACTTCTGATCGTCTATCGAGACAATTGGCACCTTTGGAACCTCTTCAACTTCCCAGAATTTGGCTAGTTGCTCCTGCACCGCCACTCTAGTGCAATGGGAAACGCTTACAGAATTCGCCTTTACTATATTTTTCGCTGGACCTGTCAATATCCAACCAAAGACGGTTTCCTGGGCTAAAAGCGAGCCAAGTATGTTTTTCCTAACACCATTGAGCAATATAACCGGGTAAACGTTACCACCGAGCAAGATATCTACCGGTCCACTTTCATAAAACTTGGGATCCGCATAATCCAAATCCGGAAGCTCATCAACGCGAATTTTGTCCAAAGGCTGCGTTGGAATATCCCCAGTAATCTCCGGCACCACAAAGGCCTCCAAGCTCAACGAGAAAGAACTATCCTTTATTGATCCAATTACAATTGATGCTACCTTTGAGCACTTCGTCAAATGCTCACCGCCCAAACCAGAGATATCCGCAGAAACGGAACTCGTTGGTAACCTCAACATCCTCTGAATCCGAGAAGACACAAAGGTATCGTCTGAGCAAGGGTCTATTAGCGCCCGGAACCTATATGGAACTCCATTCTTCAAAATGTTTACCCAAGCCGTGGCAAGCATTGTCCTACTTGAGACAGAGGTATGAAAGTTTCGAGGGTTTGAGGATGTTGTTGGGCCAGAAGATAAATTCCCTGCAGTCAACGACGTATCAGGGGACCTGCTCGAGCAAGTACTATCATTTTGTGCATCTTTATGTTTATGGAGAAGAACATGATGTTTCGATTTACATTTCGTGCAACCCTGTGCCTTACAGTCCACAGCTCTATGACCCACTGTCATACAATTAATGCACCGATTCTCCCTCTTGACAACATTCAATCTACCTCTAAACTCCATACTAAGGAACCTCGGGCAAGATTTCAGTGAATGTGTCCCTTTACATAAGCCACATTTCACCTCATTCACCTTAGTATGGTGCACTCTAAATTGTTTTGATTTTTCAAATTGAGTGTATCTCGGACGAGAATTCTGTCCTGATTGCGCTCCACTCGAGCAAGTTATGTCGGCAACACTCTCTAACGCCTGAAACCTCTCTGTGAGAAAATGATTCAACTCCTCCCAACGAGGCATTTCTGACTTATTTTGCAACGATTGCTCCCAAAGCGAAAGAGTAAGTTTAGGCATTCTAGTGGAGCACTGATAAACAAATATCGGGTCCCAAGACTTGACATCGACCTTGTACAATTCAAGGACCGATATACAGTTTGTTATTTCCCGCTGCAATTTTTTCAGGCTACTTGCCGATTCTTGTCCACAATGAGCAAGATTAAATAAATTCCGCAACTGGGTATTTATTAAAATTCTTTTGTTCTCATATTGGTTTCTCAAATTGTCCCAAGCAATTGAGAAACCATCCGCCGTTAAGGGGATATGTTTAATTATCTCCTTCGCTTCACCACTTGTCTTCTGGAGCAAGTGATATAGCTTCTCAACGGAGCTAAGCTTTTTATTAGATATATAAATGGCCGTGAACAAGTCACGAAAACTTGGCCATGTCAAATAGTCCCCATAAAAAATTTCCGTATCACACGGTGGGACAGCA
Organism: Musca autumnalis; assembly: GCF_047663935.1. NCBI lineage: Eukaryota > Metazoa > Arthropoda > Insecta > Diptera > Muscidae > Musca > Musca autumnalis. Next base: position 8,436,565 of record NW_027411866.1, on the reverse strand, counting down.
ATCGAGGAAGAAGTCTTTTGACTCTGGGCTACTGGGGCTACCTTTCTTTTCTCCTTCCATTCCCCTATATTATTATTGCCCCTAACATAACTCTCATGTGCAAGATTTTTACGAGTTTTAATCATCTCCTTATTTTTCTTGTGGCATTCAGGATCCGAAATGCAACCTTTCAAAGCCTCTTTAAACTCAGCCCACAAGCTTTGAAACTCCGAGCGTTCAATCTCAATGGCTGAATCATTAAACCCCGAGGCATCAGTCTTCTTCAAATGTTCCTCGTAGGAACTAACCTCTTCACATTTATTTAAAAACTCCTCTAGGCTTGCCATTGCTCTATAGGAACGTCAAAATCCCAAACGGAATAATTCCAATACGCCAAATCCCCACTATCGAATAAGTACAAGAAGGGGAAACGACCAGCGTTCCGCAACGTGAAAGATTTTTCTTCAAGATAATCAAATTTATCGTTAAATTACAGCTGCACCCAATGTGCTTCAGTCGCACGCACGATTCCAACAACCGTCCAAGAGTAAGCAACTATTATAATAAATCTTCCAAATATTATTCACGAGCAAGTTTGTTTCCACAAATGCTCCACACAGATTTCGTAACCACCGAGGATAATTTTTCCAATACTCCACAGTATCGACTTGTCTCCAAATGAGCAAGAAATATAATATGAAATCACTATTCTTAGCAATCAATCAACAAAATTGTTCCACGCCATACATCCAATCAATCAACCAACCATCGATTGAGAATTATTGTTAACCATATCCAATACAACTGGTTTATAACAATCGAGCAATATTATCAATGTTTGTATATCCCAGAAAAAATTTTAATTTATCATATATTTGACTAGGTCCAATTGCAAAATTTAACGCAATAAATTTCTTCCTGGGTAAGGTAATCACAACGGCATAAAAATCCCAAAACTGTTCAACGATTCTATTGCCAAATTCAAAGCAATAAATTTTCTCATGGGTAAGATAATTATAACGACATTTAAATTCCAAAATTGTTCAACGATTCTATTAAATGTCGCTGCATAACACTGTGCATCTGATTGCTATTTATTAATTTCAACAAATTTTCGTTCCCTTGCTTTGAACCATCAACTCTTCCAACAGTGGAGGCAATAGAAATCCAAAAAAAAAATAAACACATCAATTTCTGGCATCTACTTTGTCTACTTTTCGCACATTTGGTTTGTTTTTATTTTCACTCTTCACGAAGAGAAACACACCCCATCCATGCAATGATGCAACAAGCAATCAAACTCCACAATCCGTGCAAGCAAATTAAGAGACCACTGGCCAATGCATAAGAGACAAAGAGATATCATCCACCGCACAAAAAGAGTCAGCGCAAATAAAAACACCTGACAGAGCGCAATCGTACATATAACGAGAAACCAAGTACGCATACATAAAGGCAAGCGCCAATAAAGTGAATGCAGCCAGCGCACACACAGCGAGCAATCCAAAAAAAAACAAATTAACTCAGGCAGCGCAAAAAAACCAGACAGAATGCCGACACACAAATAGTGTAAATTAACAAACTATTTATTGGTTTACACACAAGAGTAAGCATCAACATCAATAAACAGCGTTAGCGCACAAGCAGCTAGCTATTCCCAATAGCACCAGACAGCGGGAAACACACAAGCAGCGAGCCGCCAAATGTCGACAGCGCCCGTCGAACAACCAACGCACAAGCAGAGAGCCACCAAATGTCGACAGCGCCAAAGCGCCCGTCAAACAACCAACGCACAAGCAGAGCCACCAAATGTCGACAGCGTCAAAGCGCCCGTCAAACAACCAACGCACAAGCAGAGCCACCAAATGTCAACAGCGCCAAAACGCCCGTCAAACAACCAACGCACAAGCAGAGCCACCAAATGTCGACAGCCCTTATGTATCAACAAAGGGAATGGCAGGCAAATAAATAAAATTGCCGGTTCACCACCACAACGAGATAAGTAAATGGACAAGGCTCGACAAAAAAATTCAACGGTACCTAGGGAGCCAATGACCTGGCCAACCTTGAAGTTTTTTTGGCACAATTATGCAATGACAAGGCTCCACTTTTTTCTCGAAGCACTTCCACCAAATAGGGCCAGTTTACGTGCATTACCCAATGGCATCAATAATCGTAAACAAATCTCTGGTACTTACTTTTGTAGTCCAATAACTTCCTCGTTGGTTCTCCAATTGCCGGTTGAGAAGGACCAGATGTTCGGGAGCTTACCGAATTCCTAAAGGCGACCACCACGATGTCTTACACCCTGGTCGACTCGGCGCACCAATCCTTTGTTGCTGAAGGGGTGGTTGATGTTATTCGAGCACAGCACCGATGGCTGCGTCTGAGGGTAATGCCACTCTTTTTCCACACACAGCCTATTATTCCAACTGCACCACAACTGGCTAACTCTAAGGGCAACGATATACGGATGTGTTATTTAATCTTTACTCGGGATGGTTGACACGAACTGGTGGAACCGTGTGATCTTGGACATATACTAGACGGCACTTGATGGTATATTGCAACTACCTCACTGGTTAAAGAAAACACTTGGAGTTTAAAGTTCACTGTGATGTTTATTTTATGATTTATTTCAATAAACCTTGCTCGATGGCGGAACACAAAGAATGGATAATTCTAACAATTTTAATAATGCAAAAAGTAAACATGAGTATTCTGTGGTTGCTCTTCTTCTTCCTCCATAACCGGTTTTCTATGTTTTCTTGAGTGAAGGAGGGAGAAAAAGAGCGAAAGTAGAACATTTTTTTTTTCCTTAGAAAGAGAGTTCAAAACAAAGGGCGACAGTATACATTAGGGTAGGACGACGTTTATGGGCCCATTTCAGTGATGACAATTTAGCGCTTTGTACCATAAACACAAGGGTCAGCTTTGTCAAATCAAACACATGTCCATATGAGAGCAAATATATCGTGACCTATTGAATCTACAGTCTCGTTTCTTACGTCGTTTGTTAAGCAAACTTTGACACACAATTCATGCAATTTATATGATGATATCGTGTTCCGTATCGAAATTAGATGCAGAAGCATCCAAGTCTCACGAAATACAAGGGTCAGCTTTGTCAAATCAATCACATGTCCATATGAGAGCAAATATATCGTGACCTATAGAATCTACAGTCTCGTTTCTTACGTCGTTTGTTAAGCAAACTTTGACACACAATCCATGCAATTTATATGATGATATCGTGTTCCGTATCGAAATTAGATGCAGAAGCATCCAAGTCTCACGAAATACAAGGGTCAGCTTTGTCAAATCAAACACATGTCCATATGAGAGCAAATATATCGTGACCTATTGAATCTACAGTCTCGTTTCTTACGTCGTTTGTTAAGCAAACTTTGACACACAATTCATGCAATTTATATGATGATATCGTGTTCCGTATCGAAATTAGATGCAGAAGCATCCAAGTCTCACGAAATACAAGGGTCAGCTTTGTCAAATCAATCACATGTCCATATGAGAGCAAATATATCGTGACCTATAGAATCTACAGTCTCGTTTCTTACGTCGTTTGTTAAGCAAACTTTGACACACAATCCATGCAATTTATATGATGATATCGTGTTCCGTATCGAAATTAGATGCAGAAGCATCCAAGTCTCACGAAATACAAGGGTCAGCTTTGTCAAATCAATCACATGTCCATATGAGAGCAAATATATCGTGACCTATAGAATCTACAGTCTCGTTCCTTACGTCGTTTGTTAAGCAAACTTTGACACACAATCCATGCAATTTATATGATGATATCGAGTTCCGTTTAAATGCAGAAGCATCCAAATCTCACGAAATACAAGGGTCAGCTTTGTCAAATCAATCACATGTCCATATGAGAGTAAATATATCGTGACCTATAGAATCTACAGTCTCGTTTCTTACGTCGTTTGTTAAGCAAACTTTGACACACAATCCATGCAATTTATATGATGATATCGAGTTCCGTATCGAAATTAGATGCAGAAGCATCCAAGTCTCCCGAAATACAAGGGTCAGCTTTGTCAAATCAATCACATGTCCATATGAGAGCAAATATATCGTGACCTATAGAATCTACAGTCTCGTTTCTTACGTCGTTTGTTAAGCAAACTTTGACACACAATCCATGCAATTTATATGATGATATCGAGTTCCGTATCGAAATTAGATGCAGAAGCATCCAAGTCTCACGAAATACAAGGGTCAGCTTTGTCAAATAAATCACATGTCCATATGAGAGCAAATATATCGTGACCTATAGAATCTACAGTCTCGTTTCTTACGTCGTTTGTAAAGCAAACTTTGACACACAATCCATGCAATTTATATCATGATATCGAGTTCCGTATCGAAATTAGATGCAGAAGCATCCAAGTCTTACGAAATACTAGGGTTAGCTTTGTCAAATCAAACACATGTCCATATGAGAGCAAATATATCGTCAGCTAAAGAATCTACAGTCTCGTTTCTTACGTCGTTTGTTAAGCAAACTTTGACACACAATCCATGCAATTTATATGATGATATCGAGTTCCGTATCGAAATTAGATGCAGAAGCATCCAAATCTCACGAAATACAAGGATCAGCTTTGTCAAATCAATCACATGTCCATATGAGAGCAAATATATCGTGACCTATAGAATCTACAGTCTCGTTTCTTACGTCGTTTGTTAAGCAAACTTTGACACACAATCCATGCAATTTATATGATGATATCGAGTTCCGTATCGAAATTAGATGCAGAAGCATCCAAATCTCACGAAATACAAGGATCAGCTTTGTCAAATCAATCACATGTCCATATGAGAGCAAATATATCGTGACCTAAAGAATCTACAGTCTCGTTTCTTACGTCGTTAGTAAAGCAAACTTTGACACACAATCCATGCAATTTATATGATGATATCGTGTTCCGTATCGAAATTAGATGCAGAAGCATCCAAGTCTTACGAAATACAAGGGTCAGCTTTGTCAAATCAATCACATGTCCATATGAGAGCAAATATATCGTGACCTATAATATCTACAGTCTCGTTTCTTACGTCGTTTGTTAAGCAAATTTTGACACACAATCCATGCAATTTATATGATGATGTCGTGTTCCGTATCGAAATTAGATGCAGAAGCATCCAAATCTCACGAAATACAAGGGTCAGCTTTGTCAAATCAATCACATGTCCATATGAGAGCAAATATATCGTGACCTATAGAATCTACAGTCTCGTTTCTTACGTCGTTTGTTAAGCAAACTTTGACACACAATCCATGCAATTTATATGATGATATCGTGTTCCGTATCGAAATTAGATGCAGAAGCATCCAAGTCTCAAGAAATACAAGGGTCAGCTTTGTCAAATCAATCACATGTCCATATGAGAGCAAATATATCGTGACGTAAAGAATCTACAGTCTCGTTTCTTACGTCGTTTGTTAAGCAAATTTTGACACACAATCCATGCAATTTATATGATGATATCGAGTTCCGTATCGAAATTAGATGCAGAAGCATCCAAGTCTCACGAAATACAAGGGTCAGCTTTGTCAAATCAATCACATGTCCATATGAGAGCAAATATATCGTGACCTATAGAATCTACAGTCTCGTTTCTTACGTCGTTTGGTAAGCTAACTTTGACACACAATCCATGCAATTTATATGATGATGTCGTGTTCCGTATCGAAATTAGATGCAGAAGCATCCAAGTCTTACGAAATACAAGGGTCAGCTTTGTCAAATCAAGCACATGTCCATATGAGAGCAAATATATCGTGACCTATAGAATCTACAGTCTCGTTTCTTACGTCGTTTGTTAAGCAAACTTTGACACACAATCCATGCAATTTATATGATGATGTCGAGCTCCGTATCGAAATTAGATGCAGAAGCATCCAAGTCTAACGAAATACAAGGGTCAGCTTTGTCAAATCAAACACATGTCCATATTATAGCAAATATATCGTGACCTATAGAATCTACAGTCTCGTTTCTTACGTCGTTTGTTAAGCAAACTTTGACATACAAGCCATGCAATTTATATGATGATGTCGAGTTCCGTATCGAAATTAGATGCAGAAGCATCCAAGTCTTACGAAATGCAAGGGTCAGCATTGTCCAATCAATCACATGTCCATATGAGAGCAAATATATCGTGACCTATAGAATCTACAGTCTCGTTCCTTACGTCGTTTGTTAAGCAAACTTTGGCACACAATCCATGCAATTTATATGATGATGTCGAGTTCCGTTTCGAAGATAGATGCAGAAGCATCCAAGTCTCAAGAAATACAAGGGTCAGCTTTATCAAATCAATCACATGTCCATATGAGAGCAAATATATCGTGACCTATAGAATCTACAGTCTCGTTTCTTACGTCGTTTGTTAAGCAAACTTTGACACACAATCCATGCAATCTATATGATGATATCGAGTTCCGTATCGAAATTAGATGCAGAAGCATCCAAGTCTCACGAAATACAAGGGTCAGCTTTGTCAAATCAATCACATGTCCATATGAGAGCAAATATATCGTGACCTATAGAATCTACAGTCTCGTTCCTTACGTCGTTTGTTAAGCAAACTTTGACACACAATCCATGCAATTTATATGATGATATCGAGTTCCGTATCGAAATTAGATGCAGAAGCATCCAAGTCTCACGAAATACAAGGGTCAGCTTTGTCAAATCAATCACATGTCCATATGAGAGCAAATATATCGTGACCTATAGAATCTACAGTCTCGTTTCTTACGTCGTTTGTTAAGCAAACTTTGACACACAATCCATGCAATTTATATGATGATATCGAGTTCCGTTTCGAAATTAGATGCAGAAGCATCCAAGTCTCACGAAATACAAGGGTCAGCTTTGTCAAATCAATCACATGTCCATATGAGAGCAAATATATCGTGACCTATAGAATCTACAGTCTCGTTCCTTACGTCGTTTGTTAAGCAAACTTTGACACACAATCCATGCAATTTATATGATGCTGTCGTGTTCCGTATCGAAATTAGAAGCATCCAAATCTCACGAAATACAAGGGTCAGCTTTGTCAAATCAATCACATGTCCATATGAGAGCAAATATATCGTGACCTATAATATCTACAGTCTCGTTTCTTACGTCGTTTGTTAAGCAAACTTTGACACACAATCCATGCAATTTATATGATGATATCGTGTTCCGTATCGAAATTAGATGCAGAAGCATCCAAGTCTCACGAAATACAAGGGTCAGCTTTGTCAAATCAATCACATGTCCATATGAGAGCAAATATATCGTGACCTATAGAATCTACAGTCTCGTTTCTTACGTCGTTTGTTAAGCAAACTTTGACACACAATCCATGCAATTTATATGATGATATCGTGTTCCGTATCGAAATTAGATGCAGAAGCATCCAAGTCTCACGAAATACAAGGGTCAGCTTTGTCAAATCAATCACATGTCCATATGAGAGCAAATATATCGTGACCTATAGAATCTACAGTCTCGTTTCTTACGTCGTTTGTTAAGCAAACTTTGACACACAATCCATGCAATTTATATGATGATATCGTGTTCCGTATCGAAATTAGATGCAGAAGCATCCAAGTCTCACGAAATACAAGGGTCAGCTTTGTCAAATCAATCACATGTCCATATGAGAGGAAATATATCGTGACCTATAGAATCTACAGTCTTGTTTCTTACGTCGTTTGTTAAGCAAACTTTGACACACAATCCATGCAATTTATATGATGATATCGTGTTCCGTATCGAAATTAGATGCTGAAGCATCCAAGTCTCACGAAATACAAGGGTCAGCTTTGTCAAATCAATCACATGTCCATATGAGAGCAAATATATCGTGACCTAAAGAATCTACAGTCTCGTTTCTTACGTCGTTTGTAAAGCAAACTTTGACACAAAATCCATGCAATTTATATGATGATGTCGTGTTCCGTATCGAAATTATATGCAGAAGTATCCAAGTCTCACGAAATACAAGGGTCAGCTTTGTCAAATCAATCACATGTCCATATGAGAGCAAATATATCGTGACCTATAGAATCTACAGTCTCGTTTCTTACGACGTTTGTTAAGCAAACTTTGACACACAATCCATGCAATTTATATGATGATGTCGAGTTCCGTATCGAAATTAGATGCAGAAGCATCCAAGTCTCACGAAATACAAGGGTCAGCTTTGTCAAATCAATCACATGTCCATATGAGAGCAAATATATCGCCACCTATAGAATCTACAGTCTCGTTTCTTACGACGTTTGCTAAGCAAACTTTGACACACAATCTATGCAATTTATATGATGATATCGAGTTCCGTATCGAAATTAGATGCAGAAGCATCCAAGTCTCACGAAATACAAGGGTCAGCTTTGTCAAATCAATCACATGTCCATATGAGAGCAAATATATCGTCACCTATAGAATCTACAGTCTCGTTTCTTACGACGTTTGTTAAGCAAACTTTGACACACAATCCATGCAATTTATATGATGATATCGAGTTCCGTATCGAAATTAGATGCAGAAGCATCCAAGTCTCACGAAATACAAGGGTCAGCTTTGTCAAATCAATCACATGTCCATATGAGAGCAAATATATCGTCACCTATAGAATCTACAGTCTCGTTTCTTACGACGTTTGTTAAGCAAACTTTGACACACAATCCATGCAATTTATATGATGATGTCGAGTTCCGTATCGAAATTAGATGCAGAAGCATCCAAGTCTCACGAAATACAAGGGTCAGCTTTGTCAAATCAATCACATGTCCATATGAGAGCAAATATATCGCCACCTATAGAATCTACAGTCTCGTTTCTTACGACGTTTGCTAAGCAAACTTTGACACACAATCTATGCAATTTATATGATGATATCGAGTTCCGTATCGAAATTAGATGCAGAAGCATCCAAGTCTCACGAAATACAAGGGTCAGCTTTGTCAAATCAATCACATGTCCATATGAGAGCAAATATATCGTCACCTATAGAATCTACAGTCTCGTTTCTTACGACGTTTGTTAAGCAAACTTTGACACACAATCCATGCAATTTATATGATGATATCGAGTTCCGTATCGAAATTAGATGCAGAAGCATCCAAGTCTCCCGAAATACAAGGGTCAGCTTTGTCAAATCAATCACATGTCCATATGAGAGCAAATATATCGTGACCTATAGAATCTACAGTCTCGTTTCTTACGTCGTTTGTTAAGCAAACTTTGACACACAATTCATGCAATTTATATGATGATGTTGTGTTCCGTATCGAAATTAGATGCAGAAGCATCCAAGTCTCACGAAATACAAGGGTCAGCTTTGTCAAATCAATCACATGTCCATATGTGAGCAAATATATCGTCACCTATAGAATCTACAGTCTCGTTTCTCACGACGTTTTTTAAGCAAACTTTGACACACTATCCATGCAGTTTATATGATGATATCGAGTTCCGTATCGAAATTAGATGCAGAAGCATCCAAGTCTAACGAAATACAAGGGTCAGCTTTGTCAAATCAATCACATGTCCATATGAGAGCAAATATATCGTGACCTATAATATCTACAGTCTCGTTTCTTACGTCGTTTGTTAAGCAAACTTTGACACACAATCCATGCAATTTATATGATGATATCGAGTTCCGTATCGAAATTAGATGCAGAAGCATCCAAGTCTCACGAAATACAAGGGTCAGCTTTGTCAAATCAATCACATGTCCATATGAGAGCAAATATATCGTGACCTATAGAATCTACAGTCTCGTTTCTTACGACGTTTGTTAAGCAAACTTTGACACACAATCCATGCAATTTATATGATGATATCGAGTTCCGTATCGAAATTAGATGCAGAAGCATCCAAGTCTCACGAAATACAAGGGTCAGCTTTGTCAAATCAATCACATGTCCATATGAGAGCAAATATATCGTGACCTATAGAATCTACAGTCTCGTTCCTTACGTCGTTTGTAAAGCAAACTTTGACACACAATCCCTGCAATTTATATGATGATATCGATTTCCGTATCGAAATTAGATGCAGAAGCATCCAAGTCTCACGAAATACAAGGGTCAGCATTGTCAAATCAATCACATGTCCATATGAGAGCAAATATATCGTGACCTATAGAATCTACAGTCTCGTTTCTTACGTCGTTTGTTAAGCAAACTTTGACACACAATCCATGCAATTTATATGATGATATCGAGTTCCGTATCGAAGATAGATGCAGAAGCATCCAAGTCTTACGAAATACAAGGGTCAGCTTTGTCAAATCAATCACATGTCCATATGAGAGCAAATATATCGTGACCTATAGAATCTACAGTCTCGTTCCTTACGTCGTTTGTAAAGCAAACTTTGACACACAATCCCTGCAATTTATATGATGATATTGATTTCCGTATCGAAATTAGATGCAGAAGCATCCAAGTCTCACGAAATACAAGGGTCAGCATTGTCAAATCAATCACATGTCCATATGAGAGCAAATATATCGTGACCTATAGAATCTACAGTCTCGTTTCTTACGACGTTTGTTAAGCAAACTTTGACACACAATCCATGCAGTTTATATGATGATATCGAGTTCCGTATCGAAATTAGATGCAGAAGCATCCAAGTCTAACGAAATACAAGGGTCAGCTTTGTCAAATCAATCACATGTCCATATGAGAGCAAATATATCGTGACCTATAGAATCTACAGTCTCGTTCCTTACGTCGTTTGTAAAGCAAACTTTGACACACAATCCCTGCAATTTATATGATGATATCGATTTCCGTATCGAAATTAGATGCAGAAGCATCCAAGTCTCACGAAATACAAGGGTCAGCATTGTCAAATCAATCACATGTCCATATGAGAGCAAATATATCGTGACCTATAGAATCTACAGTCTCGTTTCTTACGTCGTTTGTTAAGCAAACTTTGACACACAATCCATGCAATTTATATGATGATATCGAGTTCCGTATCGAAGATAGATGCAGAAGCATCCAAGTCTCACGAAATACAAGGGTCAGCTTTGTCAAATCAATCACATGTCCATATGAGAGCAAATATATCGTCAGCTAAAGAATCTACAGTCTCGTTTCTTACGTCGTTTGTTAAGCAAACTTTGACACACAATCCATGCAATTTATATGATGATATCGAGTTCCGTATCGAAGATAGATGCAGAAGCATCCAAGTCTTACGAAATACAAGGGTCAGCTTTGTCAAATCAATCACATGTCCATATGAGAGCAAATATATCGTGACCTATAGAATCTACAGTCTCGTTTCTTACGACGTTTGTTAAGCAAACTTTGACACACAATCCATGCAATTTATATGATGATATCGAGTTCCGTATCGAAATTAGATGCAGAAGCATCCAAATCTCACGAAATACAAGGGTCAGCTTTGTCAAATCAATCACATGTCCATATGAGAGCAAATATATCGTGACCTATAGAATCTACAGTCTCGTTCCTTACGTCGTTTGTAAAGCAAACTTTGACACACAATCCATGCAATTTATATGATGATATCGAGTTCCGTATCGAAATTAGATGCAGACGCATCCAAGTCTCACGAAATACAAGGGTCAGCTTTGTCAAATCAATCACATGTCCATATGAGAGCAAATATATCGTGACCTATAGAATCTACAGTCTCGTTTCTTACGACGTTTGTTAAGCAAACTTTGACACACAATCCATGCAATTTATATGATGATATCGAGTTCCGTATCGAAATTAGATGCAGAAGCATCCAAGTCTTACGAAATACAAGGGTCAGCTTTGTCAAATCAATCACATGTCCATATGATAGCAAATATATCGTGACCTATAGAATCTACAGTCTCGTTTCTTACGACGTTTGTTAAGCAAACTTTGACACACAATCCATGCAATTTATATGATGATATCGAGTTCCGTATCGAAGATAGATGCAGAAGCATCCAAGTCTCACGAAATACAAGGGTCAGCTTTGTCAAATCAATCACATGTCCATATGAGAGCAAATATATCGTCAGCTAAAGAATCTACAGTCTCGTTTCTTACGTCGTTTGTTAAGCAAACTTTGACACACAATCCATGCAATTTATATGATGATATCGAGTTCCGTATCGAAATTAGATGCAGAAGCATCCAAGTCTAACGAAATACAAGGGTCAGATTTGTCAAATCAATCACATGTCCATATGAGAGCAAATATATCGTGACCTATAATATCTACAGTCTCGTTTCTTACGTCGTTTGTTAAGCAAACTTTGACACACAATCCATGCAATTTATATGATGATGTCGAGTTCCGTATTGAAATTAGATGCAGAAGCATCCAAATCTCACGAAATACAAGGGTCAGTTTTGTCAAATCAATCACATGTCCATATGAGAGCAAATATATCGTGACCTATAGAATCTACAATCTCGTTTCTTACGTCGTTTGTTAAGCAAACTTTGACACACAATCCATGCAATTTATATGATGATATCGAGTTCCGTATCGAAACTAGATGCAGAAGCATCCAAGTCTCCCGAAATACAAGGGCCAGCTTTGTCAAATCAATCACATGTCCATATGAGAGCAAATATATCGTCAGCTAAAGAATCTACAGTCTCGTTTCTTACGTCGTTTGTAAAGCAAACTTTGACACACAATCCATGCAATTTATATGATGATATCGAGTTCCGTATCGAAATTAGATGCAGAAGCATCCAAATCTCACGAAATACAAGGGCCAGCTTTGTCAAATCAATCACATGTCCATATGAGAGTAAATATATCGTGACCTATAGAATCTACAGTCTCGTTCCTTACGTCGTTTGTAAAGCAAACTTTGACACACAATCCATGCAATTTATATGATGATATCGATTTCCGTATCGAAATTAGATGCAGAAGCATCCAAGTCTCACGAAATACAAGGGTCAGCTTTGTCAAATCAATCACATGTCCATATGAGAGCAAATATATCGTGACCTATAGAATCGTTTGTTAAGCAAACTTTGACACACAATCCATGCAATTTATATAATGATATCGAGTTCCGTATCGAAATTAGATGCAGAAGCATCCAAGTCTAACGAAATACAAGCGTCAGATTTGTCAAATCAATCACATGTCCATATGAGAGCAAATATATCGTGACCTATAATATCTACAGTCTCGTTTCTTACGTCGTTTGTTAAGCAAACTTTGACACACAATCCATGCAATTTATATGATGATGTCGAGTTCCGTATTGAAATTAGATGCAGAAGCATCCAAATCTCACGAAATACAAAGGTCAGTTTTGTCAAATCAATCACATGTCCATATGAGAGCAAATATATCGTGACCTATAGAATCTACAATCTCGTTTCTTACGTCGTTTGTTAAGCAAACTTTGACACACAATCCCTGCAATTTATATGATGATATCGAGTTCCGTATCGAAATTAGATGCAGAAGCATCCAAGTCTCACGAAATACAAGGGCCAGCTTTGTCAAATCAATCACATGTCCATATGAGAGCAAATATATCGTCAGCTAAAGAATCTACAGTCTCGTTTCTTACGTCGTTTGTTAAGCAAACTTTGACACACAATTCATGCAATTTATATGATGATATCGAGTTCCGTTTCGAAGATAGATGCAGAAGCATCCAAGTCTCACGAAATACAAGGGTCAGCTTTGTCAAATCAATCACATGTCCATATGAAAGCAAATATATCGTGACCTATAATATCTACAGTCTCGTTTCTTACGTCGTTTGTTAAGCAAACTTTGACACACAATCCATGCAATTTATATGATGATGTCGAGTTCCGTATCGAAATTAGATGCAGAAGCATCCAAGTCTCCCGAAATACAAGGGTCAGCTTTGTCAAATCAATCACATGTCCATATGAGAGCAAATATATCGTGTCCTATAGAATCTACAGTCTCGTTTCTTACGTCGTTTGTTAAGCAAACTTTTACACACAATCCATGCAATTTATATGATGATATCGAGTTTCGTATCGAAATTAGATGCAGAAGCATCCAAGTCTCACGAAATACAAGGGTCAGCTTTGTCAAATAAATCACATGTCCATATGAGAGCAAATATATCGTGACCTATAATATCTACAGTCTCGTTTCTTACGTCGTTTGTTAAGCAAACTTTGACACACAATCCATGCAATTTATATGATGATATCGAGTTTCGTATCGAAATTAGATGCAGAAGCATCCAAGTCTCACGAAATACAAGGGTCAGCTTTGTCAAATCAATCACATGTCCATATGAGAGCAAATATATCGTGACCTAAAGAATCTACAGTCTCGTTTCTTACGTCGTTTGTAAAGCAAACTTTGACACACAATCCATGCAATTTATATGATGATGTCGAGTTCCGTATCGAAATTATATGCAGAAGCATCCAAGTCTCACGAAATACAAGGGTCAGCTTTGTCAAATCAATCACATGTCCATATGAGAGCAAATATATCGTAACCTATAATATCTACAGTCTCGTTTCTTACGTCATTTGTTAAGCAAACTTTGGCACACAATCCATGCAATTTATATGATGATATCGAGTTCCGTATCGAAATTAGATGCAGAAGCATCCAAGTCTTACGAAATACAAGGGTCAGCTTTGCCAAATCAAACACATGTCCATATGAGAGCAAATATATCGTGACCTATAATATCTACAGTCTCGTTTCTTACGTCGTTTGGTAAGCAAACTTTGACACACAATCCATGCAATTTATATGATGATGTCGAGTTCCGTATCGAAATTAGATGCAGAAGCATCCAAGTCTTACGAAATACAAGGGTCAGCTTTGTCAAATCAATCACATGTCCATATGAGAGCAAATATATCGTGACATATAGAATCTACAGTCTCGTTTCTTACGTCGTTTGTTAAGCAAACTTTGACACACAATCCATGCAATTTATATGATGATATCGAGTTCCGTATCGAAGATAGATGCAGAAGCATCCAAGTCTCACGAAATACAAGGGTCAGCTTTGTCAAATAAATCACATGTCCATATGAGAGCAAATATATCGTGACCTATAATATCTACAGTCTCGTTTCTTACGTCGTTTGTTAAGCAAACTTTGACACACAATCCATGCAATTTATCTGATGATGTCGAGTTCCGTATCGAAATTAGATGCAGAAGCATCCAAGTCTTACGAAATACAAGGGTCAGCTTTGTCAAATCAATCAGATGTCCATATGAGAGCAAATATATCGTGACCTATAGAATCTACAGTCTCGTTTCTTACGTCGTTTGTTAAGCAAACTTTGACACACAATCCATGCAATTTATATGATGATATCGAGTTCCGTATCGAAGATAGATGCAGAAGCATCCAAGTCTCACGAAATACAAGGGTCAGCTTTGTCAAATAAATCAGATGTCCATATGAGAGCAAATATATCGTGACCTATAATATCTACAGTCTCGTTTCTTACATCGTTTGTTAAGCAAACTTTGACACACAATCCATGCAATTTATATGATGATGTCGAGTTCCGTATCGAAATTAGATGCAGAAGCATCCTAGTCTTACGAAATACAAGGGTCAGCTTTGTCAAATCAATCAGATGTCCATATGAGAGCAAATATATCGTGACCTATAATATCTACAGTCTCGTTTCTTACATCGTTTGTTAAGCAAACTTTGACACACAATCCATGCAATTTATATGATGATGTCGAGTTCCGTATCGAAATTAGATGCAGAAGCATCCTAGTCTTACGAAATACAAGGGTCAGCTTTGTCAAATCAATCAGATGTCCATATGAGAGCAAATATATCGTGACCTATAGAATCTACAGTCTCGTTTCTTACGTCGTTTGTTAAGCAAACTTTGACACACAATCCATGCAATTTATCTGATGATGTCGAGTTCCGTATCGAAATTAGATGCAGAAGCATCCAAGTCTCACGAAATACAAGGGTCAGCTTTGTCAAATCAATCACATGTCCATATGAGAGCAAATATATCGTGACCTATAATATCTACAGTCTCGTTTCTTACGTCGTTTGGTAAGCAAACTTTGACACACAATCCATGCAATTTATATGATGATGTCGAGTTCCGTATCGAAATTAGATGCAGAAGCATCCAAGTCTTACGAAATACAAGGGTCAGCTTTGTCATATCAATCACATGTCCATATGAGAGCAAATATATCGTGACCTATAATATCTACAGTCTCGTTTCTTACGGCGTTTGTAAAGCAAACTTTCACACACAATCCATGCAATTTATCTGATGATGTCGAGTTCCGTATCGAAATTAGATGCAGAAGCATCCAAGTCTCACGAAATACAAGGGTCAGCTTTGTCAAATCAATCACATGTCCATATGAGAGCAAATATATCGTGACCTATAATATCTACAGTCTCGTTTCTTACGTCGTTTGTTAAGCAAACTTTGACACACAATCCATGCAATTTATATGATGATGTCGAGTTCCGTATCGAAGATAGATGCAGAAGCATCCAAGTCTTACGAAATACAAGGGTCAGCTTTGTCAAATCAATCACATGTCCATATGAGAGCAAATATATCGTGACCTATAGAATCTACAGTCTCGTTTCTTACGACGTTTGTTAAGCAAACTTTGACACACAATCCATGCAATTTATATGATGATATCGAGTTCCGTATCGAAATTAGATGCAGAAGCATCCAAGTCTTACGAAATACAAGGGTCAGCTTTGTCAAATCAATCACATGTCCATATGAGAGCAAATATATCGTGACCTATAGAATCTACAGTCTCGTTTCTTACGACGTTTGTTAAGCAAACTTTGACACACAATCCGTGCAATTTATATGATGATATCGAGTTCCGTATCGAAATTAGATGCAGAAGCATCCAAGTCTTACGAAATACAAGGGTCAGCTTTGTCAAATCAATCACATGTCCATATGAGAGCAAATATATCGTGACCTATAGAATCTACAGTCTCGCTTCTTACGTCGTTTGTTAAGCAAACTTTGACACACAATCCATGCAATTTATATGATGATATCGAGTTCCGTATCGAAATTAGATGCAGAAGCATCCAAGTCTTACGAAATACAAGGGTCAGCTTTGTCAAATCAATCACATGTCCATATGAGAGCAAATATATCGTGACCTATAGAATCTACAGTCTCGTTTCTTACGACGTTTGTTAAGCAAACTTTGACACACAATCCATGCAATTTATATGATGATATCGAGTTCCGTATCGAAATTAGATGCAGAAGCATCCAAGTCTTACGAAATACAAGGGTCAGCTTTGTCAAATCAATCACATGTCCATATGAGAGCAAATATATCGTGACCTATAGAATCTACAGTCTCGTTTCTTACGACGTTTGTTAAGCAAACTTTGACACACAATCCATGCAATTTATATGATGATATCGAGTTCCGTATCGAAATTAGATGCAGAAGCATCCAAGTCTTACGAAATACAAGGGTCAGCTTTGTCAAATCAATCACATGTCCATATGAGAGCAAATATATCGTGACCTATAGAATCTACAGTCTCGTTTCTTACGTCGTTTGGTAAGCAAAATTTGACACACAATCCATGCAATTTATCTGATGATGTCGAGTTCCGTATCGAAATTAGATGCAGAAGCATCCAAGTCTTACGAAATACAAGGGTCAGCTTTGTCAAATCAATCACATGTCCATATGAGAGCAAATATATCGTCAGCTAAAGATTCTTACGACGTTTTTTAAGCAAACTTTGACACACAATCCATGCAATTTATATGATGATATCGAGTTCCGTATCGAAATTAGATGCAGAAGCATCCAAGTCTAACGAAATACAAGGGTCAGCTTTGTCAAATCAATCACATGTCCATATGAGAGTAAATATATCGTCAGCTAAAGAATCTACAGTCTCGTTTCTCACGTCGTTTGTAAAGCAAACTTTGACACACAATCCATGCAATTTATATGATGATATCGAGTTCCGTATCGAAATTAGATGCAGAAGCATCCAAGTCTAACGAAATACAAGGGTCAGCTTTGTCAAATCAATCACATGTCCATATGAGAGTAAATATATCGTCAGCTAAAGAATCTACAGTCTCGTTTCTTACGCTGTTTGGTAAGCAAACTTTGACACACAATCCATGCAATTTATATGATGATATCGAGTTCCGTATCGAAATTAGATGCAGAAGCATCCAAGTCTCACGAAATACAAGGGTCAGCTTTGTCAAATCAATCACATGTCCATATGAGAGCAAATATATCGTGACCTATTGAATCTACAGTCTCGTTTCTTACGTCGTTTGTTAAGCAAACTTTGACACACAATCCATGCAATTTATATGATGATATCGAGTTCCGTATCGAAATTAGATGCAGAAGCATCCAAGTCTCACGAAATACAAGGGTCAGCTTTGTCAAATCAATCACATGTCCATATGAGAGTAAATATATCGTCAGCTAAAGAATCTACAGTCTCGTTTCTCACGTCGTTTGTAAAGCAAACTTTGACACACAATCCATGCAATTTATATGATGATATCGAGTTCCGTATCGAAATTAGATGCAGAAGCATCCAAGTCTAACGAAATACAAGGGTCAGCTTTGTCAAATCAATCACATGTCCATATGAGAGTAAATATATCGTCAGCTAAAGAATCTACAGTCTCGTTTCTCACGTCGTTTGTAAAGCAAACTTTGACACACAATCCATGCAATTTATATGATGATATCGAGTTCCGTATCGAAATTAGATGCAGAAGCATCCAAGTCTCACGAAATACAAGGGTCAGCTTTGTCAAATCAATCACATGTCCATATGAGAGTAAATATATCGTCAGCTAAAGAATCTACAGTCTCGTTTCTCACGTCGTTTGTAAAGCAAACTTTGACACACAATCCATGCAATTTATATGATGATATCGAGTTCCGTATCGAAATTAGATGCAGAAGCATCCAAGTCTCACGAAATACAAGGGTCAGCTTTGTCAAATCAATCACATGTCCATATGAGAGCAAATATATCGTGACCTATAGAATCTACAGTCTCGTTTCTTACGTCGTTTGTTAAGCAAACTTTGACACACAATCCATGCAATTTATATGATGATGTCGAGTTCCGTATCGAAGATAGATGCAGAAGCATATAAGTCTCACGAAATACAAGGGTCAGCTTTGTCAAATCAAACACATGTCCATATGAGAGTAAATATATCGTGACCTATAATATCTACAGTCTCGTTTCTTACGTCGTTTGTTAAGCAAACTTTGACACACAATCCATGCAATTTATATGATGATGTAGTGTTCCGTATCGAAATTAGATGCAGAAGCATCCAAGTCTCACGAAATACAAGGGTCAGCTTTGTCAAATCAAACACATGTCCATATGAGAGCAAATATATCGTGACCTATTGAATCTACAGTCTCGTTTCTTACGTCGTTTGTTAAGCAAACTTTGACACACAATCCATGCAATTTATATGATATCGAGTTCCGTATCGAAATTAGATGCAGAAGCATCCAAGTCTTACGAAATACAAGGGTCAGCTTTGTCAAATCAATCACATGTCCATATGAGAGCAAATATATCGTGACCTATAATATCTACAGTCTCGTTTCTTACGTCGTTTGTTAAGCAAACTTTGACACACAATCCATGCAATTTATATGATGATGTCGTGTTCCGTATCGAAATTAGATGCAGAAGCATCCAAGTCTCACGAAATACAAGGGTCAGCTTTGTCAAATCAATCACATGTCCATATGAGAGCAAATATATCGTGACATATAGAATCTACAGTCTCGTTTCTTACGACGTTTGTTAAGAAAACTTTGACACACAATTCATGCAATTTATATGATGATATCGAGTTCCGTTTTGAAGATAGATGCAGAAGCATCCAAGTCTTACGAAATACAAGGGTCAGCTTTGTCAAATCAAACACATGTCCATATGAGAGCAAATATATCGTGACCTATAGAATCTACAGTCTCGTTTCTTACGTCGTTTGTAAAGCAAACTTTGACACACAATACATTCAATTTATATGATGATGTCGAGTTCCGTATCGAAATTAGATGCAGAAGCATCCAAGTCTTACGAAATACAAGGGTCAGCTTTGTCAAATCAATCACATGTCCATATGAGAGCAAATATATCGTGACCTATAGAATCTACAGTCTCGTTTCTTACGACGTTTGTTAAGCAAACTTTGACACACAATCCATGCAATTTATATGATGATGTCGAGTTCCGTATCGAAATTAGATGCAGAAGCATCCAAGTCTTACGAAATACAAGGGTCAGCTTTGTCAAATCAATCACATGTCCATATGAGAGCAAATATATCGTGACCTATAGAATCTACAGTCTCGTTCCTTACGTCGTTTGTTAAGCAAACTTTGACACACAATCCATGCAATTTATATGATGATATCGAGTTTCGTATCGAAATTAGATGCAGAAGCATCCAAGTCTTACGAAATACAAGGGTCAGCTTTGTCAAATCAATCACATGTCCATATGAGAGCAAATATATCGTGACCTATTGAATCTACAGTCTCGTTTCTTACGTCGTTTGTTAAGCAAACTTTGACACACAATCCATGCAATTTATATGATGATATCGAGTTCCGTTTCGAAGATAGATGCAGAAGCATCCAAGTCTTACGAAATACAAGGGTCAGCTTTGTTAAATCAATCACATGTCCATATGAGAGCAAATATATCGTCAGCTAAAGAATCTACAGTCTCGTTTCCTACGTCGTTTGTTAACCAATCTTTGACACACAATCCATGCAATTTATATGATGATATCGTGTTCCGTTTCGAAGATAGATGCAGAAGCATCCAAGTCTCACGAAATACAAGGGTCAGCTTTGTCAAATCAATCACATGTCCATATGAGAGCAAATATATCGTGACCTATAATATCTACAGTCTCGTTTCTTACGTCGTTTGTTAAGCAAACTTTGACACACAATCCATGCAATTTATATGATGATGTCGAGTTCCGTTTCGAAGATAGATGCAAAAGTATCCAAGTCTTACGAAATACAAGGGTCAGCTTTGTCAAATCAATCACATGTCCATATGAGAGCAAATATATCGTGACCTATAGAATCTACAGTCTCGTTCCTTACGTCGTTTGTTAAGCAAACTTTGACACACAATCCATGCAATTTATACGATGATATCGAGTTCCGTATCGAAATTAGATGCAGAAGCATCCAAGTCTTACGAAATACAAGGGTCAGCTTTGTCAAATCAATCACATGTCCATATGAGAGCAAATATATCGTGACCTATAGAATCTACAGTCTCGTTTCTTACGACGTTTGTTGAGCAAACTTTGACACACAATCCATGCAATTTATATGATGATATCGAGTTCCGTATCGAAATTAGATGCAGAAGCATCCAAGTCTTACGAAATACAAGGGTCAGCTTTGTCAAATCAATCACATGCCCATATGAGAGCAAATATATCGTGACCTATAGAATTTACAGTCTCGTTTCTTACGTCGTTTGTTGAGCAAACTTTGACACACAATCCATGCAATTTATACGATGATATCGAGTTCCGTATCGAAATTAGATGCAGAAGCATCCAAGTCTTACGAAATACAAGGGTCAGCTTTGTCAAATCAATCACATGCCCATATGAGAGCAAATATATCGTGACCTATAGAATCTACAGTCTCGTTTCTTACGACGTTTGTTGAGCAAACTTTGACACACAATCCATGCAATTTACATGATGATGTCGAGTTCCGT
Organism: Musca autumnalis; assembly: GCF_047663935.1. Lineage (NCBI taxonomy): Eukaryota > Metazoa > Arthropoda > Insecta > Diptera > Muscidae > Musca > Musca autumnalis. Next base: position 8,414,755 of record NW_027411866.1, on the reverse strand, counting down.
ATCGAAATTAGATGCAGAAGCATATAAGTCTCACGAAATACAAGGGTCAGCTTTGTCAAATCAATCACATGTCCATATGAGAGCAAATATATCGTGACCTATAATATCTACAGTCTCGTTTCTTACGTCGTTTGTTAAGCAAACTTTGACACACAATCCATGCAATTTATATGATGATATCGTGTTCCGTATCGAAATTAGATGCAGAAGCATCCAAGTCTCACGAAATACAAGGGTCAGCTTTGTCAAATCAATCACATGTCCATATGAGAGCAAATATATCGTGACCTATAGAATCTACAGTCTCGTTTCTTACGACGTTTGTTGAGCAAACTTTGACACACAATCCATGCAATTTATATGATGATATCGAGTTCCGTATCGAAATTAGATGCAGAAGCATCCAAGTCTTACGAAATACAAGGGTCAGCTTTGTCAAATCAATCACATGTCCATATGAGAGCAAATATATCGTGACCTATAGAATCTACAGTCTCGTTTCTTACGACGTTTGTTGAGCAAACTTTGACACACAATCCATGCAATTTACATGATGATGTCGAGTTCCGTATCGAAATTAGATGCAGAAGCATCCAAGTCTCACGAAATACAAGGGTCAGCTTTGTCAAATCAATCACATGTCCATATGAGAGCAAATATATCGTGACCTATAGAATCTACAGTCTCGTTCCTTACGTCGTTTGTTAAGCAAACTTTGACACACAATCCATGCAATTTATATGATGATATCGAGTTCCGTATCGAAATTAGATGCAGAAGCATCCAAGTCTTACGAAATACAAGGGTCAGCTTTGTCAAATCAATCACATGTCCATATGAGAGCAAATATATCGTGACCTATAGAATCTACAGTCTCGTTTCTTACGACGTTTGTTGAGCAAACTTTGACACACAATCCATGCAATTTACATGATGATGTCAAGTTCCGTATCGAAATTAGATGCAGAAGCATCCAAGTCTCACGAAATACAAGGGTCAGCTTTGTCAAATCAATCACATGTCCATATGAGAGCAAATATATCGTGACCTATAGAATCTACAGTCTCGTTTCTTACGTCGTTTGTTAAGCAAACTTTGACACACAATCCATGCAATTTATATGATGATATCGAGTTCCGTTTCGAAGATAGATGCAGAAGCATCCAAGTCTTACGAAATACAAGGGTCAGCTTTGTTAAATCAATCACATGTCCATATGAGAGCAAATATATCGTCAGCTAAAGAATCTACAGTCTCGTTTCTTACGTCGTTTGTTAAGCAAACTTTGACACACAATCCATGCAATTTATATGATGATATCGTGTTCCGTTTCGAAGATAGATGCAGAAGCATCCAAGTCTCACGAAATACAAGGGTCAGCTTTGTCAAATCAATCACATGTCCATATGAGAGCAAATATATCGTGACCTATAGAATCTACAGTCTCGTTTCTTACGTCGTTTGTTAAGCAAACTTTGACACACAATCCATGCAATTTATATGATGATATCGAGTTCCGTTTCGAAGATAGATGCAGAAGCATCCAAGTCTTACGAAATACAAGGGTCAGCTTTGTTAAATCAATCACATGTCCATATGAGAGCAAATATATCGTCAGCTAAAGAATCTACAGTCTCGTTTCCTACGTCGTTTGTTAAGCAAACTTTGACACACAATCCATGCAATTTATATGATGATATCGTGTTCCGTTTCGAAGATAGATGCAGAAGCATCCAAGTCTCACGAAATACAAGGGTCAGCTTTGTCAAATCAATCACATGTCCATATGAGAGCAAATATATCGTGACCTATAATATCTACAGTCTCGTTTCTTACGTCGTTTGTTAAGCAAACTTTGACACACAATCCATGCAATTTATATGATGATGTCGAGTTCCGTTTCGAAGATAGATGCAAAAGCATCCAAGTCTTACGAAATACAAGGGTCAGCTTTGTCAAATCAATCACATGTCCATATGAGAGCAAATATATCGTGACCTATAGAATCTACAGTCTCGTTTCTTACGTCGTTTGTTAAGCAAACTTTGACACACAATCCATGCAATTTATATGATGATGTCGAGTTCCGTATCGAAATTAGATGCAGAAGCATCGAAGTCTAACGAAATACAAGGGTCAGCTTTGTCAAATCAATTACATGTCCATATGAGAGCAAATATATCGTGACATATAGAATCTACAGTCTCGTTCCTTACGTCGTTTGTTAAGCAAACTTTGACACACAATCCATGCAATTTATATGATGATGTCGAGTTCCGTTTCGAAGATAGATGCAGAAGCATCCAAGTCTTACGAAATACAAGGGTCAGCTTTGTTAAATCAATCACATGTCCATATGAGAGCAAATATATCGTCAGCTAAAGAATCTACAGTCTCGTTTCTTACGTCGTTTGTTAAGCAAACTTTGACACACAATCCATGCAATTTATATGATGATATCGAGTTCCGTATCGAAATTAGATGCAGAAGCATCCAAGTCTAACGAAATACAAGGGTCAGCTTTGTCAAATCAATTACATGTCCATATGAGAGCAAATATATCGTGACATATAGAATCTACAGTCTCGTTCCTTACGTCGTTTGTTAAGCAAACTTTGACACACAATCCATGCAATTTATATGATGATGTCGAGTTCCGTATCGAAATTAGATGCAGAAGCATCCAAGTCTCACGAAATACAAGGGTCAGCTTTGTCAAATCAATCACATGTCCATATGAGAGCAAATATATCGTGACCTATAGAATCTACAGTCTCGTTTCTTACGTCGTTTGTAAAGCAAACTTTGACACACAATCCATGCAATTTATATGATGATATCGAGTTCCGTATCGAAATTAGATGCAGAAGCATCCAAGTCTAACGAAATACAAGGGTCAGCTTTGTCAAATCAATTACATGTCCATATGAGAGCAAATATATCGTGACCTATAGAATCTACAGTCTCGTTTCTTACGTCGTTTGTAAAGCAAACTTTGACACACAATCCATGCAATTTATATGATGATATCGCGTTCCGTATCGAAATTAGATGCAGAAGCATCCAAGTCTAACGAAATACAAGGGTCAGCTTTGTCAAATCAAACACATGTCCATATGAGAGCAAATATATCGTGACCTATAATATCTACAGTCTCGTTTCGTACGTCGTTTGTTAAGCAAACTTTGACACACAATCCATGCAATTTATATGATGATATCGAGTTCCGTATCGAAATTAGATGCAGAAGCATCCAAGTCTCACGAAATACAAGGGTCAGCTTTGTCAAATCAATTACATGTCCATATGAGAGCAAATATATCGTGACCTATAGAATCTACAGTCTCGTTTCTTACGTCGTTTGTAAAGCAAACTTTGACACACAATCCATGCAATTTATATGATGATATCGCGTTCCGTATCGAAATTAGATGCAGAAGCATCCAAGTCTAACGAAATACAAGGGTCAGCTTTGTCAAATCAAACACATGTCCATATGAGAGCAAATATATCGTGACCTATAGAATCTACAGTCTCGTTTCTTACGAAGTTTGTTAAACAAACTTTGACACACAATCCATGCAATTTATATGATGATGTCGAGTTCCGTATCGAAATTAGATGCAGAAGCATCCAAGTCTTACGAAATACAAGGGTCAGCTTTGTCAAATCAATCACATGTCCATATGAGAGCAAATATATCGTCAGCTAAAGAATCTACAGTCTCGTTTCTTACGTCGTTTGTTAAGCAAACTTTGACACACAATCCATGCAATTTATATGATGATATCGAGTTCCGTATCGAAATTAGATGCAGAAGCATCCAAGTCTAACGAAATACAAGGGTCAGCTTTGTCAAATCAATCACATGTCCATATGAGAGCAAATATATCGTGACCTTTAGAACCTACAGTCTCGTTTCTTACGTCGTTTGTAAAGCAAACTTTGACACACAATCCATGCAATTTATATGATGAAGTCGAGTTCCGTATCGAAATTAGATGCAGAAGCATCCAAGTCTCACGAAATACAAGGGTCAGCTTTGTCAAATCAATTACATGTCCATATGAGAGCAAATATATCGTGACCTATAGAATCTACATTCTCGTTTCTTACGTCGTTTGTTAAGCAAACTTTGACACACAATCCATGCAATTTATATGATGATGTCGAGTTCCGTATCGAAATTAGATGCAGAAGCATCCAAGTCTCACGAAATACAAGGGTCAGCTTTGTCAAATCAATCACATGTCCATATGAGAGCAAATATATCGTCAGCTAAAGAATCTACAGTCTCGTTTCTTACGTCGTTTGTTAAGCAAACTTTGACACACAATCCATGCAATTTATATGATGATATCGAGTTCCGTATCGAAGATAGATGCAGAAGCATCCAAATCTCACGAAATACAAGGGTCAGCTTTGTCAAATCAATCACATGTCCATATGAGAGCAAATATATCGTGACCTATAGAATCTACAGTCTCGTTTCTTACGTCGTTTGTAAAGCAAACTTTGACACACAATCCATGCAATTTATATGATGATATCGAGTTCCGTATCGAAATTAGATGCAGAAGCATCCAAGTCTCACGAAATACAAGGGTCAGCTTTGTCAAATCAATCACATGTCCATATGAGAGCAAATATATCGTGACCTATAATATCTACAGTCTCGTTTCTTACGTCGTTTGTTAAGCAAACTTTGACACACAATCCATACAATTTATATGATGATGTCGAGTTCCGTATCGAAATTAGATGCAGAAGCATCCAAGTCTCACGAAATACAAGGGTCAGCTTTGTCAAATCAAACACATGTCCATATGAGAGCAAATATATCGTGACCTATAGAATCTACAGTCTCGTTCCTTACGTCGTTTGTTAAGCAAACTTTGACACACAATCCATGCAATTTATATGATGATGTCGAGTTCCGTATCGAAATTAGATGCAGAAGCATCCAAGTCTCACGAAATACAAGGGTCAGCTTTGTCAAATCAATCACATGTCCATATGAGAGCAAATATATCGTGACCTATAGAATCTACAGTCTCGTTCCTTACGTCGTTTGTTAAGCAAACTTTGACACACAATCCATGCAATTTATATGATGATGTCGAGTTCCGTATCGAAATTAGATGCAGAAGCATCCAAGTCTCACGAAATACAAGGGTCAGCTTTGTCAAATCAATCACATGTCCATATGAGAGCAAATATATCGTGACCTATAGAATCTACAGTCTCGTTTCTTACGTCGTTTGTTAAGCAAACTTTGACACACAATCCATGCAATTTATATGATGATGTCGAGTTCCGTATCGAAATTAGATGCAGAAGCATCCAAGTCTCATGAAATGCAAGGGTCAGCTTTGTCAAATCAATCACATGTCCATATGAGAGCAAATATATCGTGACCTATAGAATCTACAGTCTCGTTTCTTACGTCGTTTGTTAAGCAAACTTTGACACACAATCCATGCAATTTATATGATGATATCGTGTTCCGTATCGAAATTAGATGCAGAAGCATCCAAGTCTAACGAAATACAAGGGTCAGCTTTGTCAAATCAAACACATGTCCATATGAGAGCAAATATATCGTGACCTATAGAATCTACAGTCTCGTTTCTTACGTCGTTTGTAAAGCAAACTTTGACACACAATCCATGCAATTTATATGATGATATCGCGTTCCGTATCGAAATTAGATGCAGAAGCATCCAAGTTTAACGAAATACAAGGGTCAGCTTTGTCAAATCAAACACATGTCCATATGAGAGCAAATATATCGTGACCTATAGAATCTACAGTCTCGTTTCTTACGTCGTTTGTTAAGCAAACTTTGACACACAATCCATGCAATTTATATGATGATGTCGAGTTCCGTATAGAAATTAGATGCAGAAGCATCCAAGTCTCACGAAATACAAGGGTCAGCTTTGTCAAATCAATCACATGTCCATATGAGAGCAAATATATCGTCAGCTAAAGAATCTACAGTCTCGTTTCTTACGACGTTTGTTAAGCAAACTTTGACACACAATCCATGCAATTTATATGATGATATCGAGTTCCGTATCGAAATTAGATGCAGAAGCATCCAAGTCTTACGAAATACAAGGGTCAGCTTTGTCAAATCAATCACATGTCCATATGAGAGCAAATATATCGTGACCTATAGAATCTACAGTCTCGTTTCTTACGTCGTTTGTAAAGCAAACTTTGACACACAATCCATGCAATTTATATGATGATATCGAGTTCCGTATCGAAATTAGATGCAGAAGCACCCAAGTCTCACGAAATACAAGGGTCAGCTTTGTCAAATCAATCACATGTCCATATGAGAGCAAATATATCGTCAGCTAAAGAATCTACAGTCTCGTTGCTTACGTCGTTTGTTAAGCAAACTTTGACACACAATCCATGCAATTTATATGATGATATCGAGTTCCGTATCGAAATTAGATGCAGAAGCATCCAAGTCTCAGGAAATACAAGGGTCAGCTTTGTCAAATCAATCACATGTCCATATGAGAGCAAATATATCGTGACCTATAGAATCTACAGTCTCGTTTCTTACGTCGTTTTTTAAGCAAACTTTGACACACAATCCATGCAATTTATATGATGATATCGAGTTCCGTTTCGAAGATAGATGCAGAAGCATCCAAGTCTTACGAAATACAAGGGTCAGCTTTGTTAAATCAATCACATGTCCATATGAGAGCAAATATATCGTCAGCTAAAGAATCTACAGTCTCGTTTCTTACGTCGTTTGTTAAGCAAACTTTGACACACAATCCATGCAATTTATATGATGATATCGAGTTCCGTATCGAAATTAGATGCAGAAGCATCCAAGTCTCACGAAATACAAGGGTCAGCTTTGTCAAATCAATCACATGTCCATATGAGAGCAAATATATCGTGACCTATAGAATCTACAGTCTCGTTTCTTACGTCGTTTGTTAAGCAAACTTTGACACACAATCCATGCAATTTATATGATGATATCGAGTTCCGTTTCGAAGATAGATGCAGAAGCATCCAAGTCTTACGAAATACAAGGGTCAGCTTTGTTAAATCAATCACATGTCCATATGAGAGCAAATATATCGTGACCTATAATATCTACAGTCTCGTTTCTTATGTCGTTTATTAAGCAAACTTTGACACACAATCCATGCAATTTATATGATGATATCGTGTTCCGTATCGAAATTAGATGCAGAAGCATCCAAGTCTCACGAAATACAAAGGTCAGCTTTGTCAAATCAATCACATGTCCATATGAGAGCAAATATATCGTGACCTATAGAATCAACAGTCTCGTTTCTTACGTCGTTTGTAAAGCAAACTTTGACACACAATCCATGCAATTTATATGATGATGTCGAGTTCCGTATCGAAATTAGATGCAGAAGCATCCAAGTCTTACGAAATACAAGGGTCAGCTTTGTCAAATCAATCACATGTCCATATGAGAGCAAATATATCGTGACCTATAGAATCTACAGTCTCGTTTCTTACGTCGTTTGTTAAGCAAACTTTGACACACAATCCATGCAATTTATATGATGATATCGAGTTCCGTTTCGAAGATAGATGCAGAAGCATCCAAGTCTTACGAAATACAAGGGTCAGCTTTGTTAAATCAATCACATGTCCATATGAGAGCAAATATATCGTCAGCTAAAGAATCTACAGTCTCGTTTCTTACGTCGTTTGTTAAGCAAACTTTGACACACAATCCATGCAATTTATATGATGATATCGAGTTCCGTATCGAAATTAGATGCAGAAGCATCCAAGTCTAACGAAATACAAGGGTCAGCTTTGTCAAATCAATTACATGTCCATATGAGAGCAAATATATCGTGACATATAGAATCTACAGTCTTGTTCCTTACGTCGTTTGTTAAGCAAACTTTGACACACAATCCATGCAATTTATATGATGATGTCGAGTTCCGTATCGAAATTAGATGCAGAAGCATCCAAGTCTCACGAAATACAAGGGTCAGCTTTGTCAAATCAATCACATGTCCATATGAGAGCAAATATATCGTGACCTATAGAATCTACAGTCTCGTTTCTTACGTCGTTTGTAAAGCAAACTTTGACACACAATCCATGCAATTTATATGATGATATCGAGTTCCGTATCGAAATTAGATGCAGAAGCATCCAAGTCTAACGAAATACAAGGGTCAGCTTTGTCAAATCAATTACATGTCCATATGAGAGCAAATATATCGTGACCTATAGAATCTACAGTCTCGTTTCTTACGTCGTTTGTAAAGCAAACTTTGACACACAATCCATGCAATTTATATGATGATATCGCGTTCCGTATCGAAATTAGATGCAGAAGCATCCAAGTCTAACGAAATACAAGGGTCAGCTTTGTCAAATCAAACACATGTCCATATGAGAGCAAATATATCGTGACCTATAATATCTACAGTCTCGTTTCGTACGTCGTTTGTTAAGCAAACTTTGACACACAATCCATGCAATTTATATGATGATATCGAGTTCCGTATCGAAATTAGATGCAGAAGCATCCAAGTCTCACGAAATACAAGGGTCAGCTTTGTCAAATCAATTACATGTCCATATGAGAGCAAATATATCGTGACCTATAGAATCTACAGTCTCGTTTCTTACGTCGTTTGTAAAGCAAACTTTGACACACAATCCATGCAATTTATATGATGATATCGCGTTCCGTATCGAAATTAGATGCAGAAGCATCCAAGTCTAACGAAATACAAGGGTCAGCTTTGTCAAATCAAACACATGTCCATATGAGAGCAAATATATCGTGACCTATAGAATCTACAGTCTCGTTTCTTACGACGTTTGTTAAACAAACTTTGACACACAATCCATGCAATTTATATGATGATGTCGAGTTCCGTATCGAAATTAGATGCAGAAGCATCCAAGTCTTACGAAATACAAGGGTCAGCTTTGTCAAATCAATCACATGTCCATATGAGAGCAAATATATCGTCAGCTAAAGAATCTACAGTCTCGTTTCTTACGTCGTTTGTTAAGCAAACTTTGACACACAATCCATGTAATTTATATGATGATATCGAGTTCCGTATCGAAATTAGATGCAGAAGCATCCAAGTCTAACGAAATACAAGGGTCAGCTTTGTCAAATCAATCACATGTCCATATGAGAGCAAATATATCGTGACCTTTAGAATCTACAGTCTCGTTTCTTACGTCGTTTGTAAAGCAAACTTTGACACACAATCCATGCAATTTATATGATGAAGTCGAGTTCCGTATCGAAATTAGATGCAGAAGCATCCAAGTCTCACGAAATACAAGGGTCAGCTTTGTCAAATCAATTACATGTCCATATGAGAGCAAATATATCGTGACCTATAGAATCTACAGTCTCGTTTCTTACGTAGTTTGTTAAGCAAACTTTGACACACAATCCATGCAATTTATATGATGATGTCGAGTTCCGTATCGAAATTAGATGCAGAAGCATCCAAGTCTCACGAAATACAAGGGTCAGCTTTGTCAAATCAATCACATGTCCATATGAGAGCAAATATATCGTGACCTATAGAATCTACAGTCTCGTTTCTTACGTCGTTTGTTAAGCAAACTTTGACACACAATCCATGCAATTTATATAATTATATCGAGTTTCGTTTCGAAGATAGATGCAGAAGCATCCAAGTCTTACGAAATACAAGGGTCAGCTTTGTCAAATCAATCACATGTCCATATGAGAGCAAATATATCGTGACCTATAGAATCTACAGTCTCGTTTCTTACGTCGTTTGTTAAGCAAACTTTGACACACAATCCATGCAATTTATATGATGATGTCGAGTTCCGTATCGAAATTAGATGCAGAAGCATCCAAATCTCATGAAATGCAAGGGTCAGCTTTGTCAAATCAATCACATGTCCATATGAGAGCAAATATATCGTGACCTATAGAATCTACAGTCTCGTTTCTTACGTCGTTTGTTAAGCAAACTTTGACACACAATCCATGCAATTTATATGATGATATCGCGTTCCGTATCGAAATTAGATGCAGAAGCATCCAAGTTTAACGAAATACAAGGGTCAGCTTTGTCAAATCAAACACATGTCCATATGAGAGCAAATATATCGTGACCTATAGAATCTACAGTCTCGTTTCTTACGTCGTTTGTTAAGCAAACTTTGACACACAATCCATGCAATTTATATGATGATATCGCGTTCCGTATCGAAATTAGATGCAGAAGCATCCAAGTTTAACGAAATACAAGGGTCAGCTTTGTCAAATCAAACACATGTCCATATGAGAGCAAATATATCGTGACCTATAGAATCTACAGTCTCGTTTCTTACGTCGTTTGTTAAGCAAACTTTGACACACAATCCATGCAATTTATATGATGATGTCGAGTTCCGTATAGAAATTAGATGCAGAAGCATCCAAGTCTCACGAAATACAAGGGTCAGCTTTGTCAAATCAATCACATGTCCATATGAGAGCAAATATATCATGACCTATAGAATCTACAGTCTCGTTCCTTACGTCGTTTGTTAAGCAAACTTTGACACACAATCCATGCAATTTATATGATGATGTCGAGTTCCGTATCGAAATTAGATGCAGAAGCATCCAAGTCTCACGAAATACAAGGGTCAGCTTTGTCAAATCAATCACATGTCCATATGAGAGCAAATATATCGTGACCTATAGAATCTACAGTCTCGTTTCTTACGTCGTTTGTTAAGCAAACTTTGACACACAATCCATGCAATTTATATAATTATATCGAGTTTCGTTTCGAAGATAGATGCAGAAGCATCCAAGTCTTACGAAATACAAGGGTCAGCTTTGTCAAATCAATCACATGTCCATATGAGAGCAAATATATCGTGACCTATAGAATCTACAGTCTCGTTTCTTACGTCGTTTGTTAAGCAAACTTTGACACACAATCCATGCAATTTATATGATGATGTCGAGTTCCGTATCGAAATTAGATGCAGAAGCATCCAAGTCTCATGAAATGCAAGGGTCAGCTTTGTCAAATCAATCACATGTCCATATGAGAGCAAATATATCGTGACCTATAGTATCTACAGTCTCGTTTCTTACGTCGTTTGTTAAGCAAACTTTGACACACAATCCATGCAATTTATATGATGATATCGTGTTCCGTATCGAAATTAGATGCAGAAGCATCCAAGTCTAACGAAATACAAGGGTCAGCTTTGTCAAATCAAACACATGTCCATATGAGAGCAAATATATCGTGACCTATAGAATCTACAGTCTCGTTTCTTACGTCGTTTGTAAAGCAAACTTTGACACACAATCCATGCAATTTATATGATGATATCGCGTTCCGTATCGAAATTAGATGCAGAAGCATCCAAGTTTAACGAAATACAAGGGTCAGCTTTGTCAAATCAAACACATGTCCATATGAGAGCAAATATATCGTGACCTATAGAATCTACAGTCTCGTTTCTTACGTCGTTTGTTAAGCAAACTTTGACACACAATCCATGCAATTTATATGATGATGTCGAGTTCCGTATAGAAATTAGATGCAGAAGCATCCAAGTCTCACGAAATACAAGGGTCAGCTTTGTCAAATCAATCACATGTCCATATGAGAGCAAATATATCGTCAGCTAAAGAATCTACAGTCTCGTTTCTTACGACGTTTGTTAAGCAAACTTTGACACACAATCCATGCAATTTATATGATGATATCGAGTTCCGTATCGAAATTAGATGCAGAAGCATCCAAGTCTTACGAAATACAAGGGTCAGCTTTGTCAAATCAATCACATGTCCATATGAGAGCAAATATATCGTGACCTATAGAATCTACAGTCTCGTTTCTTACGTCGTTTGTAAAGCAAACTTTGACACACAATCCATGCAATTTATATGATGATATCGAGTTCCGTATCGAAATTAGATGCAGAAGCACCCAAGTCTCACGAAATACAAGGGTCAGCTTTGTCAAATCAATCACATGTCCATATGAGAGCAAATATATCGTCAGCTAAAGAATCTACAGTCTCGTTTCTTACGTCGTTTGTTAAGCAAACTTTGACACACAATCCATGCAATTTATATGATGATATCGAGTTCCGTATCGAAATTAGATGCAGAAGCATCCAAGTCTCACGAAATACAAGGGTCAGCTTTGTCAAATCAATCACATGTCCATATGAGAGCAAATATATCGTGACCTATAGAATCTACAGTCTCGTTTCTTACGTCGTTTGTTAAGCAAACTTTGACACACAATCCATGCAATTTATATGATGATATCGAGTTCCGTATCGAAATTAGATGCAGAAGCATCCAAGTCTCACGAAATACAAGGGTCAGCTTTGTCAAATCAATCACATGTCCATATGAGAGCAAATATATCGTGACCTATAGAATCTACAGTCTCGTTTCTTACGACGTTTGTTAAGAAAACTTTGACACACAATCCATGCAATTTATATGATGATATCGAGTTCCGTATCGAAATTAGATGCAGAAGCATCCAAGTCTCACGAAATACAAGGGTCAGCTTTGTCAAATCAATCACATGTCCATATGAGAGCAAATATATCGTGACCTATAGAATCTACAGTCTCGTTTCTTACGTCGTTTGTAAAGCAAACTTTGACACACAATCCATGCAATTTATATGATGATATCGAGTTCCGTATCGAAATTAGATGCAGAAGCACCCAAGTCTCACGAAATACAAGGGTCAGCTTTGTCAAATCAATCACATGTCCATATGAGAGCAAATATATCGTGACCTATAGAATCTACAGTCTCGTTTCTTACGTCGTTTGTTAAGCAAACTTTGACACACAATCCATGCAATTTATATGATGATGTCGAGTTCCGTATCGAAATTAGATGCAGAAGCATCCAAGTCTCACGAAATACAAGGGTCAGCTTTGTCAAATCAATCACATGTCCATATGAGAGCAAATATATCGTCAGCTAAAGAATCTACAGTCTCGTTTCTTACGTCGTTTGTTAAGCAAACTTTGACACACAATCCATGCAATTTATATGATGATATCGAGTTCCGTATCGAAATTAGATGCAGAAGCATCCAAGTCTCACGAAATACAAGGGTCAGCTTTGTCAAATCAATCACATGTCCATATGAGAGCAAATATATCGTGACCTATAGAATCTACAGTCTCGTTTCTTACGTCGTTTGTTAAGCAAACTTTGACACACAATCCATGCAATTTATATGATGATGTCGAGTTCCGTATCGAAATTAGATGCAGAAGCATCCAAGTCTCACGAAATACAAGGGTCAGCTTTGTCAAATCAATCACATGTCCATATGAAAGTAAATATATCGTGACCTATAGAATCTACAGTCTCGTTTCTTACGTCGTTTGTTAAGCAAACTTTGACACACAATCCATGCATTTTATATGATGATATCGAGTTCCGTATCGAAATTAGATGCAGAAACATCCAAGTCTAACGAAATACAAGGGTCAGCTTTGTCAAATCAATCACATGTCCATATGAGAGCAAATATATCGTGACCTATAGAATCTACAGTCTCGTTTCTTACGTCGTTTGTTAAGCAAACTTTGACACACAATCCATGCAATTTATATGATGATATCGAGTTCCGTATCGAAATTAGATGCAGAAGCATCCAAGTCTTACGAAATACAAGGGTCAGCTTTGTCAAATCAATCACATGTCCATATGAGAGTAAATATATCGTGACCTATAGAATCTACAGTCTCGTTCCTTACGTCGTTTGTTAAGCAAACTTTGACACACAATCCATGCAATTTATATGATGATATCGAGTTCCGTATCGAAATTAGATGCAGAAGCATCCAAGTCTAACGAAATACAAGGGTCAGCTTTGTCAAATCAATCACATGTCCATATGAGAGAAAATATATCGTGACCTATAATATCTACAGTCTCGTTTCTTACGTCGTTTGTTAAGCAAACTTTGACACACAATCCATGCAATTTATATGATGATGTCGTGTTCCGTATCGAAATTAGATGCAGAAGCATCCAAGTCTTACGAAATATAAGGGTCAGCTTTGTCAAATCAATCACATGTCCATATTAGAGCAAATATATCGTGACCTATAGAATCTACAGTCTCGTTTCTTACGTCGTTTGTTAAGCAAACTTTGACACACAATCCACGCAATTTATATGATGATATCGAGTTCCGTATCGAAATTAGATGCAGAAGCATCCAAGTCTCACCAAATACAAGGGTCAGCTTTGTCAAATCAATCACATGTCCATATGAGAGCAAATATATCGTGACCTATAGAATCCACAGTCTCGTTTCTTACGACGTTTGTTAAGCAAACTTTGACACACAATCCATGCAATTTATATGATGATATCGAGTTCCGTTTCGAAATTAGATGCAGTAGCATCCAAGTCTCACGAAATACAAGGGTCAGCTTTGTCAAATCAATCACATGTCCATATGAGAGAAAATATATCGTGACCTATAATATCTACAGTCTCGTTTCTTACGACGTTTGTTAAGCAAACTTTGACACACAATCCATGCAATTTATATGATGATATCGAGTTCCGTTTCGAAATTAGATGCAGTAGCATCCAAGTCTCACGAAATACAAGGGTCAGCTTTGTCAAATCAATCACATGTCCATATGAGAGCAAATATATCGTGACCTATTGAATCTACAGTCTCGTTTCTTACGTCGTTTGTTAAGCAAACTTTGACACACAATCCACGCAATTTATATGATGATATCGAGTTCCGTATCGAAATTAGATGCAGAAGCATCCAAGACTCACCAAATACAAGGGTCAGCTTTGTCAAATCAATCACATGTCCATATGAGAGCAAATATATCGTGACCTATAGAATCCACAGTCTCGTTTCTTACGACGTTTGTTAAGCAAACTTTGACACACCTTCCATGCAATTTATATGATGATATCGAGTTCCGTATCGAAATTAGATGCAGAAGCATCCAAGTCTCACGAAATACAAGGGTCAGCTTTGTCAAATCAATCACATGTCCATATGAGAGCAAATATATCGTGACCTATAGAATCTACAGTCTCGTTTCTTACGTCGTTTGTTAAGCAAACGTTGACACACAATCCATGCAATTTATATGATGATATCGAGTTCCGTATCGAAATTAGATGCAGAAGCATCCAAGTCTTACGAAATACAAGGGTCAGCTTTGTCAAATCAATCACATGTCCATATGAGAGCAAATATATCGTGACCTATAGAATCTACAGTCTCGTTCCTTACGTCGTTTGTTAAGCAAACTTTGACACACAATCCATGCAATTTATATGATGATATCGAGTTTAGTATCGAAATTAGATGCAGAAGCATCCAAGTCTCACGAAATACAAGGGTCAGCTTTGTCAAATCAATCACATGTCCATATGAGAGCAAATATATCGTGACCTATAGAATCTACAGTCTCGTTCCTTACGTCGTTTGTTAAGCAAACTTTGACACACAATCCATGCAATTTATATGATGATATCGAGTTCCGTATCGAAATTAGATGCAGAAGCATCCAAGTCTTACGAAATACAAGGGTCAGCTTTGTCAAATCAATCACATGTCCATATGAGAGCAAATATATCGTGACCTATAATATCTACAGTCTCGTTTCTTACGTCGTTTGTTAAGCAAACTTTGACACACAATCCATGCAATTTATATGATGATATCGTGTTCCGTATCGAAATTAGATGCAGAAGCATCCAAGTCTCACGAAATACAAGGGTCAGCTTTGTCAAATCAATCACATGTCCATATGAGAGCATGCTTAAAAACGTCGTAAGAATCTTTAGCTGACGATATATAGCTAAAGATTCTTACGACGTTTTTAAGCAAACTTTGACACACAATCCATGCAATTTATATGATGATATCGAGTTCCGTATCGAAATTAGATGCAGAAGCATCCAAGTCTAACGAAATACAAGGGTCAGCTTTGTCAAATCAATCACATGTCCATATGAGAGTAAATATATCGTCAGCTAAAGAATCTACAGTCTCGTTTCTCACGTCGTTTGTAAAGCAAACTTTGACACACAATCCATGCAATTTATATGATGATATCGAGTTCCGTATCGAAATTAGATGCAGAAGCATCCAAATCTCAAGAAATACATGGGTCAGCTTTGTCAAATCAATCACATGTCCATATGAGAGCAAATATATCGTCAGCTAAAGAATCTACAGTCTCGTTTCTTACGTTGTTTGGTAAGCAAACTTTGACACACAATCCATGCAATTTATATGATGATATCGAGTTCCGTATCGAAATTAGATGCAGAAGCATCCACGTCTCACGAAATACAAGGGTCAGCTTTGTCAAATCAATCACATGTCCATATGAGAGCAAATATATCGTCACCTATATAATCTACAGTCTCGTTTCTTACGTCGTTTGTTAAGCAAACTTTGACACACAATCCATGCAATGTATATGATGATGTCGAGTTCCGTTTCGAAGATAGATGCAGAAGCATCCAAATCTCACGAAATACAAGGGTCAGCTTTGTCAAATCAATCACATGTCCATATGAGAGCAAATATATCGTGACCTATAATATCAACACTCTCGTTTCTTACGTCGTTTGTTAAGCAAACTTTGACACACAATCCATGCAATTTATATGATGATGTAGTGTTCCGTATCGAAATTAGATGCAGAAGCATCCAAGTCTCCCGAAATACAAGGGTCAGCTTTGTCAAATCAATCACATGTCCATATGAGAGCAAATATATCGTGACCTATAATATCTACAGTCTCGTTTCTTACGTCGTTTGTAAAGCAAACTTTGACACACAATCCATGCAATTTATATGATGATATCGAGTTCCGTATCGAAATTAGAAGGGTCAGCTTTGTCAAATCAATCACATGTCCATATGAGAGCAAATATATCGTGACCTATAGAATCTACAGTCTCGTTTCTTACGTCGTTTGTAAAGCAAACTTTGACACACAATCCATGCAATTTATATGATGATATCGAGTTTCGTATCGAAATTAGATGCAGAAGCATCCAAGTCTCACCAAATACAAGGGTCAGCTTTGTCAAATCAATCACATGTCCATATGAGAGCAAATATATCGTGACCTATAATATCTACAGTCTCGTTTCTTACGTCGTTTGTTAAGCAAACTTTGACACACAATCCATGCAATTTATATGATGATGTCGTGTTCCGTATCGAAATTAGATGCAGAAGCATCCAGGTCTCACGAAATACAAGGGTCAGCTTGTCAAATCAATCACATGTCCATATGAGAGCAAATATATCGTCACCTATAATATCTACAGTCTCGTTTCTAACGCCGTTTGTTAAGCAAACTTTGACACACAATCCATGCAATTTATATGATGATATCGAGTTCCGTATCGAAATTAGATGCAGAAGCATCCAAGTCTCACGAAATACAAGGGTCAGCTTTGTCAAATCAATCACATGTCCATATGAGAGCAAATATATCGTGACCTATAATATCTACAGTCTCGTTTCTTACGTCGTTTGTTAAGCAAACTTTGACACACAATCCATGCAATTTATATGATGATATCGAGTTCCGTATCGAAATTAGATGCAGAAGCATCCAAGTCTCACGAAATACAAGGGTCAGCTTTGTCAAATCAATCACATGTCCATATGAGAGCAAATATATCGTGACCTATAATATCTACAGTCTCGTTTCTAACGCCGTTTGTTAAGCAAACTTTGACACACAATCCATGCAATTTATATGATGATATCGCGTTCCGTATCGATATTAGATGCAGAAGCATCCAAGTCTAACGAAATACAAGGGTCAGCTTTGTCAAATCAAACACATGTTCATATGAGAGCAAATATATCGTGACCTATAGAATCTACAGTCTCGTTTCTTACGTCGTTTGTTAAGCAAACTTTGACACACAATCCATGCAATTTATATGATGATATCGAGTTCCGTATCGAAATTAGATGCAGAAGCATCCAAGTCTCACGAAATACAAGGGTCAGCTTTGTCAAATCAATCACATGTCCATATGAGAGCAAATATATCGTGACCTATAATATCTACAGTCTCGTTTCTTACGTCGTTTGTTAAGCAAACTTTGACACGCAATCCATGCAATTTATATGATGATGTCGAGTTCCGTATCGAAATTAGATGCAGAAGCATCCAAGTCTCACGAAATACAAGGGTCAGCTTTGTCAAATCAATCACATGTCCATATGAGAGCAAATATATCGTGACCTATAATATCTACAGTCTCGTTTCTTACGTCGTTTGTTAAGCAAACTTTGACACACAATCCATGCAATTTATATGATGATATCGAGTTCCGTATCGAAATTAGATGCAGAAGCATCCAAGTCTCACGAAATACAAGGGTCAGCTTTGTCAAATCAATCACATGTCCATATGAGAGCAAATATATCGTGACCTATAATATCTACAGTCTCGTTTCTAACGCCGTTTGTTAAGCAAACTTTGACACACAATCCATGCAATTTATATGATGATATCGAGTTCCGTATCGAAATTAGATGCAGAAGCATCCAAGTCTCACGAAATACAAGGGTCAGCTTTGTCAAATCAATCACATGTCCATATGAGAGCAAATATATCGTGACCCATAATATCTACAGTCTCGTTTCTTACGTCGTTTGTTAAGCAAACTTTGACACACAATCCATGCAATTTATATGATGATATCGAGTTCCGTATCGAAATTAGATGCAGAAGCATCCAAGTCTCACGAAATACAAGGGTCAGCTTTGTCAAATCAATCACATGTCCATATGAGAGCAAATATATCGTGAGCTAAAAAATCTACAGTCTCGTTTCTTACGACCTTTGTTAAGCAAACTTTGACACACAATCCATGCAATTTATATGATGATATCGAGTTCCGTATCGAAATTAGATGCAGAAGCATCCAAATCTCACGAAATACAAGGGTCAGATTTGTCAAATCAATCACATGTCCATATGAGAGCAAATATATCGTGACCTATAATATCTACAGTCTCGTTTCTTACGTCGTTTGTTAAGCAAACTTTGACACACAATCCATGCAATTTATATGATGATATCGAGTTCCGTATCGAAATTAGATGCAGAAGCATCCAAGTCTCACGAAATACAAGGGTCAGCTTTGTTAAATTAATCACATGTCCATATGAGAGCAAATATATCGTGACCTATAGAATCTACAGTCTCGTTTCTTACGTCGTTTGTAAAGCAAACTTTGACACACAATCCATGCAATTTATATGATGATATCGAGTTCCGTATCGAAATTAGATGCAGAAGCATCCAAGTCTCACGAAATACAAGGGTCAGCTTTGTCAAATCAATCACATGTCCATATGAGAGCAAATATATCGTGACCTATAATATCTACAGTCTCGTTTCTTACGTCGTTTGTTAAGCAAACTTTGACACACAATCCATGCAATTTATATGATGATGTCGTGTTCCGTATCGAAAATAGATGCAGAAGCATCCAAGTCTCACGAAATACAAGGGTCAGCTTTGTCAAATCAATCACATGTCCATATGAGAGCAAATATATCGTGAGCTAAAGAATCTACAGTCTCGTTTCTTACGACGTTTGTTAAGCAAACTTTGACACACAATCCATGCAATTTATATGATGATATCGAGTTCCGTATCGAAATTAGATGCAGAAGCATCCAAATCTCACGAAATACAAGGGTCAGATTTGTCAAATCAATCACATGACCATATGAGAGCAAATATATCGTGACCTATAATTTCTTACGTCGTTTGTTAAGCAAACTTTGACACACAATCCATGCAATTTATATGATGATATCGAGTTCCGTATCGAAATTAGATGCAGAAGCATCCAAGTCTCACGAAATACAAGGGTCAGCTTTGTCAAATCAAACACATGTCCATATGAGAGCAAATATATCGTGACCTATAATATCTACAGTCTCGTTTCTAACGCCGTTTGTTAAGCAAACTTTGACACACAATCCATGCAATTTATATGATGATATCGCGTTCCGTATCGATATTAGATGCAGAAGCATCCAAGTCTAACGAAATACAAGGGTCAGCTTTGTCAAATCAAACACATGTCCATATGAGAGCAAATATATCGTGACCTATAGAATCTACAGTCTCGTTTCTAACGTCGTTTGTTAAGCAAACTTTGACACACAATCCATGCAATTTATATGATGATATCGTGTTCCGTATCGAAATTAGATGCAGAAGCATCCAAGTCTCACGAAATACAAGGGTCAGCTTTGTCAAATCAATCACATGTCCATATGAGAGCAAATATATCGTGACCAATAGAATCTACAGTCTCGTTTCTTTCGACGTTTGTTAAGCAAACTTTGACACACAATCCATGCAATTTATACGATGATATCGAGTTCCGTTTCGAAATTAGATGCAGAAGCATCCAAGTCTCACGAAATACAAGGGTCAGCTTTGTCAAATCAATCACATGTCCATATGAGAGCAAATATATCGTGACCTATAGAATCTACAGTCTCGTTTCTAACGTCGTTTGTTAAGCAAACTTTGACACACAATCCATGCAATTTATATGATGATGTCGAGTTCCGTATCGAAATTAGATGCAGAAGCATCCAAGTCTCACGAAATGCAAGGGTCAGCTTTGTCAAATCAATCACATGTCCATATGAGAGCAAATATATCGTGACCTATAGAATCTACAGTCTCGTTTCTTACGTCGTTTGTAAAGCAAACTTTGACACACAATCCATGCAATTTATATGATGATATCGAGTTCCGTATCGAAATTAGATGCAGAAGCATCCAAATCTCACGAAATACAAGGGTCAGATTTGTCAAATCAATCACATGTCCATATGAGAGCAAATATATCGTGACCTATAATATCTACAGTCTCGTTTCTTACGTCGTTTGTTAAGCAAACTTTGACACACAATCCATGCAATTTATATGATGATGTCGAGTTCCGTATCGAAATTAGATGCAGAAGCATCCAAGTCTCACGAAATGCAAGGGTCAGCTTTGTCAAATCAATCACATGTCCATATGAGAGCAAATATATCGTGACCTATAGAATCTACAGTCTCGTTTCTTACGTCGTTTGTAAAGCAAACTTTGACACACAATCCATGCAATTTATATGATGATATCGAGTTCCGTATCGAAATTAGATGCAGAAGCATCCAAATCTCACGAAATACAAGGGTCAGATTTGTCAAATCAAACACATGTCCATATGAGAGCAAATATATCGTGACCTATAGAATCTACAGTCTCGTTTCTTACGTCGTTTGTTAAGCAAACTTTGACACACAATCCATGCAATTTATATGATGATGTCGAGTTCCGTATCGAAATTAGATGCAGAAGCATCCAAGTCTCACGAAATACAAGGGTCAGCTTTGTCAAATCAATCACATGTCCATATGAGAGCAAATATATCGTGAGCTAAAGAATCTACAGTCTCGTTTCTTACGACGTTTGTTAAGCAAACTTTGACACACAATCCATGCAATTTATATGATGATATCGAGTTCCGTATCGAAATTAGATGCAGAAGCATCCAAGTCTCACGAAATACAAGGGTCAGCTTTGTCAAATCAATCACATGTCCATATGAGAGCAAATATATCGTGACCCATAATATCTACAGTCTCGTTTCTTACGTCGTTTGTTAAGCAAACTTTGACACACAATCCATGCAATTTATATGATGATGTCGTGTTCCGTATCGAAATTAGATGCAGAAGCATCCAAGTCTCACGAAATACAAGGGTCAGCTTTGTCAAATCAATCACATGTCCATATGAGAGCAAATATATCGTGAGCTAAAAAATCTACAGTCTCGTTTCTTACGACCTTTGTTAAGCAAACTTTGACACACAATCCATGCAATTTATATGATGATATCGAGTTCCGTATCGAAATTAGATGCAGAAGCATCCAAGTCTAACGAAATACAAGGGTCAGCTTTGTCAAATCAATCACATGTCCATATGAGAGAAAATATATCGTGACCTATAGAATCTACAGTCTCGTTTCTTACGTCGTTTGTTAAGCAAACTTTGACACACAATCCATGCAATTTATATGATGATATCGAGTTCCGTATCGAAATTAGATGCAGAAGCATCCAAGTCTCACGAAATACAAGGGTCAGCTTTGTCAAATCAATCACATGTCCATATGAGAGCAAATATATCGTCACCTATAGAATCTACAGTCTCGTTTCTTACGACGTTTGTTAAGCAAACTTTGACACACAATCCATGCAATTTATATGATGATATCGAGTTCCGTATCGAAATTAGATGCAGAAGCATCCAAGTCTAACGAAATACAAGGGTCAGCTTTGTCAAATCAATCACATGTCCATATGAGAGAAAATATATCGTGACCTATAGAATCTACAGTCTCGTTTCTTACGTCGTTTGTTAAGCAAACTTTGACACACAATCCATGCAATTTATATGATGATATCGTGTTCCGTATCGAAATTAGATGCAGAAGCATCCAAGTCTCACGAAATACAAGGGTCAGCTTTGTCAAATCAATCACATGTCCATACGAGAGCAAATATATCGTCACCTATAGAATCTACAGTCTCGTTTCTTACGACGTTTGTTAAGCAAACTTTGACACACAATCCATGCAATTTATATGATGATATCGTGTTCCGTATCGAAATTAGATGCAGAAGCATCCAAGTCTCACGAAATACAAGGGTCAGCTTTGTTAAATCAATCACATGTCCATATGAGAGCAAATATATCGTGACCTATAGAATCTACAGTCTCGTTTCTTACGTCGTTTGTTAAGCAAACTTTGACACACAATCCATGCAATTTATATGATGATATCGTGTTCCGTATCGAAATTATATGCAGAAGCATCCAAGTCTTACGAAATACAAGGGTCAGCTTTGTCAAATCAATCACATGTCCATATGAGAGCAAATATATCGTGACCTATAATATCTACAGTCTCGTTTCTTAAGTCGTTTGTTAAGCAAACTTTGACACACAATCCATGCAATTTATATGATGATATCGTGTTCCGTATCGAAATTAGATGCAGAAGCATCCAAGTCTCACGAAATACAAGGGTCAGCTTTGTCAAATCAATCACATGTCCATATGAGAGCAAATATATCGTGACCTATAGAATCTACAGTCTCGTTTCTTACGACGTTTGTTAAGCAAACTTTGACACACAATCCATGCAATTTATATGATGATATCGAGTTCCGTATCGAAATTAGATGCAGAAGCATCCAAGTCTCACGAAATACAAGGGTCAGCTTTGTCAAATCAATCACATGTCCATATGAGAGCAAATATATCGTGACCTATAGAATCTACAGTCTCGTTTCTTACGACGTTTGTTAAGCAAACTTTGACACACAATCCATGCAATTTATATGATGATATCGAGTTCCGTATCGAAATTAGATGCAGAAGCATCCAAGTCTCACGAAATACAAGGGTCAGCTTTGTCAAATCAATCACATGTCCATATGAGAGCAAATATATCGTGACCTATAGAATCTACAGTCTCGTTTCTTACGACGTTTGTTAAGCAAACTCTGACACACAATCCATGCAATTTATATGATGATATCGAGTTCCGTATCGAAATTAGATGCAGAAGCATCCAAGTCTTACGAAATACAAGGGTCAGCTTTGTCAAATCAATCACATGTCCATATGAGAGCAAATATATCGTGACCTATAGAATCTACAGTCTCGTTTCTTACGTCGTTTGTTAAGCAAACTTTGACACACAATCCATGCAATTTATATGATGATATCGAGTTCCGTATCGAAATTAGATGCAGAAGCATCCAAGTCTCACGAAATACAAGGGTCAGCTTTGTCAAATCAATCACATGTCCATATGAGAGCAAATATATCGTCAGCTAAAGAATCTACAGTATCGTTTCTTACGTCGTTTGGTAAGCAAACTTTGACACACAATCCATGCAATTTATATGATGATATCGTGTTCCGTATCGAAATTAGATGCAGAAGCAGCCAAGTCTCACGAAATACAAGGGTCAGCTTTGTCAAATCAATCACATGTCCATATGAGAGCAAATATATCAAGACCTATAATATCTACAGTCTCGTTTCTTACGTCGTTTGTTAGGCAAACTTTGACACACAATCCATGCAATTTATATGATGATATCGAGTTCCGTATCGAAATTAGATGCAGAAGCATCCAAGTCTCACGAAATACAAGGGTCAGCTTTGTCAAATCAATCACATGTCCATATGAGAGCAAATATATCGTGACCTATAGTATCTACAGTCTCGTTTCTTACGTCGTTTGTTAAGCAAACTTTGACACACAATCCATGCAATTTATATGATGATGTCGTGTTCCGTATCGAAATTAGATGCAGAAGCATCCAAGTCTTACGAAATACAAGGGTCAGCTTTGTCAAATATATCACATGTCCATATGAGAGCAAATATACAATCCATGCAATTTATATGATGATATCGAGTTCCGTTTCGAAGATAGATGCAGAAGCATCCAAGTCTTACGAAATACAAGGGTCAGCTTTGTCAAATCAATCACATGTCCATATGAGAGCAAATATATCGTGACCTATAATATCTACAGTCTCGTTTCTTACGTCGTTTGTTAAGCAAACTTTGACACACAATCCATGCAATTTATATGATGATGTCGAGTTCCGTATCGAAATTAGATGCAGAAGCATCCAAGTCTCACGAAATACAAGGGTCAGCTTTGTCAAATCAATCACATGTCCATATGAGAGCAAATATATCGTGACCAATAGAATCTACAGTCTCGTTTCTTACGACGTTTGTTAAGCAAACTTTGACACACAATCCATGCAATTTATATGATGATATCGAGTTCCGTATCGAAATTAGATGCAGAAGCATCCAAGTCTAACGAAATACAAGGGTCAGCTTTGTCAAATCAATCACATGTCCATATGAGAGCAAATATATCGTGACCTATAATATCTACAGTCTCGTTTCTTACGTCGTTTGTTAAGCAAACTTTGACACACAATCCATGCAATTTATATGATGATATCGTGTTCCGTATCGAAATTAGATGCAGAAGCATCCAAGTCTCACGAAATACAAGGGTCAGCTTTGTCAAATCAATCACATGTCCATATGAGAGCAAATATATCGTGACCTATAGAATCTACAGTCTCGTTTCTTACGTCGTTTGTTAAGCAAACTTTGACACACAATCCATGCAATTTATATGATGATGTCGAGTTCCGTATCGAAATTAGATGCAGAAGCATCCAAGTCTCACGAAATACAAGGGTCAGCTTTGTCAAATCAATCACATGTCCATATGAGAGCAAATATATCGTCAGCTAAAGAATCTACAGTCTCGTTTCTTACGTCGTTTGTTAAGCAAACTTTGACACACAATCCATGCAATTTATATGATGATGTCGTGTTCCGTATCGAAGATAGATGCAGAAGCATCCAAGTCTTACGAAATACAAGGGTCAGCTTTGTCAAATCAATCACATGTCCATATGAGAGCAAATATATCGTGACCTATAGAATCTACAGTCTCGTTTCTTACGTCGTTTGGTAAGCAAACTTTGACACACAATCCATGCAATTTATATGATGATCTCGAGTTCCGTATCGAAATTAGATGCAGAAGCATCCAAGTCTCACGAAATACAAGGGTCAGCTTTGTCAAATCAATCACATGTCCATATGAGAGCAAATATATCGTCAGCTAAAGAATCTACAGTCTCGTTTCTTACGTCGTTTGTTAAGCAAACTTTGACACACAATCCATGCAATTTATATGATGATATCGTGTTCCGTATCGAAATTAGATGCAGAAGCATCCAAGTCTTACGAAATACAAGGGTCAGCTTTGTCAAATCAATCACATGTCCATATGAGAGCAAATATATCGTCAGCTAAAGAATCTACAGTCTCGTTTCTTACGTCGTTTGTTAAGCAAACTTTGACACACAATCCATGCAATTTATATGATGATATCGAGTTCCGTATCGAAATTAGATGCAGAAGCATCCAAGTCTCACGAAATACAAGGGTCAGCTTTGTCAAATCAATCACATGTCCATATGAGAGCAAATATATCGTCACCTATAGAATCTACAGTCTCGTTTCTTACGTCGTTTGTTAAGCAAACTTTGACACAAAATCCATGCAATTTATATGATGATATCGAGTTCCGTTTCGAAGATAGATGCAGAAGCATCCAAGTCTCACGAAATACAAGGGTCAGCTTTGTCAAATCAAACACATGTCCATATGAGAGCAAATATATCGTGACCTATAGAATCTACAGTCTCGTTTCTTACGTCGTTTGTTAAGCAAACTTTGACACAAAATCCATGCAATTTATATGATGATATCGAGTTCCGTTTCGAAGATAGATGCAGAAGCATCCAAGTCTTACGAAATACAAGGGTCAGCTTTGTCAAATCAATCACATGTCCATATGAGAGCAAATATATCGTGACCTATAGAATCTACAGTCTCGTTTCTTACGTCGTTTGTTAAGCAAACTTTGACACACAATCCATGCAATTTATATGATGATATCGTGTTCCGTATCGAAATTAGATGCAGAAGCATCCAAGTCTCACGAAATACAAGGGTCAGCTTTGTCAAATCAATCACATGTCATTATGAGAGCAAATATATCGTCAGCTAAAGAATCTACAGTCTCGTTTCTTACGTCGTTTGTTAAGCAAACTTTGACACACAATCCATGCAATTTATATGATGATATCGAGTTCCGTATCGAAATTAGATGCAGAAGCATCCAAGTCTCACGAAATACAAGGGTCAGCTTTGTCAAATCAATCACATGTCCATATGAGAGCAAATATTTCGTCACCTATAGAATCTACAGTCTCGTTTCTTACGTCGTTTGTTAAGCAAACTTTGACACACAATCCATGCAATTTATATGATGACGTCGAGTTCCGTATCGAAATTAGATGCAGAAGCATCCAAGTCTCACGAAATACAAGGGTCAGCTTTGTCAAATCAATCACATGTCCATATGAGAGCAAATATATCGTCAGCTAAAGAATCTACAGTCTCGTTTCTTACGACGTTTGTTAAGCAAACTTTGACACACAATCCATGCAATTTATATGATGATATCGAGTTCCGTATCGAAATTAGATGCAGAAGCATCCAAGTCTAACGAAATACAAGGGTCAGCTTTGTCAAATCAATCACATGTCCATATGAGAGCAAATATATCGTGACCTATAGAATCTACAGTCTCGTTTCTTACGACGTTTGTTAAGCAAACTTTGACACACAATCCATGCAATTTATATGATGATATCGAGTTCCGTTTCGAAGATAGATGCAGAAGCATCCAAGTCTCACGAAATACAAGGGTCAGCTTTGTCAAATCAATCACATGTCCATATGAGAGCAAATATATCGTGACCTATAGAATCTACAGTCTCGTTTCTTACGTCGTTTGTTAAGCAAACTTTGACACACAATCCATGCAATTTATATGATGATGTCGAAGATAGATGCAGAAGCATCCAAGTCTCACGAAATACAAGGGCCAGCTTTGTCAAATCAATCACATGTCCATATGAGAGCAAATATATCGTGACCTATAGAATCTACAGTCTCGTTTCTTACGTCGTTTGTTAAGCAAACTTTGACACACAATCCATGCAATTTATATGATGATATCGAGTTCCGTATCGAAATTAGATGCAGAAGCATCCAAGTCTTACGAAATACAAGGGTCAGCTTTGTCAAATCAATCACATGTCCATATGAGAGTAAATATATCGTCAGCTAAAGAATCTACAGTCTCGTTTCTTACGTCGTTTGTTAAGCAAACTTTGACACACAATCCATGCAATTTATATGATGATATCGAGTTCCGTTTCGAAGATAGATGCAGAAGCATCCAAGTCTAACGAAATACAAGGGTCAGCTTTGTCAAATCAAACACATGTCCATATGAGAGCAAATATATCGTGACCTATAGAATCTACAGTCTCGTTTCTTACGACGTTTGTTAAGCAAACTTTGACACACAATCCATGCAATTTATATGATGATATCGAGTTCCGTTTCGAAGATAGATGCAGAAGCATCCAAGTCTCACGAAATACAAGGGTCAGCTTTGTCAAATCAATCACATGTCCATATGAGAGCAAATATATCGTGACCTATAGAATCTACAGTCTCGTTTCTTACGTCGTTTGTTAAGCAAACTTTGACACACAATCCATGCAATTTATATGATGATGTCGAAGATAGATGCAGAAGCATCCAAGTCTCACGAAATACAAGGGCCAGCTTTGTCAAATCAATCACATGTCCATATGAGAGCAAATATATCGTGACCTATAGAATCTACAGTCTCGTTTCTTACGTCGTTTGTTAAGCAAACTTTGACACACAATCCATGCAATTTATATGATGATATCGAGTTCCGTATCGAAATTAGATGCAGAAGCATCCAAGTCTTACGAAATACAAGGGTCAGCTTTGTCAAATCAATCACATGTCCATATGAGAGTAAATATATCGTCAGCTAAAGAATCTACAGTCTCGTTTCTTACGTCGTTTGTTAAGCAAACTTTGACACACAATCCATGCAATTTATATGATGATATCGTGTTCCGTATCGAAATTAGATGCAGAAGCATCCAAGTCTCACGAAATACAAGGGTCAGCTTTGTCAAATCAATCACATGTCCATATGAGAGCAAATATATCGTGACCTATAATATCTACAGTCTCGTTCCTTACGTCGTTTGTTAAGCAAACTTTGACACACAATCCATGCAATTTATATGATGATATCGTGTTCCGTATCGAAATTAGATGCAGAAGCATCCAAGTCTTACGAAATACAAGGGTCAGCTTTGTCAAATCAATCACATGTCCATATGAGAGCAAATATATCGTCAGCTAAAGAATCTACAGTCTCGTTTCTTACGTCGTTTGTTAAGCAAACTTTGACACACAATCCATGCAATTTATATGATGATATCGAGTTCCGTATCGAAATTAGATGCAGAAGCATCCAAGTCTCACGAAATACAAGGGTCAGCTTTGTCAAATCAATCACATGTCCATATGAGAGCAAATATATCGTCAGCTAAAGAATCTACAGTCTCGTTTCTTACTTCGTTTTTAAGCAAACTTTGACACACAATCCATGCAATTTATATGATGATATCGAGTTCCGTTTCGAAGATAGATGCAGAAGCATCCAAGTCTCACGAAATACAAGGGTCAGCTTTGTCAAATCAAACACATGTCCATATGAGAGCAAATATATCGTGACCTATAGAATCTACAGTCTCGTTTCTTACGTCGTTTGTTAAGCAAACTTTGACACAAAATCCATGCAATTTATATGATGATATCGAGTTCCGTTTCGAAGATAGATGCAGAAGCATCCAAGTCTTACGAAATACAAGGGTCAGCTTTGTCAAATCAATCACATGTCCATATGAGAGCAAATATATCGTGACCTATAGAATCTACAGTCTCGTTTCTTTCGTCGTTTGTTATGCAAACTTTGACACACAATCCATGCAATTTATATGATGATATCGTGTTCCGTATCGAAATTAGATGCAGAAGCATCCAAGTCTCACGAAATACAAGGGTCAGCTTTGTCAAATCAATCACATGTCCATATGAGAGCAAATATATCGTGACCTATAGAATCTACAGTCTCGTTTCTTACGTCGTTTGTTAAGCAAACTTTGACACACAATCCATGCAATTTATATGATGATATCGAGTTCCGTATCGAAATTAGATGCAGAAGCATCCAAGTCTAACGAAATACAAGGGTCAGCTTTGTCAAATCAATCACATGTCCATATGAGAGCAAATATATCGTCAGCTAAAGAATCTACAGTCTCGTTTCTTACGACGTTTGTTATATCAAACTTTGACACACAATCCATGCAATTTATATGATGATATCGAGTTCCGTATCGAAATTAGATGCAGAAGCATCCAAGTCTCACGAAATACAAGGGTCAGCTTTGTCAAATCAATCACATGTCCATATGAGAGCAAATATATCGTCACCTATAGAATCTACAGTCTCGTTTCTTACGTCGTTTGTTAAGCAAACTTTGACACACAATCCATGCAATTTATATGATGACGTCGAGTTCCGTATCGAAATTAGATGCAGAAGCATCCAAGTCTCACGAAATACAAGGGTCAGCTTTGTCAAATCAATCACATGTCCATATGAGAGCAAATATATCGTGACCTATAGAATCTACAGTCTCGTTTCTTACGTCGTTTGTTAAGCAAACTTTGACACACAATCCATGCAATTTATATGATGATATCGAGTTCCGTATCGAAATTAGATGCAGAAGCATCCAAGTCTTACGAAATACAAGGGTCAGCTTTGTCAAATCAATCACATGTCCATATGAGAGTAAATATATCGTGACCTATAGAATCTACAGTCTCGTTTCTTACGTCGTTTGTAAAGCAAACTTTGACACACAATCCATGCAATTTATATGATGACGTCGAGTTCCGTATCGAAATTAGATGCAGAAGCATCCAAGTCTCACGAAATACAAGGGTCAGCTTTGTCAAATCAATCACATGTCCATATGAGAGCAAATATATCGTGACCTATAGAATCTACAGTCTCGTTTCTTACGTCGTTTGTTAAGCAAACTTTGACACACAATCCATGCAATTTATATGATGACGTCGAGTTCCGTATCGAAATTAGATGCAGAAGCATCCAAGTCTCACGAAATACAAGGGTCAGCTTTGTCAAATCAATCACATGTCCATATGAGAGCAAATATATCGTGACCTATAGAATCTACAGTCTCGTTTCTTACGTCGTTTGTTAAGCAAACTTTGACACACAATCCATGCAATTTATATGATGATATCGAGTTCCGTATCGAAATTAGATGCAGAAGCATCCAAGTCTTACGAAATACAAGGGTCAGCTTTGTCAAATCAATCACATGTCCATATGAGAGTAAATATATCGTCAGCTAAAGAATCTACAGTCTCGTTTCTTACGTCGTTTGTTAAGCAAACTTTGACACACAATCCATGCAATTTATATGAAGACGTCGAGTTCCGTATCGAAATTAGATGCAGAAGCATCCAAGTCTCACGAAATACAAGGGTCAGCTTTGTCAAATCAATCACATGTCCATATGAGAGCAAATATATCGTGACCTATAATATCTACAGTCTCGTTCCTTACGTCGTTTGTTAAGCAAACTTTGACACACAATCCATGCAATTTATATGATGATATCGAGTTCCGTATCGAAATTAGATGCAGAAGCATCCAAGTCTTACGAAATACAAGGGTCAGCTTTGTCAAATCAATCACATGTCCATATGAGAGCAAATATATCGTGACCTATAGAATCTACAGTCTCGTTTCTTACGTCGTTTGTTAAGCAAACTTTGACACACAATCCATGCAATTTATATGATGATATCGAGTTCCGTATCGAAATTAGATGCAGAAGCATCCAAGTCTTACGAAATACAAGGGTCAGCTTTGTCAAATCAATCACATGTCCATATGAGAGTAAATATATCGTCAGCTAAAGAATCTACAGTCTCGTTTCTTACGTCGTTTGTTAAGCAAACTTTGACACACAATCCATGCAATTTATATGATGATATCGTGTTCCGTATCGAAATTAGATGCAGAAGCATCCAAGTCTCACGAAATACAAGGGTCAGCTTTGTCAAATCAATCACATGTCCATATGAGAGCAAATATATCGTGACCTATAATATCTACAGTCTCGTTCCTTACGTCGTTTGTTAAGCAAACTTTGACACACAATCCATGCAATTTATATGATGATATCGAGTTCCGTATCGAAATTAGATGCAGAAGCATCCAAGTCTTACGAAATACAAGGGTCAGCTTTGTCAAATCAATCACATGTCCATATGAGAGCAAATATATCGTGACCTATAGAATCTACAGTCTCGTTTCTTACGTCGTTTGTTAAGCAAACTTTGACACACAATCCATGCAATTTATATGATGATATCGTGTTCCGTATCGAAATTAGATGCAGAAGCATCCAAGTCTCACGAAATACAAGGGTCAGCTTTGTCAAATCAATCACATGTCCATATGAGAGCAAATATATCGTGATCTATAGAATCTGGAGTCTCGTTCCTTACGTCGTTTGTTAAGCAAACTTTGACACACAATCTATGCAATTTATATGATGATATCGAGTTCCGTATCGAAATTAGATGCAGAAGCATCCAAGTCTCACGAAATACAAGGGTCAGCTTTGTCAAATCAATCACATGTCCATATGAGAGCAAATATATCGTGACCTATAGAATCTACAGTCTCGTTTCTTACATCGTTTGTTAAGCAAACTTTGACACACAATCCATGCAATTTATATGATGATATCGAGTTCCGTATCGAAATTAGATGCAGAAGCATCCAAGTCTCACGAAATACAAGGGTCAGCTTTGTCAAATCAATCACATGTCCATATGAGAACAAATATATCGTGACCTATAGAATCTACAGTCTCGTTTCTTACGTCGTTTGTAAAGCAAACTTTGACACACAATCCATGCAATTTATATGATGATATCGAGTTCCGTATCGAAATTAGATGCAGAAGCATCCAAGTCTCACGAAATACAAGGGTCAGCTTTGTCAAATCAATCACATGTCCATATGAGAGCAAATATATCGTCAGCTAAAGAATCTACAGTCTCGTTTCTTACGACGTTTGTTAAGCAAACTTTGACACACAATCCATGCAATTTATATGATGATATCGAGTTCCGTATCGAAATTAGATGCAGAAGCATCCAAGTCTTACGAAATACAAGGCTCAGCTTTGTCAAATCAATCACATGTCCATATGAGAGCAAATATATCGTCAGCTAAAAAATCTACAGTCTCGTTTCTTACGTCGTTTGTTAAGCAAACTTTGAAACACAATCCATGCAATTTATATGATGACGTCGAGTTCCGTATCGAAATTAGATGCAGAAGCATCCAAGTCTCACGAAATACAAGGGTCAGCTTTGTCAAATCAATCACATGTCCATATGAGAGTAAATATATCGTGACCTATTGAATCTACAGTCTCGTTTCTTACGTCGTTTGTTAAGCAAACTTTGACACACAATCCATGCAATTTATATGATGATATCGAGTTCCGTATCGAAATTAGATGCAGAAGCATCCAAGTCTTACGAAATACAAGCGTCAGCTTTGTCAAATCAATCACATGTCCATATGAGAGCAAATATATCGTGACCTATAGAATCTACAGTCTCGTTTCTTACGTCGTTTGTAAAGCAAACTTTGACACACAATCCATGCAATTTATATGATGATATCGAGTTCCGTATCGAAGATAGATGCAGAAGCATCCAAGTCTCCCGAAATACAAGGGTCAGCATTGTCAAATCAATCACATGTCCATATGAGAGTAAATATATCGTGACCTATAGAATCTACAGTCTCGTTTCTTACGTCGTTTGTAAAGCAAACTTTGACACACAATCCATGCAATTTATATGATGATATCGAGTTCCGTATCGAAGATAGATGCAGAAGCATCCAAGTCTCACGAAATACAAGGGTCAGCTTTGTCAAATCAATCACATGTCCATATGAGAGTAAATATATCGTGACCTATAGAATCTACAGTCTCGTTTCTTACGTCGTTTGTTAAGCAAACTTTGA
The DNA here is from genome assembly GCF_047663935.1 of Musca autumnalis. Taxonomy (NCBI): domain Eukaryota; kingdom Metazoa; phylum Arthropoda; class Insecta; order Diptera; family Muscidae; genus Musca; species Musca autumnalis. The sequence goes on along the minus strand of NW_027411866.1, from coordinate 8,380,903 downwards.
CACACAATCCATGCAATTTATATGATGATATCGAGTTCCGTATCGAAATTAGATGCAGAAGCATCCAAGTCTTACGAAATACAAGGGTCAGCTTTGTCAAATCAATCACATGTCCATATGAGAGCAAATATATCGTGACCTATTGAATCTACAGTCTCGTTTCTTACGTCGTTTGTTAAGCAAACTTTGACACACAATCCATGCAATTTATATGATGATGTCGAGTTCCGTGTCGAAATTAGATGCAGAAGCATCCAAGTCTAACGAAATACAAGGGTCAGCTTTGTCAAATCAAACACATGTCCATATGAGAGCAAATATATCGTGACCTATAGAATCTACAGTCTCGTTTCTTACGTCGTTTGTTAAGCAAACTTTGACACACAATCCATGCAATTTATATGATGATGTCGAGTTCCGTGTCGAAATTAGATGCAGAAGCATCCAAGTCTAACGAAATACAAGGGTCAGCTTTGTCAAATCAAACACATGTCCATATGAGAGCAAATATATCGTGACCTATAGAATCTACAGCCTCGTTTCTTACGTCGTTTGTTAAGCAAACTTTGACACACAATCCATGCAATTTATATGATGATATCGAGTTCCGTATCGAAATTAGATGCAGAAGCATCCAAGTCTCACGAAATACAAGGGTCAGCTTTGTCAAATCAATCACATGTCCATATGAGAGCAAATATATCGTGACCTATTGAATCTACAGTCTCGTTTCTTACGTCTTTTGTTAAGCAAACTTTGACACACAATCCATGCAATTTATATGATGATGTCGAGTTCCGTATCGAAATTAGATGCAGAAGCATCCAAGTCTCACGAAATACAAGGGTCAGCTTTGTCAAATCAATCACATGTCCATATGAGAGCAAATATATCGTGACCTATTGAATCTACAGTCTCGTTTCTTACGTCTTTTGTTAAGCAAACTTTGACACACAATCCATGCAATTTATATGATGATATCGAGTTCCGTATCGAAATTAGATGCAGAAGCATCCAAGTCTTACGAAATACAAGGGTCAGCTTTGTCAAATCAATCACATGTCCATATGAGAGCAAATATATCGTGACCTATAATATCTAAAGTCTCGTTTTTTACGTCGTTTGTTAAGCAAACTTTGACACACAATCCATGCAATTTATATGATGATGTCGAGTTCCGTATCGAAATTAGATGCAGAAGCATCCAAGTCTCACGAAATACAAGGGTCAGCTTTGTCAAATCAATCACATGTCCATATGAGAGCAAATATATCGTGACCTATTGAATCTACAGTCTCGTTTCTTACGTCTTTTGTTAAGCAAACTTTGACACACAATCCATGCAATTTATATGATGATATCGAGTTCCGTATCGAAATTAGATGCAGAAGCATCCAAGTCTTACGAAATACAAGGGTCAGCTTTGTCAAATCAATCACATGTCCATATGAGAGCAAATATATCGTGACCTATAATATCTACAGTCTCGTTTCTTACGTCTGTTAAGCAAACTTTGACACACAATCCATGCAATTTATATGATGATGTCGAGTTCCGTATCGAAATTAGATGCAGAAGCATCCAAGTCTCACGAAATACAAGGGTCAGCTTTGTCAAATCAATCACATGTCCATATGAGAGCAAATATATCGTGACCTATTGAATCTACAGTCTCGTTTCTTACGTCTTTTGTTAAGCAAACTTTGACACACAATCCATGCAATTTATATGATGATATCGAGTTCCGTATCGAAATTAGATGCAGAAGCATCCAAGTCTTACGAAATACAAGGGTCAGCTTTGTCAAATCAATCACATGTCCATATGAGAGCAAATATATCGTGACCTATAATATCTACAGTCTCGTTTCTTACGTCTGTTAAGCAAACTTTGACACACAATCCATGCAATTTATATGATGATGTCGAGTTCCGTATCGAAATTAGATGCAGAAGCATCCAAGTCTCACGAAATACAAGGGTCAGCTTTGTCAAATCAATCACATGTCCATATGAGAGCAAATATATCGTGACCTATTGAATCTATAGTCTCGTTTCTTACGTCTTTTGTTAAGCAAACTTTGACACACAATCCATGCAATTTATATGATGATATCGAGTTCCGTATCGAAATTAGATGCAGAAGCATCCAAGTCTTACGAAATACAAGGGTCAGCTTTGTCAAATCAATCACATGTCCATATGAGAGCAAATATATCGTGACCTATAATATCTACAGTCTCGTTTCTTACGTCTGTTAAGCAAACTTTGACACACAATCCATGCAATTTATATGATGATGTCGAGTTCCGTATCGAAATTAGATGCAGAAGCATCCAAGTCTCACGAAATACAAGGGTCAGCTTTGTCAAATCAATCACATGTCCATATGAGAGCAAATATATCGTGACCTATTAAATCTACAGTCTCGTTTCTTACGTCTTTTGTTAAGCAAACTTTGACACACAATCCATGCAATTTATATGATGATATCGAGTTCCGTATCGAAATTAGATGCAGAAGCATCCAAGACTTACGAAATACAAGGGTCAGCTTTGTCAAATCAATCACATGTCCATATGAGAGCAAATATATCGTGACCTATTGAATCTACAGTCTCGTTTCTTACGTCTTTTGTTAAGCAAACTTTGACACACAATCCATGCAATTTATATGATGATATCGAGTTCCGTATCGAAATTAGATGCAGAAGCATCCAAGTCTTACGAAATACAAGGGTCAGCTTTGTCAAATCAATCACATGTCCATATGAGAGCAAATATATCGTGACCTATAATATCTACAGTCTCGTTTCTTACGTCGTTTGTTAAGCAAACTTTGACACACAATCCATGCAATTTATATGATGATGTCGTGTTCCGTATCGAAATTAGATGCAGAAGCATCCAAGTCTCACGAAATACAAGGGTCAGCTTTGTCAAATCAATCACATGTCCATATGAGAGCAAATATATCGTGACCTATTGAATCTACAGTCTCGTTTCTTACGTCTTTTGTTAAGCAAACTTTGACACACAATCCATGCAATTTATATGATGATATCGAGTTCCGTATCGAAATTAGATGCAGAAGCATCCAAGACTTACGAAATACAAGGGTCAGCTTTGTCAAATCAATCACATGTCCATATGAGAGCAAATATATCGTGACCTATAGAATCTACAGTCTCGTTCCTTACGTCGTTTGTTAAGCAAACTTTGACACACAATCCATGCAATTTATACGATGATATCGAGTTCCGTATCGAAATTAGATGCAGAAGCATCCAAGTCTCACGAAATACAAGGGTCAGCTTTGTCAAATCAATCACATGTCCATATGAGAGCAAATATATCGTGACCTATAATATCTACAGTCTCGTTCCTTACGTCGTTTGTTAAGCAAACTTTGGCACACAATCCATGCAATTTATATGATGATATCGAGTTCCGTTTCAAAGATAGATGCAGAAGCATCCAAGTCTTACGAAATACAAGGGTCAGCTTGGTCAAATCAATCACATGTCCATATGAGAGCAAATATATCGTGACCTATAGAATCTACAGTCTCGTTTCTTACGTCGTTTGTTAAGCAAACTTTGACACACAATCCATGCAATTTATATGATGATATCGAGTTCCGTATCGAAATTAGATGCAGAAGCATCCAAGTCTCACGAAATACAAGGGTCAGCTTTGTCAAATCAATCACATGTCCATATGAGAGCAAATATATCGTGACCTATAGAATCTACAGTCTCGTTTCTTACGTCGTTTGTTAAGCAAACTTTGACACACAATCCATGCAATTTATATGATGATGTCGAGTTCCGTATCGAAATTAGATGCAGAAGCATCCAAGTCTCACGAAATACAAGGGTCAGCTTTGTCAAATCAATCACATGTCCATATGAGAGCAAATATATCGTGACCTATAATATCTACAGTCTCGTTCCTTACGTCGTTTGTTAAGCAAACTTTGGCACACAATCCATGCAATTTATATGATGATATCGAGTTCCGTTTCAAAGATAGATGCAGAAGCATCCAAGTCTTACGAAATACAAGGGTCAGCTTGGTCAAATCAATCACATGTCCATATGAGAGCAAATATATCGTGACCTATAGAATCTACAGTCTCGTTTCTTACGTCGTTTGTTAAGCAAACTTTGACACACAATCCATGCAATTTATATGATGATATCGAGTTCCGTATCGAAATTAGATGCAGAAGCATCCAAGTCTTACGAAATACAAGGGTCAGCTTGGTCAAATCAATCACATGTCCATATGAGAGCAAATATATCGTGACCTATAGAATCTACAGTCTCGTTTCTTACGTCGTTTGTTAAGCAAACTTTGACACACAATCCATGCAATTTATATGATGATGTCGAGTTCCGTATCGAAATTAGATGCAGAAGCATCCAAGTCTCACGAAATACAAGGGTCAGCTTTGTCAAATCAATCACATGTCCATATGAGAGCAAATATATCGTGACCTATAGAATCTACAGTCTCGTTTCTTACGTCGTTTGTTAAGCAAACTTTGACACACAATCCATGCAATTTATATGATGATATCGAGTTCCGTATCGAAATTAGATGCAGAAGCATCCAAGTCTCACGAAATACAAGGGTCAGCTTTGTCAAATCAATCACATGTCCATATGAGAGCAAATATATCGTGACCTATTGAATCTACAGTCTCGTTTCTTACGTCTTTTGTTAAGCAAACTTTGACACACAATCCATGCAATTTATATGATGATATCGAGTTCCGTTTCGAAGATAGATGCAGAAGCATCCAAGTCTTACGAAATACAAGGGTCAGCTTTGTCAAATCAATCACATGTCCATATGAGAGCAAATATATCGTGACCTATAATATCTACAGTCTAGTTTCTTACGTCGTTTGTTAAGCAAACTTTGACACACAATCCATGCAATTTATATGATGATGTCGAGTTCCGTATCGAAATTAGATGCAGAAGCATCCAAGTCTCACGAAATACAAGGGTCAGCTTTGTCAAATCAATCACATGTCCATATGAGAACAAATATATCGTGACCTATAGAATCTACAGTCTCGTTTCTTACGTCGTTTGTAAAGCAAACTTTGACACACAATCCATGCAATTTATATGATGATATCGAGTTCCGTTTCGAAGATAGATGCAGAAGCATCCAAGTCTTACGAAATACAAGGGTCAGCTTTGTCAAATCAATCACATGTCCATATGAGAGCAAATATATCGTCAGCTAAAGAATCTACAGTCTCGTTTCTTACGACGTTTGTTAAGCAAACTTTGACACACAATCCATGCAATTTATATGATGATATCGTGTTCCGTATCGAAATTAGATGCAGAAGCATCCAAGTCTCACGAAATACAAGGGTCAGCTTTGTCAAATCAATCACATGTCCATATGAGAGCAAATATATCGTGACCTATAGAATCTACAGTCTCGTTTCTTACGTCGTTTGTTAAGCAAACTTTGACACACAATCCATGCAATTTATATGATGATATCGTGTTCCGTATCGAAATTAGATGCAGAAGCATCCAAGTCTAACGAAATACAAGGGTCAGCTTTGTCAAATCAATCACATGTCCATATGAGAGCAAATATATCGTGACCTATAGAATCTACAGTCTCGTTTCTTACGTCGTTTGTTAAGCAAACTTTGACACACAATCCATGCAATTTATATGATGATGTCGTGTTCCGTTTCGAAATTAGATGCAGAAGCATCCAAGTCTCACGAAATACAAGGGTCAGCTTTGTCAAATCAATCACATGTCCATATGGGAGCAAATATATCGTGACCTATAGAATCTACAGTCTCGTTTCTTACGTCGTTTGTTAAGCAAACTTTGACACACAATCCATGCAATTTATATGATGATGTCGAGTTCCGTATCGAAATTAGATGCAGAAGCATCCAAGTCTAACGAAATACAAGGGTCAGCTTTGTCAAATCAAACACATGCCCATATGAGAGCAAATATATCGTGACCTATAGAATCTACAGTCTCGTTTCTTACGTCGTTTGTTAAGCAAACTTTGACACACAATCCATGCAATTTATATGATGATATCGAGTTCCGTATCGAAATTAGATGCAGAAGCATCCAAGTCTCACGAAATACAAGGGTCAGCTTTGTCAAATCAATCACATGTCCATATGAGAGCAAATATATCGTGACCTATTGAATCTACAGTCTCGTTTCTTACGTCTTTTGTTAAGCAAACTTTGACACACAATCCATGCAATTTATATGATGATATCGAGTTCCGTATCGAAATTAGATGCAGAAGCATCCAAGTCTCACGAAATACAAGGGTCAGCTTTGTCAAATCAATCACATGTCCACATGAGAGCAAATATATCGTGACCTATTGAATCTACAGTCTCGTTTCTTACGTCGTTTGTTAAGCAAACTTTGACACACAATCCATGCAATTTATATGATGATATCGAGTTCCGTATCGAAATTAGATGCAGAAGCATCCAAGTCTTACGAAATACAAGGGTCAGCTTTGTCAAATCAATCACATGTCCATATGAGAGCAAATATATCGTGACCTATAGAATCTACAGTCTCGTTTCTTACGTCGTTTGTTAAGCAAACTTTGACACACAATCCATGCAATTTATATGATGATATCGAGTTCCGTATCGAAATTAGATGCAGAAGCATCCAAGTCTTACGAAATACAAGGGTCAGCTTTGTCAAATCAATCACATGTCCATATGAGAGCAAATATATCGTGACCTATAGAATCTACAGTCTCGTTTCTTACGTCGTTTGTTAAGCAAACTTTGACACACAATCCATGCAATTTATATGATGATATCGAGTTCCGTATCGAAATTAGATGCAGAAGCATCCAAGTCTCACGAAATACAAGGGTCAGCTTTGTCAAATCAATCACATGTCCATATGAGAGCAAATATATCGTCAGCTAAAGAATCTACAGTCTCGTTTCTTACGTCGTTTGTTAAGCAAACTTTGAAACACAATCCATGCAATTTATATGATGACGTCGAGTTCCGTATCGAAATTAGATGCAGAAGCATCCAAGTCTCACGAAATACAAGGGTCAGCTTTGTCAAATCAATCACATGTCCATATGAGAGCAAATATATCGTGACCTATAATATCTACAGTCTCGTTCCTTACGTCGTTTGTTAAGCAAACTTTGACACACAATCCATGCAATTTATATGATGATATCGAGTTCCGTATCGAAATTAGATGCAGAAGCATCCAAGTCTCACGAAATACAAGGGTCAGCTTTGTCAAATCAATCACATGTCCATATGAGAGCAAATATATCGTGACCTATAGAATCTACAGTCTCGTTTCTTACGTCGTTTGTTAAGCAAACTTTGACACACAATCCATGCAATTTATATGATGATATCGAGTTCCGTATCGAAATTAGATGCAGAAGCATCCAAGTCTCACGAAATACAAGGGTCAGCTTTGTCAAATCAATCACATGTCCATATGAGAGCAAATATATCGTCAGCTAAAGAATCTACAGTCTCGTTTCTTACGTCGTTTGTTAAGCAAACTTTGAAACACAATCCATGCAATTTATATGATGACGTCGAGTTCCGTATCGAAATTAGATGCAGAAGCATCCAAGTCTCACGAAATACAAGGGTCAGCTTTGTCAAATCAATCACATGTCCATATGAGAGTAAATATATCGTGACCTATTGAATCTACAGTCTCGTTTCTTACGTCGTTTGTTAAGCAAACTTTGACACACAATCCATGCAATTTATATGATGATATCGAGTTCCGTATCGAAATTAGATGCAGAAGCATCCAAGTCTTACGAAATACAAGCGTCAGCTTTGTCAAATCAATCACATGTCCATATGAGAGCAAATATATCGTGACCTATAGAATCTACAGTCTCGTTTCTTACGTCGGTTGTTAAGCAAACTTTGACACACAATCCATGCAATTTATATGATGATATCGAGTTCCGTATCGAAATGCAGAAGCATCCAAGTCTCACGAAATACAAGGGTCAGCTTTGTCAAATCAATCACATGTCCATATGAGAGCAAATATATCGTGACCTATAATATCTACAGTCTCGTTCCTTACGTCGTTTGTTAAGCAAACTTTGACACACAATCCATGCAATTTATATGATGATATCGAGTTCCGTATCGAAATTAGATGCAGAAGCATCCAAGTCTAACGAAATACAAGGGTCAGCTTTGTCAAATCAAACACATGCCCATATGAGAGCAAATATATCGTGACCTATAGAATCTACAGTCTCGTTTCTTACGTCGTTTGTTAAGCAAACTTTGACACACAATCCATGCAATTTATATGATGATATCGAGTTCCGTATCGAAATTAGATGCAGAAGCATCCAAGTCTCACGAAATACAAGGGTCAGCTTTGTCAAATCAATCACATGTCCATATGAGAGCAAATATATCGTCAGCTAAAGAATCTACAGTCTCGTTTCTTACGTCGTTTGTTAAGCAAACTTTGACACACAATCCATGCAATTTATATGATGATGTCGAGTTCCGTGTCGAAATTAGATGCAGAAGCATCCAAGTCTAACGAAATACAAGGGTCAGCTTTGTCAAATCAAACACATGTCCATATGAGAGCAAATATATCGTGACCTATAGAATCTACAATCTCGTTTCTTACGTCGTTTGTTAAGCAAACTTTGACACACAATCCATGCAATTTATATGATGATATCGAGTTCCGTATCGAAATTAGATGCAGAAGCATCCAAGTCTCACGAAATACAAGGGTCAGCTTTGTCAAATCAATCACATGTCCATATGAGAGCAAATATATCGTGACCTATTGAATCTACAGTCTCGTTTCTTACGTCTTTTGTTAAGCAAACTTTGACACACAATCCATGCAATTTATATGATGATATCGAGTTCCGTATCGAAATTAGATGCAGAAGCATCCAAGTCTCACGAAATACAAGGGTCAGCTTTGTCAAATCAATCACATGTCCACATGAGAGCAAATATATCGTGACCTATTGAATCTACAGTCTCGTTTCTTACGTCGTTTGTTAAGCAAACTTTGACACACAATCCATGCAATTTATATGATGATATCGAGTTCCGTATCGAAATTAGATGCAGAAGCATCCAAGTCTCACGAAATACAAGGGTCAGCTTTGTCAAATCAATCACATGTCCATATGAGAGCAAATATATCGTGACCTATAGAATCTACAGTCTCGTTTCTTACGTCGTTTGTTAAGCAAACTTTGACACACAATCCATGCAATTTATATGATGATATCGAGTTCCGTATCGAAATTAGATGCAGAAGCATCCAAGTCTCACGAAATACAAGGGTCAGCTTTGTCAAATCAATCACATGTCCATATGAGAGCAAATATATCGTCAGCTAAAGAATCTACAGTCTCGTTTCTTACGACGTTTGTTAAGCAAACTTTGACACACAATCCATGCAATTTATATGATGATATCGAGTTCCGTATCGAAATTAGATGCAGAAGCATCCAAGTCTTACGAAATACAAGGGTCAGCTTTGTCAAATCAATCACATGTCCATATGAGAGCAAATATATCGTGACCTATAGAATCTACAGTCTCGTTTCTTACGTCGTTTGTTAAGCAAACTTTGACACACAATCCATGCAATTTATATGATGATATCGAGTTCCGTATCGAAATTAGATGCAGAAGCATCCAAGTCTCACGAAATACAAGGGTCAGCTTTGTCAAATCAATCACATGTCCATATGAGAGCAAATATATCGTCAGCTAAAGAATCTACAGTCTCGTTTCTTACGTCGTTTGTTAAGCAAACTTTGACACACAATCCATGCAATTTATATGATGATATCGAGTTCCGTATCGAAATTAGATGCAGAAGCATCCAAGTCTTACGAAATACAAGGGTCAGCTTTGTCAAATCAATCACATGTCCATATGAGAGCAAATATATCGTGACCTATAATATCTACAGTCTCGTTTCTTACGTCGTTTGTTAAGCAAACTTTGACACACAATCCATGCAATTTATATGATGATGTCGAGTTCCGTATCGAAATTAGATGCAGAAGCATCCAAGTCTCACGAAATACAAGGGTCAGCTTTGTCAAATCAATCACATGTCCATATGAGAGCAAATATATCGTGACCTATTGAATCTACAGTCTCGTTTCTTACGTCTTTTGTTAAGCAAACTTTGACACACAATCCATGCAATTTATATGATGATATCGAGTTCCGTATCGAAATTAGATGCAGAAGCATCCAAGTCTTACGAAATACAAGGGTCAGCTTTGTCAAATCAATCACATGTCCATATGAGAGCAAATATATCGTGACCTATAATATCTACAGTCTCGTTTCTTACGTCGTTTGTTAAGCAAACTTTGACACACAATCCATGCAATTTATATGATGATGTCGTGTTCCGTATCGAAATTAGATGCAGAAGCATCCAAGTCTCACGAAATACAAGGGTCAGCTTTGTCAAATCAATCACATGTCCATATGAGAGCAAATATATCGTGACCTATAGAATCTACAGTCTCATTTCTTACGTCATTTGTTAAGCAAACTTTGACACACAATCCATGCAATTTATATGATGATATCGAGTTCCGTATCGAAATTAGATGCAGAAGCATCCAAGTCTAACGAAATACAAGGGTCAGCTTTGTCAAATCAATCACATGTCCATATGAGAGTAAATATATCGTCAGCTAAAGAATCTACAGTCTCGTTTCTTACGTCGTTTGTTAAGCAAACTTTGACACACAATCCATGCAATTTATATGATGATATCGTGTTCCGTATCGAAATTAGATGCAGAAGCATTCAAGTCTCACGAAATACAAGGGTCAGCTTTGTCAAATCAATCACATGTCCATATGAGAGCAAATATATCGTGACCTATAATATCTACAGTCTCGTTCCTTACGTCGTTTGTTAAGCAAACTTTGACACACAATCCATGCAATTTATATGATGATATCGAGTTCCGTATCGAAATTAGATGCAGAAGCATCCAAGTCTTACGAAATACAAGGGTCAGCTTTGTCAAATCAATCACATGTCCATATGAGAGCAAATATATCGTGACCTATAGAATCTACAGTCTCGTTTCTTACGTCGTTTGTTAAGCAAACTTTGACACACAATCCATGCAATTTATATGATGATATCGTGTTACGTATCGAAATTAGATGCAGAAGCATCCAAGTCTCACGAAATACAAGGGTCAGCTTTGTCAAATCAATCACATGTCCATATGAGAGCAAATATATCGTGATCTATAGAATCTGCAGTCTCGTTCCTTACGTCGTTTGTTAAGCAAACTTTGACACACAATCCATGCAATTTATATGATGATATCGTGTTCCGTATCGAAATTAGATGCAGAAGCATCCAAGTCTCACGAAATACAAGGGTCAGCTTTGTCAAATCAATCACATGTCCATATGAGAGCAAATATATCGTGACCTATAGAATCTACAGTCTCGTTTCTTACGTCGTTTGTTAAGCAAACTTTGACACACAATCCATGCAATTTATATGATGATATCGAGTTCCGTATCGAAATTAGATGCAGAAGCATCCAAGTCTTACGAAATACAAGGGTCAGCTTTGTCAAATCAATCACATGTCCATATGAGAGCAAATATATCGTGACCTATAATATCTACAGTCTCGTTTCTTACGTCGTTTGTTAAGCAAACTTTGACACACAATCCATGCAATTTATATGATGATGTCGAGTTCCGTATCGAAATTAGATGCAGAAGCATCCAAGTCTCACGAAATACAAGGGTCAGCTTTGTCAAATCAATCACATGTCCATATGAGAACAAATATATCGTGACCTATAGAATCTACAGTCTCGTTTCTTACGTCGTTTGTAAAGCAAACTTTGACACACAATCCATGCAATTTATATGATGATATCGAGTTCCGTTTCGAAGATAGATGCAGAAGCATCCAAGTCTTACGAAATACAAGGGTCAGCTTTGTCAAATCAATCACATGTCCATATGAGAGCAAATATATCGTCAGCTAAAGAATCTACAGTCTCGTTTCTTACGACGTTTGTTAAGCAAACTTTGACACACAATCCATGCAATTTATATGATGATATCGTGTTCCGTATCGAAATTAGATGCAGAAGCATCCAAGTCTCACGAAATACAAGGGTCAGCTTTGTCAAATCAATCACATGTCCATATGAGAGCAAATATATCGTGACCTATAGAATCTACAGTCTTGTTTCTTACGTCGTTTGTTAAGCAAACTTTGACACACAATCCATGCAATTTATATGATGATATCGTGTTCCGTATCGAAATTAGATGCAGAAGCATCCAAGTCTCACGAAATACAAGGGTCAGCTTTGTCAAATCAATCACATGTCCATATGAGAGCAAATATATCGTGACCTATAGAATCTACAGTCTCGTTTCTTACGTCGTTTGTTAAGCAAACTTTGACACACAATCCATGCAATTTATATGATGATATCGAGTTCCGTTTCGAAGATAGATGCAGAAGCATCCAAGTCTCACGAAATACAAGGGTCAGCTTTGTCAAATCAATCACATGTCCATATGAGAGCAAATATATCGTCAGCTAAAGAATCTACAGTCTCGTTTCTTACGACGTTTGTTAAGCAAACTTTGACACACAATCCATGCAATTTATATGATGATATCGTGTTCCGTATCGAAATTAGATGCAGAAGCATCCAAGCCTCACGAAATACAAGGGTCAGCTTTGTCAAATCAATCACATGTCCATATGAGAGCAAATATATCGTGACCTATAGAATCTACAGTCTTGTTTCTTACGTCGTTTGTTAAGTAAACTTTGACACACAATCCATGCAATTTATATGATGATATCGTGTTCCGTATCGAAATTAGATGCAGAAGCATCCAAGTCTCACGAAATACAAGGGTCAGCTTTGTCAAATCAATCACATGTCCATATGAGAGCAAATATATCGTGACCTATAGAATCTACAGTCTCGTTTCTTACGTCGTTTGTTAAGCAAACTTTGACACACAATCCATGCAATTTATATGATGATATCGAGTTCCGTTTCGAAGATAGATGCAGAAGCATCCAAGTCTCACGAAATACAAGGGTCAGCTTTGTCAAATCAATCACATGTCCATATGAGAGCAAATATATCGTGACCTATAGAATCTACAGTCTCGTTTCTTACGTCGTTTGTTAAGCAAACTTTGACACACAATCCATGCAATTTATATGATGATATCGTGTTCCGTATCGAAATTAGATGCAGAAGCTTCCAAGTCTCACGAAATACAAGGGTCAGCTTTGTCAAATCAATCACATGTCCATATGAGAGCAAATATATCGTGACCTATTGAATCTACAGTCTCGTTTCTTACGTCTTTTGTTAAGCAAACTTTGACACACAATCCATGCAATTTATATGATGATATCGAGTTCCGTATCGAAATTAGATGCAGAAGCATCCAAGTCTTACGAAATACAAGGGTCAGCTTTGTCAAATCAATCACATGTCCATATGAGAGCAAATATATCGTGACCTATAATATCTACAGTCTCGTTTCTTACGTCGTTTGTTAAGCAAACTTTGACACACAATCCATGCAATTTATATGATGATGTCGTGTTCCGTATCGAAATTAGATGCAGAAGCATCCAAGTCTCACGAAATACAAGGGTCAGCTTTGTCAAATCAATCACATGTCCACATGAGAGCAAATATATCGTGACCTATAGAATCTACAGTCTCGTTTCTTACGTCGTTTGTTAAGCAAACTTTGACACACAATCCATGCAATTTATATGATGATATCGAGTTCCGTATCGAAATTAGATGCAGAAGCATCCAAGTCTCACGAAATACAAGGGTCAGCTTTGTCAAATCAATCACATGTCCACATGAGAGCAAATATATCGTGACCTATAGAATCTACAGTCTCATTTCTTACGTCATTTGTTAAGCAAACTTTGACACACAATCCATGCAATTTATATGATGATATCGAGTTCCGTATCGAAATTAGATGCAGAAGCATCCAAGTCTAACGAAATACAAGGGTCAGCTTTGTCAAATCAATCACATGTCCATATGAGAGCAAATATATCGTGACCTATAGAATCTACAGTCTCGTTTCTTACGTCGTTTGTTAAGCAAACTTTGACACACAATCCATGCAATTTATATGATGATGTCGAGTTCCGTATCGAAATTAGATGCAGAAGCATCCAAGTCTAACGAAATACAAGGGTCAGCTTTGTCAAATCAAACACATGCCCATATGAGAGCAAATATATCGTGACCTATATAATCTACAGTCTCGTTTCTTACGTCGTTTGTTAAGCAAACTTTGACACACAATCCATGCAATTTATATGATGATATCGAGTTCCGTATCGAAATTAGATGCAGAAGCATCCAAGTCTCACGAAATACAAGGGTCAGCTTTGTCAAATCAATCACATGTCCATATGAGAGCAAATATATCGTGACCTATTGAATCTACAGTCTCGTTTCTTACGTCTTTTGTTAAGCAAACTTTGACACACAATCCATGCAATTTATATGATGATATCGAGTTCCGTATCGAAATTAGATGCAGAAGCATCCAAGTCTCACGAAATACAAGGGTCAGCTTTGTCAAATCAATCACATGTCCACATGAGAGCAAATATATCGTGACCTATTGAATCTACAGTCTCGTTTCTTACGTCGTTTGTTAAGCAAACTTTGACACACAATCCATGCAATTTATATGATGATATCGAGTTCCGTATCGAAATTAGATGCAGAAGCATCCAAGTCTTACGAAATACAAGGGTCAGCTTTGTCAAATCAATCACATGTCCATATGAGAGCAAATATATCGTGACCTATAATATCTACAGTCTCGTTTCTTACGTCGTTTGTTAAGCAAACTTTGACACACAATCCATGCAATTTATATGATGATGTCGAGTTCCGTATCGAAATGCAGAAGCATCCAAGTCTCACGAAATACAAGGGTCAGCTTTGTCAAATCAATCACATGTCCATATGAGAGCAAATATATCGTGACCTATAGAATCTACAGTCTCGTTTCTTACGACGTTTGTTAAGCAAACTTTGACACACAATCCATGCAAATTATATGATGATATCGAGTTCCGTATCGAAACTAGATGCAGAAGCATCCAAGTCTCACGAAATACAAGGGTCAGCTTTGTCAAATCAATCACATGTCCATATGAGAGCAAGTATATCGTGACCTATAGAATCTACAGTCTCGTTTCTTACGTCGTTTGTTAAGCAAACTTTGACACACAATCCATGCAATTTATATGATGATATCGAGTTCCGTATCGAAACTAGATGCAGAAGCATCCAAGTCTCACGAAATACAAGGGTCAGCTTTGTCAAATCAATCACATGTCCATATGAGAGCAAGTATATCGTGACCTATAGAATCTACAGTCTCGTTTCTTACGTCGTTTGTTAAGCAAACTTTGACACACAATCCATGCAATTTATATGATGATATCGTGGTCCGTATCGAAATTAGATGCAGAATCATCCAAGTCTCACGAAATACAAGGGTCAGCTTTGTCAAATCAATCACATGTCCATATGAGAGCAAATATATCGTGACCTATAGAATCTACAGTCTCGTTTCTTACGTCGTTTGTTAAGCAAACTTTGACACACAATCCATGCAATTTATATGATGATATCGAGTTCCGTATCGAAACTAGATGCAGAAGCATCCAAGTCTCACGAAATACAAGGGTCAGCTTTGTCAAATCAATCACATGTCCATATGAGAGCAAGTATATCGTGACCTATAGAATCTACAGTCTCGTTTCTTACGTCGTTTGTTAAGCAAACTTTGACACACAATCTATGCAATTTATATGATGATATCGAGTTCCGTATCGAAATTAGATGCAGAAGCATCCAAGTCTAACGAAATACAAGGGTCAGCTTTGTCAAATCAAACACATGTCCATATGAGAGCAAATATATCGTGACCTATAGAATCTACAGTCTCGTTTCTTACGTCGTTTGTTAAGCAAACTTTGACACACAATCCATGCAATTTATATGATGATATCGAGTTCCGTTTCAAAGATAGATGCAGAAGCATCCAAGTCTTACGAAATACAAGGGTCAGCTTGGTCAAATCAATCACATGTCCATATGAGAGCAAATATATCGTGACCTATAGAATCTACAGTCTCGTTCCTTACGTCGTTTGTTAAGCAAACTTTGACACACAATCCATGCAATTTATACGATGATATCGAGTTCCGTATCGAAATTAGATGCAGAAGCATCCAAGTCTCACGAAATACAAGGGTCAGCTTTGTCAAATCAATCACATGTCCATATGAGAGCAAATATATCGTGACCTATAGAATCTACAGTCTCGTTTCTTACGTCGTTTGTTAAGCAAACTTTGACACACAATCCATGCAATTTATATGATGATATCGAGTTCCGTATCGAAATTAGATGCAGAAGCATCCAAGTCTTACGAAATACAAGCGTCAGCTTTGTCAAATCAATCACATGTCAATATGAGAGCAAATATATCGTGACCTATAGAATCTACAGTCTCGTTTCTTACGTCGTTTGTTAAGCAAACTTTGGCACACAATCCATGCAATTTATATGATGATATCGAGTTCCGTTTCAAAGATAGATGCAGAAGCATCCAAGTCTTACGAAATACAAGGGTCAGCTTGGTCAAATCAATCACATGTCCATATGAGAGCAAATATATCGTGACCTATAGAATCTACAGTCTCGTTCCTTACGTCGTTTGTTAAGCAAACTTTGACACACAATCCATGCAATTTATACGATGATATCGAGTTCCGTATCGAAATTAGATGCAGAAGCATCCAAGTCTCACGAAATACAAGGGTCAGCTTTGTCAAATCAATCACATGTCCATATGAGAGCAAATATATCGTGACCTATAGAATCTACAGTCTCGTTTCTTACGTCGTTTGTTAAGCAAACTTTGACACACAATCCATGCAATTTATATGATGATATCGAGTTCCGTATCGAAATTAGATGCAGAAGCATCCAAGTCTTACGAAATACAAGCGTCAGCTTTGTCAAATCAATCACATGTCCATATGAGAGCAAATATATCGTGACCTATAGAATCTACAGTCTCGTTTCTTACGTCGGTTGTTAAGCAAACTTCGACACACAATCCATGCAATTTATATGATGATATCGAGTTCCGTATCGAAGATAGATGCAGAAGCATCCAAGTCTCCCGAAATACAAGGGTCAGCATTGTCAAATCAATCACATGTCCATATGAGAGCAAATATATCGTGACCTATAGAATCTACAGTCTCGTTTCTTACGTCGTTTGTTAAGCAAACTTTGACACACAATCCATGCAATTTATATGATGATATCGTGTTCCGTATCGAAATTAGATGCAGAATCATCCAAGTCTCACGAAATACAACGGTCAGCTTTGTCAAATCAATCACATGTCCATATGAGAGCAAATATATCGTGACCTATAGAATCTACAGTCTCGTTTCTTACGTCGTTTGTTAAGCAAACTTTGACACACAATCCATGCAATTTATATGATGATATCGAGTTCCGTATCGAAATTAGATGCAGAAGCATCCAAGTCTAACGAAATACAAGGGTCAGCTTTGTCAAATCAAACACATGTCCATATGAGAGCAAATATATCGTGACCTATAGAATCTACAGTCTCGTTTCTTACGTCGTTTGTTAAGCAAACTTTGGCACACAATCCATGCAATTTATATGATGATATCGAGTTCCGTTTCAAAGATAGATGCAGAAGCATCCAAGTCTTACGAAATACAAGGGTCAGCTTGGTCAAATCAATCACATGTCCATATGAGAGCAAATATATCGTGACCTATAGAATCTACAGTCTCGTTCCTTACGTCGTTTGTTAAGCAAACTTTGACACACAATCCATGCAATTTATACGATGATATCGAGTTCCGTATCGAAATTAGATGCAGAAGCATCCAAGTCTCACGAAATACAAGGGTCAGCTTTGTCAAATCAATCACATGTCCATATGAGAGCAAATATATCGTGACCTATAGAATCTACAGTCTCGTTTCTTACGTCGTTTGTTAAGCAAACTTTGACACACAATCCATGCAATTTATATGATGATATCGAGTTCCGTATCGAAATTAGATGCAGAAGCATCCAAGTCTCACGAAATACAAGGGTCAGCTTTGTCAAATCAATCACATGTCCATATGAGAGCAAATATATCGTCAGCTAAAGAATCTACAGTCTCGTTTCTTACGTCGTTTGTTAAGCAAACTTTGAAACACAATCCATGCAATTTATATGATGATATCGAGTTCCGTATCGAAATTAGATGCAGAAGCATCCAAGTCTTACGAAATACAAGCGTCAGCTTTGTCAAATCAATCACATGTCCATATGAGAGCAAATATATCGTGACCTATAGAATCTACAGTCTCGTTTCTTACGTCGTTTGTTAAGCAAACTTTGACACACAATCCATGCAATTTATATGATGATATCGAGTTCCGTATCGAAATTAGATGCAGAAGCATCCAAGTCTCACGAAATACAAGGGTCAGCTTTGTCAAATCAATCACATGTCCATATGAGAGCAAATATATCGTGAACTATAGAATCTACAGTCTCGTTTCTTACGTCGTTTGTTAAGCAAACTTTGACACACAATCCATGCAATTTATATGATGATATCGTGTTCCGTATCGAAATTAGATGCAGAAGCATCCAAGTCTCACGAAATACAAGGGTCAGCTTTGTCAAATCAATCACATGTCCATATGAGAGCAATATATCGTGACCTATAGAATCTACAGTCTCGTTTCTTACGTCGTTTGTTAAGCAAACTTTGACACACAATCCATGCAATTTATATGATGATATTGAGTTCCGTATCGAAATTAGATGCAGAAGCATCCAAGTCTCACGATATACAAGGGTCAGCTTTGTCAAATCAATCACATGTCCATATGAGAGCAAATATATCGTCAGCTAAAGAATCTACAGTCTCGTTTCTTACGTCGTTTGTTAAGCAAACTTTGACACACAATCCATGCAATTTATATGATGATGTCGAGTTCCGTATCGAAATTAGATGCAGAAGCATCCAAATCTCACGAAATACAAGGGTCAGCTTTGTCAAATCAATCACATGTCCATATGAGAGCAAGTATATCGTCAGCTAAAGAATCTACAGTCTCGTTTCTTACGTCGATTGTTAAGCAAACTTTGACACACAATCCATGCAATTTATATGATGATGTCGTGTTCCGTATCGAAATTAGATGCAGAAGCATCCAAGTCTCCCGAAATACAAGGGTCAGCTTTGTCCAATCAATCACATGTCCATATGAGAGCAAGTATATCGTCAGCTAAAGAATCTACAGTCTCGTTTCTTACGTCGATTGTTAAGCAAACTTTGACACACAATCCATGCAATTTATATGATGATGTCGTGTTCCGTATCGAAATTAGATGCAGAAGCATCCAAATCTCACGAAATACAAGGGTCAGCTTTGTCCAATCAATCACATGTCCATATGAGAGCAAGTATATCGTCAGCTAAAGAATCTACAGTCTCGTTCCTTACGTCGTTTGTTAAGCAAACTTTGACACACAATCCATGCAATTTATATGATGATATCGAGTTCCGTATCGAAATTAGATGCAGAAGCATCCAAGTCTCCCGAAATACAAGGGTCAGCTTTGTCCAATCAATCACATGTCCATATGAGAGCAAATATATCGTCAGCTATAGAATCTACAGTCTCGTTTCTTACTTCGTTTGTTAAGCAAACTTTGACACACAATCCATGCAATTTATATGATGATGTCGTGTTCCGTATCGAAATTAGATGCAGAAGCATCCAAATCTCACGAAATACAAGGGTCAGCTTTGTCAAATCAATCACATGTCCATATGAGAGCAAATATATCGTGACCTATAGAATCTACAGTCTCGTTTCTTACGTCGTTTGTTAAGCAAACTTTGACACACAATCCATGCAATTTATATGATGATATCGAGTTCCGTATCGAAATTAGATGCAGAAGCATCCAAGTCTCACGAAATACAAGGGTCAGCTTTGTCAAATCAATCACATGTCCATATGAGAGCAAATATATCGTGACCTATAATATCTACAGTCCCGTTTCTTACGTCGTTTGTTAAGCAAACTTTGACACACAATTCATGCAACTTATATGATGATGTCGAGTTCCGTATCGAAATTAGATGCAGATGCATCAAAGTCTTACGAAATACAAGGGTCAGCTTTGTCAAATCAATCACATGTCCATATGAGAGAAAATATATCGTCAGCTATAGAATCTACAGTCTCGTTTCTTACTTCGTTTGTTAAGCAAACTTTGACACACAATCCATGCAATTTATATGATGATGTCGTGTTCCGTATCGAAATTAGATGCAGAAGCATCCAAATCTCACGAAATACAAGGGTCAGCTTTGTCAAATCAATCACATGTCCATATGAGAGCAAATATATCGTGACCTATAGAATCTACAGTCTCGTTTCTTACGTCGTTTGTTAAGCAAACTTTGACACACAATCCATGCAATTTATATGATGATATCGAGTTCCGTATCGAAATTAGATGCAGAAGCATCCAAGTCTTACGAAATACAAGGGTCAGCTTTGTCAAATCAATCACATGTCCATATGAGAGCAAAAATATATCGTGACCTAAAGAATCTACAGTCTCGTTTCTTACGTCGATTGTTAAGCAAACTTTGACACACAATTCATGCAACTTATATGATGATGTCGAGTTCCGTATCGAAATTAGATGCAGATGCATCCAAGTCTTACGAAATACAAGGGTCAGCTTTGTCAAATCAATCACATGTCCATATGAGAGCAAATATATCGTAACCTATAGAATCTACAGTCTCGTTTCTTACGTCGTTTGTTAAGCAAACTTTGACACACAATCCATAAAATTTATATGATGATATCGAGTTCCGTATCGAAATTAGATGCAGAAGCATCCAAGTCTTACGAAATACAAGGGTCAGCTTTGTCAAATCAATCACATGTCCATATGAGAGCAAAAATATATCGTGACCTAAAGAATCTACAGTCTCGTTTCTTACGTCGATTGTTAAGCAAACTTTGACACACAATTCATGCAACTTATATGATGATGTCGAGTTCCGTATCGAAATTAGATGCAGATGCATCCAAGTCTTACGAAATACAAGGGTCAGCTTTGTCAAATCAATCACATGTCCATATGAGAGCAAATATATCGTGACCTATAGAATCTACAGTCTCGTTTCTTACGTCGTTTGTTAAGCAAACTTTGACACACAATCCATGCAATTTATATGATGATGTCGAGTTCCGTATCGAAATTAGATGCAGAAGCATCCAAGTCTCACATGTTCATATGAGAGCAAATATATCGTGACCTATAGAATCTACAGTCTCGTTTCTTACGTCGTTTGTTAAGCAAACTTTGACACACAATCCATGCAATTTATATGATGATATCGAGTTCCGTATCGAAATTAGATGCAGAAGCATCCAAGTCTCACGAAATACAAGGGTCAGCTTTGTCAAATCAAACACATGTCCATATGAGAGCAAATATATCGTGACCTATAGAATCTACAGTCTCGGTTCTTACGTCGTTTGGTAAGCAAACTTTGACACACAATCCATGCAACTTATATGATGATATCGAGTTCCGTATCGAAATTAGATGCAGAAGCATCCAAGTCTCACGAAATACAAGGGTCAGCTTTGTCAAATCAAACACATGTCCATATGAGAGCAAATATATCGTCAGCTAAAGAATCTACAGTCTCGTTTCTTACGTCGTTTGTTAAGCAAACTTTGACACACAATCCATGCAATTTATATGATGATATCGAGTTCCGTATCGAAATTAGATGCAGAAGCATCCAAGTCTCCCGAAATACAAGGGTCAGCTTTGTCCAATCAATCACATGTCCATATGAGAGCAAGTATATCGTCAGCTAAAGAATCTACAGTCTCGTTTCTTACGTCGATTGTTAAGCAAACTTTGACACACAATCCATGCAATTTATATGATGATATCGTGTTCCGTATCGAAATTAGATGCAGAAGCATTCAAGTCTCACGAAATACAAGGGTCAGCTTTGTCAAATCAATCACATGTCCATATGAGAGCAAATATATCGTGACCTATAGAATCTACAGTCTCGTTTCTTACGTCGTTTGTTAAGCAAACTTTGACACACAATCCATGCAATTTATATGATGATATCGAGTTCCGTATCGAAATTAGATGCAGAAGCATCCAAGTCTCACGAAATACAAGGGTCAGCTTTGTCAAATCAATCACATGTCCATATGAGAGCAAATATATCGTGACCTATAATATCTACAGTCTCGTTTCTTACGTCGTTTGTTAAGCAAACTTTGACACACAATTCATGCAACTTATATGATGATGTCGAGTTCCGTATCGAAATTAGATGCAGAAGCATCCAAGTCTTACGAAATACAAGGGTCAGCTTTGTCAAATCAATCACATGTCCATATGAGAGCAAATATATCGTCAGCTATAGAATCTACAGTCTCGTTTCTTACTTCGTTTGTTAAGCAAACTTTGACACACAATCCATGCAATTTATATGATGATATCGAGTTCCGTATCGAAATTAGATGCAGAAGCATCCAAGTCTCACGAAATACAAGGGTCAGCTTTGTCAAATCAATCACATGTCCATATGAGAGCAAATATATCGTGACCTATAATATCTACAGTCTCGTTTCTTACGTCGTTTGTTAAGCAAACTTTGACACACAATTCATGCAACTTATATGATGATGTCGTGTTCCGTATCGAAATTAGATGCAGAAGCATCCAAGTCTTACGAAATACAAGGGTCACCTTTGTCAAATCAAACACATGTCCATATGAGAGCAAATATATCGTGACCTATAGAATCTACAGTCTCGTTTCTTACGTCGTTTGGTAAGCAGACTTTGACACACAATCCATGCAACTTATATGATGATATCGAGTTCCGTATCGAAATTAGATGCAGAAGCATCCAAGTCTTACGAAATACAAGGGTCAGCTTTGTCAAATCAATCACATGTCCATATGAGAGCAAATATATCGTGACCTATAGAATCTACAGTCTCGTTTCTTACGTCGTTTGTTAAGCAAACTTTGACACACAATCCATGCAATTTATATGATGATATCGAGTTCCGTATCGAAATTAGATGCAGAAGCGTCCAAGTCTTACGAAATACAAGGGTCAGCTTTGTCAAATCAATCACATGTCCATATGAGAGCAAATATATCGTGACCTATAGAATCTACAGTCTCGTTTCTTACGTCGTTTGTTAAGCAAACTTTGACACACAATCCATGCAATTTATATGATCATATCGAGTTCCGTATCGAAATTAGATGCAGAAGCATCCAAATCTCACGAAATACAAGGGTCACCTTTGTCAAATCAAACACATGTCCATATGAGAGCAAATATATCGTGACCTATAGAATCTACAGTCTCGTTTCTTACGTCGTTTGTTAAGCAAACTTTGACACACAATCCATGCAATTTATATGATGATATCGAGTTCCGTATCGAAATTAGATGCAGAAGCATCCAAGTCTCACGAAATACAAGGGTCAGCTTTGTCAAATCAATCACATGTCCATATGAGAGCAAATATATCGTGACCTATAGAATCTACAGTCTCGGTTCTTACGTCGTTTGGTAAGCAAACCTTGACACACAATCCATGCAACTTATATGATGATATCGAGTTCCGTATCGAAATTAGATGCAGAAGCATCCAAGTCTT
Source organism: Musca autumnalis (assembly GCF_047663935.1). NCBI lineage: Eukaryota > Metazoa > Arthropoda > Insecta > Diptera > Muscidae > Musca > Musca autumnalis. The sequence continues at coordinate 8,356,940 of NW_027411866.1, read as the reverse complement.
ACGAAATACAAGGGTCAGCTTTGTCAAATCAATCACATGTCCATATGAGAGCAAATATATCGTGACCTATAGAATCTACAGTCTCGTTTCTTACGTCGTTTGTTAAGCAAACTTTGACACACAATCCATGCAATTTATATGATGATATCGAGTTCCGTATCGAAATTAGATGCAGAAGCGTCCAAGTCTTACGAAATACAAGGGTCAGCTTTGTCAAATCAATCACATGTCCATATGAGAGCAAATATATCGTGACCTATAGAATCTACAGTCTCGTTTCTTACGTCGTTTGTTAAGCAAACTTTGACACACAATCCATGCAATTTATATGATGATATCGAGTTCCGTATCGAAATTAGATGCAGAAGCATGCAAGTCTCACGAAATACAAGGGTCAGCTTTGTCAAATCAATCACATGTCCATATGAGAGCAAATATATCGTGACCTATAGAATCTACAGTCTCGTTTCTTACGTCGTTTGTTAAGCAAACTTTGACACACAATCCATGCAATTTATATGATGATATCGAGTTCCGTATCGAAATTAGATGCAGAAGCATCCAAGTCTCACGAAATACAAGGGTCAGCTTTGTCAAATCAAACACATGTCCATATGAGAGCAAATATATCGTGACCTAAAGAATCTACAGTCTCGTTTCTTACGTCGATTGTTAAGCAAACTTTGACACACAATTCATGCAACTTATATGATGATGTCGAGTTCCGTATCGAAATTAGATGCAGAAGCATCCAAGTCTTACGAAATACAAGGGTCAGCTTTGTCAAATCAATCACATGTCCATATGAGAGCAAATATATCGTGACCTATAGAATCTACAGTCTCGTTTCTTACGTCGTTTGTTAAGCAAACTTTGACACACAATCCATAAAATTTATATGATGATATCGAGTTCCGTATCGAAATTAGATGCAGAAGCATCCAAGTCTCACGAAATACAAGGGTCAGCTTTGTCAAATCAATCACATGTCCATATGAGAGCAAATATATCGTGACCTATAGAATCTACAGTCTCGTTTCTTACGTCGTTTGGTAAGCAAACTTTGACACACAATCCATGCAGTTTATATGATGATATCGAGTTCCGTATCGAAATTAGATGCAGAAGCATCCAAGTCTTACGAAATACAAGGGTCAGCTTTGTCAAATCAATCACATGTCCATATGAGAGCAAATATATCGTCAGCTAAAGAATCTACAGTCTCGTTTCTTACGTCGTTTGTTAAGCAAACTTTGACACACAATCCATGCAATTTATATGATGATATCGTGTTCCGTTTCGAAGATAGATGCAGAAGCATCCAGGTCTCCCGAAATACAAGGGTCAGCTTTGTCAAATCAATCACATGTCCATATGAGAGCAAATATATCGTGACCTATAGAATCTACAGTCTCGTTTCTTACGTCGTTTGTTAAGCAAACTTTGACACACAATCCATGCAATTTATATGATAATGTCGAGTTCCGTATCGAAATTAGATGCAGAAGCATACAAGTCTCCCGAAATACAAGGGTCAGCTTTGTCAAATCAAACACATGTCCATATGAGAGCAAATATATCGTGACCTATAGAATCTACAGTCTCGTTTCTTACGTCGTTTGTTAAGCAAACTTTGACACACAATCCATGCAATTTATATGATGATATCGAGTTCCGTATCGAAATTAGATGCAGAAGCATCCAAGTCTCCCGAAATACAAGGGTCAGCTTTGTCCAATCAATCACATGTCCATATGAGAGCAAGTATATCGTCAGCTAAAGAATCTACAGTCTCGTTTCTTACTTCGTTTGTTAAGCAAACTTTGACACACAATCCATGCAATTTATATGATGATATCGTGTTCCGTATCGAAATTAGATGCAGAAGCATCCAAGTCTCCCGAAATACAAGGGTCAGCTTTGTCAAATCAATCACATGTCCATATGAGAGCAAATATATCGTGACCTATAGAATCTACAGTCTCGTTTATTACGTCGTTTGTTAAGCAAACTTTGACACACAATCCATGCAATTTATATGATGATATCGAGTTCCGTATCGAAATTAGATGCAGAAGCATCCAAGTCTCCCGAAATACAAGGGTCAGCTTTGTCAAATCAATCACATGTCCATATGAGAGCAAATATATCGTGACCTAAAGAATCTACAGTCTCGTTTCTTACGTCGATTGTTAAGCAAACTTTGACACACAATCCATGCAATTTATATGATGATATCGAGTTCCGTATCGAAATTAGATGCAGAAGCATCCAAGTCTCACGAAATACAAGGGCCAGCTTTGTCAAATCAAACACATGTCCATATGAGAGCAAATATATCGTGACCTATATAATCTACAGTCTCGTTTCTTACGTCGTTTGGTAAGCAAACTTTGACACACAATCCATGCAGTTTATATGATGATATCGAGTTCCGTATCGAAATTAGATGCAGAAGCATCCAAGTCTTACGAAATACAAGGGTCAGCTTTGTCAAATCAATCACATGTCCATATGAGAGCAAATATATCGTCAGCTAAAGAATCTACAGTCTCGTTTCTTACGTCGTTTGTTAAGCAAACTTTGACACACAATCCATGCAATTTATATGATGATATCGAGTTCCGTATCGAAATTAGATGCAGAAGCATCCAAGTCTCACGAAATACAAGGGTCAGCTTTGTCAAATCAAACACATGTCCATATGAGAGCAAATATATCGTCAGCTAAAGAATCTACAGTCTCGTTTCTTACGTCGTTTGTTAAGCAAACTTTGACACACAATCCATGCAATTTATATGATGATATCGAGTTCCGTATCGAAATTAGATGCAGAAGCATCCAAGTCTCCCGAAATACAAGGGTCAGCTTTGTCCAATCAATCACATGTCCATATGAGAGCAAGTATATCGTCAGCTAAAGAATCTACAGTCTCGTTTCTTACGTCGATTGTTAAGCAAACTTTGACACACAATCCATGCAATTTATATGATGATATCGTGTTCCGTATCGAAATTAGATGCAGAAGCATTCAAGTCTCACGAAATACAAGGGTCAGCTTTGTCAAATCAATCACATGTCCATATGAGAGCAAATATATCGTGACCTATAGAATCTACAGTCTCGTTTCTTACGTCGTTTGTTAAGCAAACTTTGACACACAATCCATGCAATTTATATGATGATATCGAGTTCCGTATCGAAATTAGATGCAGAAGCATCCAAGTCTCACGAAATACAAGGGTCAGCTTTGTCAAATCAATCACATGTCCATATGAGAGCAAATATATCGTGACCTATAATATCTACAGTCTCGTTTCTTACGTCGTTTGTTAAGCAAACTTTGACACACAATTCATGCAACTTATATGATGATGTCGAGTTCCGTATCGAAATTAGATGCAGAAGCATCCAAGTCTTACGAAATACAAGGGTCAGCTTTGTCAAATCAATCACATGTCCATATGAGAGCAAATATATCGTCAGCTATAGAATCTACAGTCTCGTTTCTTACTTCGTTTGTTAAGCAAACTTTGACACACAATCCATGCAATTTATATGATGATGTCGTGTTCCGTATCGAAATTAGATGCAGAAGCATCCAAGTCTTACGAAATACAAGGGTCACCTTTGTCAAATCAAACACATGTCCATATGAGAGCAAATATATCGTGACCTATAGAATCTACAGTCTCGTTTCTTACGTCGTTTGGTAAGCAGACTTTGACACACAATCCATGCAACTTATATGATGATATCGAGTTCCGTATCGAAATTAGATGCAGAAGCATCCAAGTCTTACGAAATACAAGGGTCAGCTTTGTCAAATCAATCACATGTCCATATGAGAGCAAATATATCGTGACCTATAGAATCTACAGTCTCGTTTCTTACGTCGTTTGTTAAGCAAACTTTGACACACAATCCATGCAATTTATATGATGATATCGAGTTCCGTATCGAAATTAGATGCAGAAGCGTCCAAGTCTTACGAAATACAAGGGTCAGCTTTGTCAAATCAATCACATGTCCATATGAGAGCAAATATATCGTGACCTATAGAATCTACAGTCTCGTTTCTTACGTCGTTTGTTAAGCAAACTTTGACACACAATCCATGCAATTTATATGATGATATCGAGTTCCGTATCGAAATTAGATGCAGAAGCATCCAAATCTCACGAAATACAAGGGTCACCTTTGTCAAATCAAACACATGTCCATATGAGAGCAAATATATCGTGACCTATAGAATCTACAGTCTCGTTTCTTACGTCGTTTGTTAAGCAAACTTTGACACACAATCCATGCAATTTATATGATGATATCGAGTTCCGTATCGAAATTAGATGCAGAAGCATCCAAGTCTCACGAAATACAAGGGTCAGCTTTGTCAAATCAATCACATGTCCATATGAGAGCAAATATATCGTGACCTATAGAATCTACAGTCTCGGTTCTTACGTCGTTTGGTAAGCAAACCTTGACACACAATCCATGCAACTTATATGATGATATCGAGTTCCGTATCGAAATTAGATGCAGAAGCATCCAAGTCTTACGAAATACAAGGGTCAGCTTTGTCAAATCAATCACATGTCCATATGAGAGCAAATATATCGTGACCTATAGAATCTACAGTCTCGTTTCTTACGTCGTTTGTTAAGCAAACTTTGACACACAATCCATGCAATTTATATGATGATATCGAGTTCCGTATCGAAATTAGATGCAGAAGCGTCCAAGTCTTACGAAATACAAGGGTCAGCTTTGTCAAATCAATCACATGTCCATATGAGAGCAAATATATCGTGACCTATAGAATCTACAGTCTCGTTTCTTACGTCGTTTGTTAAGCAAACTTTGACACACAATCCATGCAATTTATATGATGATATCGAGTTCCGTATCGAAATTAGATGCAGAAGCATGCAAGTCTCACGAAATACAAGGGTCAGCTTTGTCAAATCAATCACATGTCCATATGAGAGCAAATATATCGTGACCTATAGAATCTACAGTCTCGTTTCTTACGTCGTTTGTTAAGCAAACTTTGACACACAATCCATGCAATTTATATGATGATATCGAGTTCCGTATCGAAATTAGATGCAGAAGCATCCAAGTCTCACGAAATACAAGGGTCAGCTTTGTCAAATCAAACACATGTCCATATGAGAGCAAATATATCGTGACCTAAAGAATCTACAGTCTCGTTTCTTACTTCGATTGTTAAGCAAACTTTGACACACAATTCATGCAACTTATATGATGATGTCGAGTTCCGTATCGAAATTAGATGCAGAAGCATCCAAGTCTTACGAAATACAAGGGTCAGCTTTGTCAAATCAATCACATGTCCATATGAGAGCAAATATATCGTGACCTATAGAATCTACAGTCTCGTTTCTTACGTCGTTTGTTAAGCAAACTTTGACACACAATCCATAAAATTTATATGATGATATCGAGTTCCGTATCGAAATTAGATGCAGAAGCATCCAAGTCTCACGAAATACAAGGGTCAGCTTTGTCAAATCAATCACATGTCCATATGAGAGCAAATATATCGTGACCTATAGAATCTACAGTCTCGTTTCTTACGTCGTTTGGTAAGCAAACTTTGACACACAATCCATGCAGTTTATATGATGATATCGAGTTCCGTATCGAAATTAGATGCAGAAGCATCCAAGTCTTACGAAATACAAGGGTCAGCTTTGTCAAATCAATCACATGTCCATATGAGAGCAAATATATCGTCAGCTAAAGAATCTACAGTCTCGTTTCTTACGTCGTTTGTTAAGCAAACTTTGACACACAATCCATGCAATTTATATGATGATATCGTGTTCCGTTTCGAAGATAGATGCAGAAGCATCCAGGTCTCCCGAAATACAAGGGTCAGCTTTGTCAAATCAATCACATGTCCATATGAGAGCAAATATATCGTGACCTATAGAATCTACAGTCTCGTTTCTTACGTCGTTTGTTAAGCAAACTTTGACACACAATCCATGCAATTTATATGATAATGTCGAGTTCCGTATCGAAATTAGATGCAGAAGCATACAAGTCTCCCGAAATACAAGGGTCAGCTTTGTCAAATCAAACACATGTCCATATGAGAGCAAATATATCGTGACCTATAGAATCTACAGTCTCGTTTCTTACGTCGTTTGTTAAGCAAACTTTGACACACAATCCATGCAATTTATATGATGATATCGAGTTCCGTATCGAAATTAGATGCAGAAGCATCCAAGTCTCCCGAAATACAAGGGTCAGCTTTGTCCAATCAATCACATGTCCATATGAGAGCAAGTATATCGTCAGCTAAAGAATCTACAGTCTCGTTTCTTACTTCGTTTGTTAAGCAAACTTTGACACACAATCCATGCAATTTTATATGATGATATCGTGTTCCGTATCGAAATTAGATGCAGAAGCATCCAAGTCTCCCGAAATACAAGGGTCAGCTTTGTCAAATCA